>NW_028126021.1:0-479439 GCF_965194825.1 Balaenoptera physalus
TTCCCATCGGTCAAAAGGGCCATGCTGAAAAAAGTGTCAAAACCAGAAATGCAGGACAGGCCATAGAGAAATGGGAGCCTTGCTACACTGATGGGCGGGATGTAAATTGCCAACAGCCACTCTGGAGAAGTGTACGGTGTGTCCTGAAACATCTAAAAAACACAGCTTAGAGAGCATAGGGCACTTCCACGCATGGGGGTATAAAGTGGGAAAATTGAAAATCAGCAAGACACAAGCACCCCAAAGTTTAGGGCTGCTCTGTTGACAAGGACCTCCACTTCATTCCACCTTAAATATCCCAGGAAAGCGAAAAATGGATCAAAAAGTTGTGGTCCTTATGTACAATGGAATATCACTCAGCCATGAAATCAATGTCATAAGGCTAGTAGCAGCATGATGAGTGGATTTAGGTAAGACGATTCTAAGTGAAATAAGTCACACAGAAAAGGACACTTCTCATAAGGTGTCACTTATAGAGGGAATGTAAAAACCGTTACACTTGAACTGAATTACAAAACAGAACAGAGTCACACATGCAGAAAACACACTATGGCTGCTTAACGGGAAAGGTGAGGTGGGGTGATACATAAAAGAAGAGTTTCAAATTAGCTCAGATACCGTTCCATAAACCCAATATGTAATAGACAAGACCTACTCCTTGCTCAGAGAACTGGACTCAACACGCCCGATTCACCGCACAAGAATATATCTGACTAGTAATAATCTTAAAACCTATGTATTGATATCTCTCTGTTAGTGTGTCAAGTGGGTGTAAAGCGGCATAAACACAGCCGTGAAAAGCAGCTAAACCCCATTATAAAAATAAATTACTTTTAAAAACCCATGAAACAAAGACAGGGAAAGAGAGAGAAATTCTTACACAATTCGTTCAGGGGCTGTGATGCAACCTGGATTGACCATATCTAGACCCACACCTGGATGAGACATAAGGGTGGACACTCTTGGGGCTGAGAGGTTTGGTGAGGTTGGGTGAGCAAACGCAGACCCTTTAAAGTAATACTGCGTGCTACCCATCGCATGGGTCCCAAATCTCCAGGTTCAAGGGCATCTTCCTACATCGAAAACATGCATGAGAAACCAAGAAGAGGGTACACCATGTGATGGGGAAAGGTTTCTAAAACGCAACCTCATTTCTCATCTCCTTGTGCTCGGGTTCGCCATTCCAGCCACTTTACCAGCAATCTCCCTTCTTGGAGCATCAGCACCTTTAACCTCCTGTTCCGTACAGGTTGCAATTTGTCCTGAGGATGAACGGGAAGACGGGGAACCAATGAGAGACTAGCTCTTGGTGTTGGGACAGGCACAGGTCACTCTATTTTCCCATCAGGAAGAAGAATTAACCACAGGCTCAGCCTGCCCCCCGGAACCAGAACAGGGCCTGAAGCCATCCTGCGCTTTTGCGGCCAGCTCCCAAAAAAGCGACTTGTAAAATGGAGCTTCAGGGCACTGCAATTCACAAACCTGCAGAGTTATAAATGATAACTCTCGTCCACAAATATATTGAGGGAAGGCAAAGAAGAGGATTTGAAATCAAGGCAGAATTGCAGGAAACAGATTTCAGGAGGTAGATTCGAATCGCCTTTAAAGCACACGAAAAGCGGCAAAACGTTGACAATGATGCCCTTGGCCAAAAAGGGCGTATGCGTTTTTTCCTGAATATATTCAGGAAAAAACGCATACGCCCTTTTTGGCCAACCAAGCAACCTGGAAAGGCAAATCAGCGCTACAAAGAAGTCTCGCTTCCCATCGGTCAAAAGGGCCATGCTGAAAAAAGTGTCAAAACCAGAAATGCAGGACAGGCCATGGAGAAATGGGAGCCTTGCTACACTGATGGGCGGGATGTAAATTGCCAACAGGCACTCTGGAGAAGTGTACGGTGTGTCCTGAAACATCTAAAAAACACAGCTTAGAGAGCATAGGGCACTTCCACGCATGGGGGGATAAAGTGGGAAAATTGAAAATCAGCAAGACACAAGCACCCCAAAGTTTAGGGCTGCTCTGTTGACAAGGACCTCCACTTCATTCCACCTTAAATATCCCAGGAAAGCGAAAAATGGATCAAAAAGTTGTGGTCCTTATGTACAATGGAATATCACTCAGCCATGAAATCAATGTCATAAGGCTAGTAGCAGCATGATGAGTGGATTTAGGTAAGACGATTCTAAGTGAAATAAGTCACACAGAAAAGGACACTTCTCATAAGGTGTCACTTATAGAGGGAATGTAAAAACCGTTACACTTGAACTGAATTACAAAACAGAACAGAGTCACACATGCAGAAAACACACTATGGCTGCTTAACGGGAAAGGTGAGGTGGGGTGATACATAAAACAAGAGCTTCAAATTAGCTCAGATACCGTTCCATAAACCCAATATGTAATAGACAAGACCTACTCCTTGCTCAGAGAACTGGACTCAACACGCCCGATTCACCGCACAAGAATATATCTGACTAGTAATAATCTTAAAACCTATGTATTGATATCTCTCTGTTAGTGTGTCAAGTGGGTGTAAAGCGGCATAAACACAGCCGTGAAAAGCAGCTAAACCCCATTATAAAAATAAATTACTTTTAAAAACCCATGAAACAAAGACAGGGAAAGAGAGAGAAATTCTTACACAATTCGTTCAGGGGCTGTGATGCAACCTGGATTGACCATATCTAGACCCACAGCTGGATGAGACATAAGGGTGGGCACTCTTGGGGCTGAGAGGTTTGGTGAGGTTGGTGAGCAAACGCAGACCCTTTAAAGTAATACTGCGTGCTACCCATCGCATGGGTCCCAAATCTCCAGGTTCAAGGGCATCTTCCTACATCGAAAACATGCATGAGAAACCCAGACGATGGTACACCGTGTGATGGGGAAAGGTTTCTAAAACGCACCTCATTTCTCATCTCCTTGTGCTCGGGTTCGCCATTCCAGCCACTTTACTAGCAATCTCCCTACTTGGAGCATCAGCACCTTTAACCTCCTGTTCCGTACAGGTTGCATTTTGTCCTGAGGATGAACGGGAAGACGGGGAACCAATGAGAGACTAGCTCTTGGTGTTGGGACAGGCACAGGTCACTCTATTTTCCCATCAGGAAGAAGAATTAACCACAGGCTCAGCCTGCCCCCCGGAACCAGAACAGGGCCTGAAGCCATCCTGCGCTTTTGATGCCAGCTCCCAAAAAAGCGACTTGTAAAATGGAGCTTCAGGGCACTGCAATTCACAAACCTGCAGAGTTATAAACGATTACTCTCGTCCACAAATATATTGAGGGAAGGCAAAGAAGAGGATTTGAAATCAAGGCAGAATTGCAGGAAACAGAATTCAGGAGGTAGATTCGAATCGCCTTTAAAGCACATGAAAAGCGGCAAAACGTTGACAATGATGCCCTTGGCCAAAAAGGGCGTATGCGTTTTTTCCTGAATATATTCAGGAAAAAACGCATACGCCCTTTTTGGCCAACCAAGCAACCTGGAAAGGCAAATCAGCGCTACAAAGAAGTCTCGCTTCCCATCGGTCAAAAGGGCCATGCTGAAAAAAGTGTCAAAACCAGAAATGCAGGACAGGCCATGGAGAAATGGGAGCCTTGCTACACTGATGGGCGGGATGTAAATTGCCAACAGGCACTCTGGAGAAGTGTACGGTGTGTCCTGAAACATCTAAAAAACACAGCTTAGAGAGCATAGGGCACTTCCACGCATGGGGGGATAAAGTGGGAAAATTGAAAATCAGCAAGACACAAGCACCCCAAAGTTTAGGGCTGCTCTGTTGACAAGGACCTCCACTTCATTCCACCTTAAATATCCCAGGAAAGCGAAAAATGGATCAAAAAGTTGTGGTCCTTATGTACAATGGAATATCACTCAGCCATGAAATCAATGTCATAAGGCTAGTAGCAGCATGATGAGTGGATTTAGGTAAGACGATTCTAAGTGAAATAAGTCACACAGAAAAGGACACTTCTCATAAGGTGTCACTTATAGAGGGAATGTAAAAACCGTTACACTTGAACTGAATTACAAAACAGAACAGAGTCACACATGCAGAAAACACACTATGGCTGCTTAACGGGAAAGGTGAGGTGGGGTGATACATAAAAGAAGAGTTTCAAATTAGCTCAGATACCGTTCCATAAACCCAATATGTAATAGACAAGACCTACTCCTTGCTCAGAGAACTGGACTCAACACGCCCGATTCACCGCACAAGAATATATCTGACTAGTAATAATCTTAAAACCTATGTATTGATATCTCTCTGTTAGTGTGTCAAGTGGGTGTAAAGCGGCATAAACACAGCCGTGAAAAGCAGCTAAACCCCATTATAAAAATAAATTACTTTTAAAAACCCATGAAACAAAGACAGGGAAAGAGAGAGAAATTCTTACACAATTCGTTCAGGGGCTGTGATGCAACCTGGATTGACCATATCTAGACCCACACCTGGATGAGACATAAGGGTGGACACTCTTGGGGCTGAGAGGTTTGGTGAGGTTGGGTGAGCAAACGCAGACCCTTTAAAGTAATACTGCGTGCTACCCATCGCATGGGTCCCAAATCTCCAGGTTCAAGGGCATCTTCCTACATCGAAAACATGCATGAGAAACCAAGAAGAGGGTACACCATGTGATGGGGAAAGGTTTCTAAAACGCACCTCATTTCTCATCTCCTTGTGCTCGGGTTCGCCATTCCAGCCACTTTACCAGCAATCTCCCTTCTTGGAGCATCAGCACCTTTAACCTCCTGTTCCGTACAGGTTGCAATTTGTCCTGAGGATGAACGGGAAGACGGGGAACCAATGAGAGACTAGCTCTTGGTGTTGGGACAGGCACAGGTCACTCTATTTTCCCATCAGGAAGAAGAATTAACCACAGGCTCAGCCTGCCCCCCGGAACCAGAACAGGGCCTGAAGCCATCCTGCGCTTTTGCGGCCAGCTCCCAAAAAAGCGACTTGTAAAATGGAGCTTCAGGGCACTGCAATTCACAAACCTGCAGAGTTATAAACGATAACTCTCGTCCACAAATATATTGAGGGAAGGCAAAGAAGAGGATTTGAAATCAAGGCAGAATTGCAGGAAACAGATTTCAGGAGGTAGATTCGAATCGCCTTTAAAGCACACGAAAAGCGGCAAAACGTTGACAATGATGCCCTTGGCCAAAAAGGGCGTATGCGTTTTTTCCTGAATATATTCAGGAAAAAACGCATACGCCCTTTTTGGCCAACCAAGCAACCTGGAAAGGCAAATCAGCGCTACAAAGAAGTCTCGCTTCCCATCGGTCAAAAGGGCCATGCTGAAAAAAGTGTCAAAACCAGAAATGCAGGACAGGCCATGGAGAAATGGGAGCCTTGCTACACTGATGGGCGGGATGTAAATTGCCAACAGCCACTCTGGAGAAGTGTACGGTGTGTCCTGAAACATCTAAAAAACACAGCTTAGAGAGCATAGGGCACTTCCACGCATGGGGGGATAAAGTGGGAAAATTGAAAATCAGCAAGACACAAGCACCCCAAAGTTTAGGGCTGCT
The DNA here is from genome assembly GCF_965194825.1 of Balaenoptera physalus. Classification (NCBI taxonomy): domain Eukaryota; kingdom Metazoa; phylum Chordata; class Mammalia; order Artiodactyla; family Balaenopteridae; genus Balaenoptera; species Balaenoptera physalus. The sequence goes on from NW_028126021.1 coordinate 5,539, forward strand.
CTGTTGACAAGGACCTCCACTTCATTCCACCTTAAATATCCCAGGAAAGCGAAAAATGGATCAAAAAGTTGTGGTCCTTATGTACAATGGAATATCACTCAGCCATGAAATCAATGTCATAAGGCTAGTAGCAGCATGATGAGTGGATTTAGGTAAGACGATTCTAAGTGAAATAAGTCACACAGAAAAGGACACTTCTCATAAGGTGTCACTTATAGAGGGAATGTAAAAACCGTTACACTTGAACTGAATTACAAAACAGAACAGAGTCACACATGCAGAAAACACACTATGGCTGCTTAACGGGAAAGGTGAGGTGGGGTGATACATAAAACAAGAGCTTCAAATTAGCTCAGATACCGTTCCATAAACCCAATATGTAATAGACAAGACCTACTCCTTGCTCAGAGAACTGGACTCAACACGCCCGATTCACCGCACAAGAATATATCTGACTAGTAATAATCTTAAAACCTATGTATTGATATCTCTCTGTTAGTGTGTCAAGTGGGTGTAAAGCGGCATAAACACAGCCGTGAAAAGCAGCTAAACCCCATTATAAAAATAAATTACTTTTAAAAACCCATGAAACAAAGACAGGGAAAGAGAGAGAAATTCTTACACAATTCGTTCAGGGGCTGTGATGCAACCTGGATTGACCATATCTAGACCCACAGCTGGATGAGACATAAGGGTGGGCACTCTTGGGGCTGAGAGGTTTGGTGAGGTTGGTGAGCAAACGCAGACCCTTTAAAGTAATACTGCGTGCTACCCATCGCATGGGTCCCAAATCTCCAGGTTCAAGGGCATCTTCCTACATCGAAAACATGCATGAGAAACCCAGACGATGGTACACCGTGTGATGGGGAAAGGTTTCTAAAACGCACCTCATTTCTCATCTCCTTGTGCTCGGGTTCGCCATTCCAGCCACTTTACTAGCAATCTCCCTACTTGGAGCATCAGCACCTTTAACCTCCTGTTCCGTACAGGTTGCATTTTGTCCTGAGGATGAACGGGAAGACGGGGAACCAATGAGAGACTAGCTCTTGGTGTTGGGACAGGCACAGGTCACTCTATTTTCCCATCAGGAAGAAGAATTAACCACAGGCTCAGCCTGCCCCCCGGAACCAGAACAGGGCCTGAAGCCATCCTGCGCTTTTGATGCCAGCTCCCAAAAAAGCGACTTGTAAAATGGAGCTTCAGGGCACTGCAATTCACAAACCTGCAGAGTTATAAACGATTACTCTCGTCCACAAATATATTGAGGGAAGGCAAAGAAGAGGATTTGAAATCAAGGCAGAATTGCAGGAAACAGAATTCAGGAGGTAGATTCGAATCGCCTTTAAAGCACATGAAAAGCGGCAAAACGTTGACAATGATGCCCTTGGCCAAAAAGGGCGTATGCGTTTTTTCCTGAATATATTCAGGAAAAAACGCATACGCCCTTTTTGGCCAACCAAGCAACCTGGAAAGGCAAATCAGCGCTACAAAGAAGTCTCGCTTCCCATCGGTCAAAAGGGCCATGCTGAAAAAAGTGTCAAAACCAGAAATGCAGGACAGGCCATAGAGAAATGGGAGCCTTGCTACACTGATGGGCGGGATGTAAATTGCCAACAGCCACTCTGGAGAAGTGTACGGTGTGTCCTGAAACATCTAAAAAACACAGCTTAGAGAGCATAGGGCACTTCCACGCATGGGGGGATAAAGTGGGAAAATTGAAAATCAGCAAGACACAAGCACCCCAAAGTTTAGGGCTGCTCTGTTGACAAGGACCTCCACTTCATTCCACCTTAAATATCCCAGGAAAGCGAAAAATGGATCAAAAAGTTGTGGTCCTTATGTACAATGGAATATCACTCAGCCATGAAATCAATGTCATAAGGCTAGTAGCAGCATGATGAGTGGATTTAGGTAAGACGATTCTAAGTGAAATAAGTCACACAGAAAAGGACACTTCTCATAAGGTGTCACTTATAGAGGGAATGTAAAAACCGTTACACTTGAACTGAATTACAAAACAGAACAGAGTCACACATGCAGAAAACACACTATGGCTGCTTAACGGGAAAGGTGAGGTGGGGTGATACATAAAAGAAGAGTTTCAAATTAGCTCAGATACCGTTCCATAAACCCAATATGTAATAGACAAGACCTACTCCTTGCTCAGAGAACTGGACTCAACACGCCCGATTCACCGCACAAGAATATATCTGACTAGTAATAATCTTAAAACCTATGTATTGATATCTCTCTGTTAGTGTGTCAAGTGGGTGTAAAGCGGCATAAACACAGCCGTGAAAAGCAGCTAAACCCCATTATAAAAATAAATTACTTTTAAAAACCCATGAAACAAAGACAGGGAAAGAGAGAGAAATTCTTACACAATTCGTTCAGGGGCTGTGATGCAACCTGGATTGACCATATCTAGACCCACACCTGGATGAGACATAAGGGTGGACACTCTTGGGGCTGAGAGGTTTGGTGAGGTTGGGTGAGCAAACGCAGACCCTTTAAAGTAATACTGCGTGCTACCCATCGCATGGGTCCCAAATCTCCAGGTTCAAGGGCATCTTCCTACATCGAAAACATGCATGAGAAACCAAGAAGAGGGTACACCATGTGATGGGGAAAGGTTTCTAAAACGCACCTCATTTCTCATCTCCTTGTGCTCGGGTTCGCCATTCCAGCCACTTTACCAGCAATCTCCCTTCTTGGAGCATCAGCACCTTTAACCTCCTGTTCCGTACAGGTTGCAATTTGTCCTGAGGATGAACGGGAAGACGGGGAACCAATGAGAGACTAGCTCTTGGTGTTGGGACAGGCACAGGTCACTCTATTTTCCCATCAGGAAGAAGAATTAACCACAGGCTCAGCCTGCCCCCCGGAACCAGAACAGGGCCTGAAGCCATCCTGCGCTTTTGCGGCCAGCTCCCAAAAAAGCGACTTGTAAAATGGAGCTTCAGGGCACTGCAATTCACAAACCTGCAGAGTTATAAATGATAACTCTCGTCCACAAATATATTGAGGGAAGGCAAAGAAGAGGATTTGAAATCAAGGCAGAATTGCAGGAAACAGATTTCAGGAGGTAGATTCGAATCGCCTTTAAAGCACACGAAAAGCGGCAAAACGTTGACAATGATGCCCTTGGCCAAAAAGGGCGTATGCGTTTTTTCCTGAATATATTCAGGAAAAAACGCATACGCCCTTTTTGGCCAACCAAGCAACCTGGAAAGGCAAATCAGCGCTACAAAGAAGTCTCGCTTCCCATCGGTCAAAAGGGCCATGCTGAAAAAAGTGTCAAAACCAGAAATGCAGGACAGGCCATGGAGAAATGGGAGCCTTGCTACACTGATGGGCGGGATGTAAATTGCCAACAGCCACTCTGGAGAAGTGTACGGTGTGTCCTGAAACATCTAAAAAACACAGCTTAGAGAGCATAGGGCACTTCCACGCATGGGGGGATAAAGTGGGAAAATTGAAAATCAGCAAGACACAAGCACCCCAAAGTTTAGGGCTGCTCTGTTGACAAGGACCTCCACTTCATTCCACCTTAAATATCCCAGGAAAGCGAAAAATGGATCAAAAAGTTGTGGTCCTTATGTACAATGGAATATCACTCAGCCATGAAATCAATGTCATAAGGCTAGTAGCAGCATGATGAGTGGATTTAGGTAAGACGATTCTAAGTGAAATAAGTCACACAGAAAAGGACACTTCTCATAAGGTGTCACTTATAGAGGGAATGTAAAAACCGTTACACTTGAACTGAATTACAAAACAGAACAGAGTCACACATGCAGAAAACACACTATGGCTGCTTAACGGGAAAGGTGAGGTGGGGTGATACATAAAACAAGAGCTTCAAATTAGCTCAGATACCGTTCCATAAACCCAATATGTAATAGACAAGACCTACTCCTTGCTCAGAGAACTGGACTCAACACGCCCGATTCACCGCACAAGAATATATCTGACTAGTAATAATCTTAAAACCTATGTATTGATATCTCTCTGTTAGTGTGTCAAGTGGGTGTAAAGCGGCATAAACACAGCCGTGAAAAGCAGCTAAACCCCATTATAAAAATAAATTACTTTTCAAAACCCATGAAACAAAGACAGGGAAAGAGAGAGAAATTCTTACACAATTCGTTCAGGGGCTGTGATGCAACCTGGATTGACCATATCTAGACCCACAGCTGGATGAGACATAAGGGTGGGCACTCTTGGGGCTGAGAGGTTTGGTGAGGTTGGTGAGCAAACGCAGACCCTTTAAAGTAATACTGCGTGCTACCCATCGCATGGGTCCCAAATCTCCAGGTTCAAGGGCATCTTCCTACATCGAAAACATGCATGAGAAACCCAGACGATGGTACACCGTGTGATGGGGAAAGGTTTCTAAAACGCACCTCATTTCTCATCTCCTTGTGCTCGGGTTCGCCATTCCAGCCACTTTACTAGCAATCTCCCTACTTGGAGCATCAGCACCTTTAACCTCCTGTTCCGTACAGGTTGCATTTTGTCCTGAGGATGAACGGGAAGACGGGGAACCAATGAGAGACTAGCTCTTGGTGTTGGGACAGGCACAGGTCACTCTATTTTCCCATCAGGAAGAAGAATTAACCACAGGCTCAGCCTGCCCCCCGGAACCAGAACAGGGCCTGAAGCCATCCTGCGCTTTTGATGCCAGCTCCCAAAAAAGCGACTTGTAAAATGGAGCTTCAGGGCACTGCAATTCACAAACCTGCAGAGTTATAAACGATTACTCTCGTCCACAAATATATTGAGGGAAGGCAAAGAAGAGGATTTGAAATCAAGGCAGAATTGCAGGAAACAGAATTCAGGAGGTAGATTCGAATCGCCTTTAAAGCACATGAAAAGCGGCAAAACGTTGACAATGATGCCCTTGGCCAAAAAGGGCGTATGCGTTTTTTCCTGAATATATTCAGGAAAAAACGCATACGCCCTTTTTGGCCAACCAAGCAACCTGGAAAGGCAAATCAGCGCTACAAAGAAGTCTCGCTTCCCATCGGTCAAAAGGGCCATGCTGAAAAAAGTGTCAAAACCAGAAATGCAGGACAGGCCATAGAGAAATGGGAGCCTTGCTACACTGATGGGCGGGATGTAAATTGCCAACAGCCACTCTGGAGAAGTGTACGGTGTGTCCTGAAACATCTAAAAAACACAGCTTAGAGAGCATAGGGCACTTCCACGCATGGGGGGATAAAGTGGGAAAATTGAAAATCAGCAAGACACAAGCACCCCAAAGTTTAGGGCTGCTCTGTTGACAAGGACCTCCACTTCATTCCACCTTAAATATCCCAGGAAAGCGAAAAATGGATCAAAAAGTTGTGGTCCTTATGTACAATGGAATATCACTCAGCCATGAAATCAATGTCATAAGGCTAGTAGCAGCATGATGAGTGGATTTAGGTAAGACGATTCTAAGTGAAATAAGTCACACAGAAAAGGACACTTCTCATAAGGTGTCACTTATAGAGGGAATGTAAAAACCGTTACACTTGAACTGAATTACAAAACAGAACAGAGTCACACATGCAGAAAACACACTATGGCTGCTTAACGGGAAAGGTGAGGTGGGGTGATACATAAAAGAAGAGTTTCAAATTAGCTCAGATACCGTTCCATAAACCCAATATGTAATAGACAAGACCTACTCCTTGCTCAGAGAACTGGACTCAACACGCCCGATTCACCGCACAAGAATATATCTGACTAGTAATAATCTTAAAACCTATGTATTGATATCTCTCTGTTAGTGTGTCAAGTGGGTGTAAAGCGGCATAAACACAGCCGTGAAAAGCAGCTAAACCCCATTATAAAAATAAATTACTTTTAAAAACCCATGAAACAAAGACAGGGAAAGAGAGAGAAATTCTTACACAATTCGTTCAGGGGCTGTGATGCAACCTGGATTGACCATATCTAGACCCACACCTGGATGAGACATAAGGGTGGACACTCTTGGGGCTGAGAGGTTTGGTGAGGTTGGGTGAGCAAACGCAGACCCTTTAAAGTAATACTGCGTGCTACCCATCGCATGGGTCCCAAATCTCCAGGTTCAAGGGCATCTTCCTACATCGAAAACATGCATGAGAAACCAAGAAGAGGGTACACCATGTGATGGGGAAAGGTTTCTAAAACGCACCTCATTTCTCATCTCCTTGTGCTCGGGTTCGCCATTCCAGCCACTTTACCAGCAATCTCCCTTCTTGGAGCATCAGCACCTTTAACCTCCTGTTCCGTACAGGTTGCAATTTGTCCTGAGGATGAACGGGAAGACGGGGAACCAATGAGAGACTAGCTCTTGGTGTTGGGACAGGCACAGGTCACTCTATTTTCCCATCAGGAAGAAGAATTAACCACAGGCTCAGCCTGCCCCCCGGAACCAGAACAGGGCCTGAAGCCATCCTGCGCTTTTGCGGCCAGCTCCCAAAAAAGCGACTTGTAAAATGGAGCTTCAGGGCACTGCAATTCACAAACCTGCAGAGTTATAAATGATAACTCTCGTCCACAAATATATTGAGGGAAGGCAAAGAAGAGGATTTGAAATCAAGGCAGAATTGCAGGAAACAGATTTCAGGAGGTAGATTCGAATCGCCTTTAAAGCACACGAAAAGCGGCAAAACGTTGACAATGATGCCCTTGGCCAAAAAGGGCGTATGCGTTTTTTCCTGAATATATTCAGGAAAAAACGCATACGCCCTTTTTGGCCAACCAAGCAACCTGGAAAGGCAAATCAGCGCTACAAAGAAGTCTCGCTTCCCATCGGTCAAAAGGGCCATGCTGAAAAAAGTGTCAAAACCAGAAATGCAGGACAGGCCATGGAGAAATGGGAGCCTTGCTACACTGATGGGCGGGATGTAAATTGCCAACAGCCACTCTGGAGAAGTGTACGGTGTGTCCTGAAACATCTAAAAAACACAGCTTAGAGAGCATAGGGCACTTCCACGCATGGGGGGATAAAGTGGGAAAATTGAAAATCAGCAAGACACAAGCACCCCAAAGTTTAGGGCTGCTCTGTTGACAAGGACCTCCACTTCATTCCACCTTAAATATCCCAGGAAAGCGAAAAATGGATCAAAAAGTTGTGGTCCTTATGTACAATGGAATATCACTCAGCCATGAAATCAATGTCATAAGGCTAGTAGCAGCATGATGAGTGGATTTAGGTAAGACGATTCTAAGTGAAATAAGTCACACAGAAAAGGACACTTCTCATAAGGTGTCACTTATAGAGGGAATGTAAAAACCGTTACACTTGAACTGAATTACAAAACAGAACAGAGTCACACATGCAGAAAACACACTATGGCTGCTTAACGGGAAAGGTGAGGTGGGGTGATACATAAAACAAGAGCTTCAAATTAGCTCAGATACCGTTCCATAAACCCAATATGTAATAGACAAGACCTACTCCTTGCTCAGAGAACTGGACTCAACACGCCCGATTCACCGCACAAGAATATATCTGACTAGTAATAATCTTAAAACCTATGTATTGATATCTCTCTGTTAGTGTGTCAAGTGGGTGTAAAGCGGCATAAACACAGCCGTGAAAAGCAGCTAAACCCCATTATAAAAATAAATTACTTTTAAAAACCCATGAAACAAAGACAGGGAAAGAGAGAGAAATTCTTACACAATTCGTTCAGGGGCTGTGATGCAACCTGGATTGACCATATCTAGACCCACAGCTGGATGAGACATAAGGGTGGGCACTCTTGGGGCTGAGAGGTTTGGTGAGGTTGGTGAGCAAACGCAGACCCTTTAAAGTAATACTGCGTGCTACCCATCGCATGGGTCCCAAATCTCCAGGTTCAAGGGCATCTTCCTACATCGAAAACATGCATGAGAAACCCAGACGATGGTACACCGTGTGATGGGGAAAGGTTTCTAAAACGCACCTCATTTCTCATCTCCTTGTGCTCGGGTTCGCCATTCCAGCCACTTTACTAGCAATCTCCCTACTTGGAGCATCAGCACCTTTAACCTCCTGTTCCGTACAGGTTGCATTTTGTCCTGAGGATGAACGGGAAGACGGGGAACCAATGAGAGACTAGCTCTTGGTGTTGGGACAGGCACAGGTCACTCTATTTTCCCATCAGGAAGAAGAATTAACCACAGGCTCAGCCTGCCCCCCGGAACCAGAACAGGGCCTGAAGCCATCCTGCGCTTTTGATGCCAGCTCCCAAAAAAGCGACTTGTAAAATGGAGCTTCAGGGCACTGCAATTCACAAACCTGCAGAGTTATAAACGATTACTCTCGTCCACAAATATATTGAGGGAAGGCAAAGAAGAGGATTTGAAATCAAGGCAGAATTGCAGGAAACAGAATTCAGGAGGTAGATTCGAATCGCCTTTAAAGCACATGAAAAGCGGCAAAACGTTGACAATGATGCCCTTGGCCAAAAAGGGCGTATGCGTTTTTTCCTGAATATATTCAGGAAAAAACGCATACGCCCTTTTTGGCCAACCAAGCAACCTGGAAAGGCAAATCAGCGCTACAAAGAAGTCTCGCTTCCCATCGGTCAAAAGGGCCATGCTGAAAAAAGTGTCAAAACCAGAAATGCAGGACAGGCCATAGAGAAATGGGAGCCTTGCTACACTGATGGGCGGGATGTAAATTGCCAACAGGCACTCTGGAGAAGTGTACGGTGTGTCCTGAAACATCTAAAAAACACAGCTTAGAGAGCATAGGGCACTTCCACGCATGGGGGGATAAAGTGGGAAAATTGAAAATCAGCAAGACACAAGCACCCCAAAGTTTAGGGCTGCTCTGTTGACAAGGACCTCCACTTCATTCCACCTTAAATATCCCAGGAAAGCGAAAAATGGATCAAAAAGTTGTGGTCCTTATGTACAATGGAATATCACTCAGCCATGAAATCAATGTCATAAGGCTAGTAGCAGCATGATGAGTGGATTTAGGTAAGACGATTCTAAGTGAAATAAGTCACACAGAAAAGGACACTTCTCATAAGGTGTCACTTATAGAGGGAATGTAAAAACCGTTACACTTGAACTGAATTACAAAACAGAACAGAGTCACACATGCAGAAAACACACTATGGCTGCTTAACGGGAAAGGTGAGGTGGGGTGATACATAAAAGAAGAGTTTCAAATTAGCTCAGATACCGTTCCATAAACCCAATATGTAATAGACAAGACCTACTCCTTGCTCAGAGAACTGGACTCAACACGCCCGATTCACCGCACAAGAATATATCTGACTAGTAATAATCTTAAAACCTATGTATTGATATCTCTCTGTTAGTGTGTCAAGTGGGTGTAAAGCGGCATAAACACAGCCGTGAAAAGCAGCTAAACCCCATTATAAAAATAAATTACTTTTAAAAACCCATGAAACAAAGACAGGGAAAGAGAGAGAAATTCTTACACAATTCGTTCAGGGGCTGTGATGCAACCTGGATTGACCATATCTAGACCCACACCTGGATGAGACATAAGGGTGGACACTCTTGGGGCTGAGAGGTTTGGTGAGGTTGGGTGAGCAAACGCAGACCCTTTAAAGTAATACTGCGTGCTACCCATCGCATGGGTCCCAAATCTCCAGGTTCAAGGGCATCTTCCTACATCGAAAACATGCATGAGAAACCAAGAAGAGGGTACACCATGTGATGGGGAAAGGTTTCTAAAACGCACCTCATTTCTCATCTCCTTGTGCTCGGGTTCGCCATTCCAGCCACTTTACCAGCAATCTCCCTTCTTGGAGCATCAGCACCTTTAACCTCCTGTTCCGTACAGGTTGCAATTTGTCCTGAGGATGAACGGGAAGACGGGGAACCAATGAGAGACTAGCTCTTGGTGTTGGGACAGGCACAGGTCACTCTATTTTCCCATCAGGAAGAAGAATTAACCACAGGCTCAGCCTGCCCCCCGGAACCAGAACAGGGCCTGAAGCCATCCTGCGCTTTTGCGGCCAGCTCCCAAAAAAGCGACTTGTAAAATGGAGCTTCAGGGCACTGCAATTCACAAACCTGCAGAGTTATAAACGATAACTCTCGTCCACAAATATATTGAGGGAAGGCAAAGAAGAGGATTTGAAATCAAGGCAGAATTGCAGGAAACAGATTTCAGGAGGTAGATTCGAATCGCCTTTAAAGCACACGAAAAGCGGCAAAACGTTGACAATGATGCCCTTGGCCAAAAAGGGCGTATGCGTTTTTTCCTGAATATATTCAGGAAAAAACGCATACGCCCTTTTTGGCCAACCAAGCAACCTGGAAAGGCAAATCAGCGCTACAAAGAAGTCTCGCTTCCCATCGGTCAAAAGGGCCATGCTGAAAAAAGTGTCAAAACCAGAAATGCAGGACAGGCCATGGAGAAATGGGAGCCTTGCTACACTGATGGGCGGGATGTAAATTGCCAACAGCCACTCTGGAGAAGTGTACGGTGTGTCCTGAAACATCTAAAAAACACAGCTTAGAGAGCATAGGGCACTTCCACGCATGGGGGGATAAAGTGGGAAAATTGAAAATCAGCAAGACACAAGCACCCCAAAGTTTAGGGCTGCTCTGTTGACAAGGACCTCCACTTCATTCCACCTTAAATATCCCAGGAAAGCGAAAAATGGATCAAAAAGTTGTGGTCCTTATGTACAATGGAATATCACTCAGCCATGAAATCAATGTCATAAGGCTAGTAGCAGCATGATGAGTGGATTTAGGTAAGACGATTCTAAGTGAAATAAGTCACACAGAAAAGGACACTTCTCATAAGGTGTCACTTATAGAGGGAATGTAAAAACCGTTACACTTGAACTGAATTACAAAACAGAACAGAGTCACACATGCAGAAAACACACTATGGCTGCTTAACGGGAAAGGTGAGGTGGGGTGATACATAAAACAAGAGCTTCAAATTAGCTCAGATACCGTTCCATAAACCCAATATGTAATAGACAAGACCTACTCCTTGCTCAGAGAACTGGACTCAACACGCCCGATTCACCGCACAAGAATATATCTGACTAGTAATAATCTTAAAACCTATGTATTGATATCTCTCTGTTAGTGTGTCAAGTGGGTGTAAAGCGGCATAAACACAGCCGTGAAAAGCAGCTAAACCCCATTATAAAAATAAATTACTTTTAAAAACCCATGAAACAAAGACAGGGAAAGAGAGAGAAATTCTTACACAATTCGTTCAGGGGCTGTGATGCAACCTGGATTGACCATATCTAGACCCACAGCTGGATGAGACATAAGGGTGGGCACTCTTGGGGCTGAGAGGTTTGGTGAGGTTGGTGAGCAAACGCAGACCCTTTAAAGTAATACTGCGTGCTACCCATCGCATGGGTCCCAAATCTCCAGGTTCAAGGGCATCTTCCTACATCGAAAACATGCATGAGAAACCCAGACGATGGTACACCGTGTGATGGGGAAAGGTTTCTAAAACGCACCTCATTTCTCATCTCCTTGTGCTCGGGTTCGCCATTCCAGCCACTTTACTAGCAATCTCCCTACTTGGAGCATCAGCACCTTTAACCTCCTGTTCCGTACAGGTTGCATTTTGTCCTGAGGATGAACGGGAAGACGGGGAACCAATGAGAGACTAGCTCTTGGTGTTGGGACAGGCACAGGTCACTCTATTTTCCCATCAGGAAGAAGAATTAACCACAGGCTCAGCCTGCCCCCCGGAACCAGAACAGGGCCTGAAGCCATCCTGCGCTTTTGATGCCAGCTCCCAAAAAAGCGACTTGTAAAATGGAGCTTCAGGGCACTGCAATTCACAAACCTGCAGAGTTATAAACGATTACTCTCGTCCACAAATATATTGAGGGAAGGCAAAGAAGAGGATTTGAAATCAAGGCAGAATTGCAGGAAACAGAATTCAGGAGGTAGATTCGAATCGCCTTTAAAGCACATGAAAAGCGGCAAAACGTTGACAATGATGCCCTTGGCCAAAAAGGGCGTATGCGTTTTTTCCTGAATATATTCAGGAAAAAACGCATACGCCCTTTTTGGCCAACCAAGCAACCTGGAAAGGCAAATCAGCGCTACAAAGAAGTCTCGCTTCCCATCGGTCAAAAGGGCCATGCTGAAAAAAGTGTCAAAACCAGAAATGCAGGACAGGCCATAGAGAAATGGGAGCCTTGCTACACTGATGGGCGGGATGTAAATTGCCAACAGCCACTCTGGAGAAGTGTACGGTGTGTCCTGAAACATCTAAAAAACACAGCTTAGAGAGCATAGGGCACTTCCACGCATGGGGGGATAAAGTGGGAAAATTGAAAATCAGCAAGACACAAGCACCCCAAAGTTTAGGGCTGCTCTGTTGACAAGGACCTCCACTTCATTCCACCTTAAATATCCCAGGAAAGCGAAAAATGGATCAAAAAGTTGTGGTCCTTATGTACAATGGAATATCACTCAGCCATGAAATCAATGTCATAAGGCTAGTAGCAGCATGATGAGTGGACTTAGGTAAGACGATTCTAAGTGAAATAAGTCACACAGAAAAGGACACTTCTCATAAGGTGTCACTTATAGAGGGAATGTAAAAACCGTTACACTTGAACTGAATTACAAAACAGAACAGAGTCACACATGCAGAAAACACACTATGGCTGCTTAACGGGAAAGGTGAGGTGGGGTGATACATAAAAGAAGAGTTTCAAATTAGCTCAGATACCGTTCCATAAACCCAATATGTAATAGACAAGACCTACTCCTTGCTCAGAGAACTGGACTCAACACGCCCGATTCACCGCACAAGAATATATCTGACTAGTAATAATCTTAAAACCTATGTATTGATATCTCTCTGTTAGTGTGTCAAGTGGGTGTAAAGCGGCATAAACAGAGCCGTGAAAAGCAGCTAAACCCCATTATAAAAATAAATTACTTTTAAAAACCCATGAAACAAAGACAGGGAAAGAGAGAGAAATTCTTACACAATTCGTTCAGGGGCTGTGATGCAACCTGGATTGACCATATCTAGACCCACAGCTGGATGAGACATAAGGGTGGACACTCTTTGGGCTGAGAGGTTTGGTGAGGTTGGGTGAGCAAACACAGACCCTTTAAAGTAATACTGCGTGCTACCCATCGCATGGGTCCCAAATCTCCAGGTTCAAGGGCATCTTCCTACATCGAAAACATGCATGAGAAACCCAGAAGATGGTACACCGTGTGATGGGGAAAGGTTTCTAAAACGCACCTCATTTCTCATCTCCTTGTGCTCGGGTTCGCCATTCCAGCCACTTTACTAGCAATCTCCCTTCTTGGAGCATCAGCACCTTTAACATCCTGTTCCGTACAGGTTGCAATTTGTCCTGAGGATGAACGGGAAGACGGGGAACCAATGAGAGACTAGCTCTTGGTGTTGGGACAGGCACAGGTCACTCTATTTTCCCATCAGGAAGAAGAATTAACCACAGGCTCAGCCTGCCCCCCGGAACCAGAACAGGGCCTGAAGCCATCCTGCGCTTTTGCGGCCAGCTCCCAAAAAAGCGACTTGTAAAATGGAGCTTCAGGGCACTGCAATTCACAAACCTGCAGAGTTATAAACGATAACTCTCGTCCACAAATATATTGAGGGAAGGCAAAGAAGAGGATTTGAAATCAAGGCAGAATTGCAGGAAATAGAATTCAGGAGGTAGATTCGAATCGCCTTTAAAGCACATGAAAAGCGGCAAAACGTTGACAATGATGCCCTTGGCCAAAAAGGGCGTATGCGTTTTTTCCTGAATATATTCAGGAAAAAACGCATACGCCCTTTTTGGCCAACCAAGCAACCTGGAAAGGCAAATCAGCGCTACAAAGAAGTCTCGCTTCCCATCGGTCAAAAGGGCCATGCTGAAAAAAGTGTCAAAACCAGAAATGCAGGACAGGCCATAGAGAAATGGGAGCCTTGCTACACTGATGGGCGGGATGTAAATTGCCAACAGCCACTCTGGAGAAGTGTACGGTGTGTCCTGAAACATCTAAAAAACACAGCTTAGAGAGCATAGGGCACTTCCACGCATGGGGGGATAAAGTGGGAAAATTGAAAATCAGCAAGACACAAGCACCCCAAAGTTTAGGGCTGCTCTGTTGACAAGGACCTCCACTTCATTCCACCTTAAATATCCCAGGAAAGCGAAAAATGGATCAAAAAGTTGTGGTCCTTATGTACAATGGAATATCACTCAGCCATGAAATCAATGTCATAAGGCTAGTAGCAGCATGATGAGTGGATTTAGGTAAGACGATTCTAAGTGAAATAAGTCACACAGAAAAGGACACTTCTCATAAGGTGTCACTTATAGAGGGAATGTAAAAACCGTTACACTTGAACTGAATTACAAAACAGAACAGAGTCACACATGCAGAAAACACACTATGGCTGCTTAACGGGAAAGGTGAGGTGGGGTGATACATAAAACAAGAGTTTCAAATTAGCTCAGATACCGTTCCATAAACCCAATATGTAATAGACAAGACCTACTCCTTGCTCAGAGAACTGGACTCAACACGCCCGATTCACCGCACAAGAATATATCTGACTAGTAATAATCTTAAAACCTATGTATTGATATCTCTCTGTTAGTGTGTCGTGTCAAGTGGGTGTAAAGCGGCATAAACACAGCCCTGAAAAGCAGCTAAACCCCATTATAAAACTAAATTACTTTTAAAAACCCATGAAACAAAGACAGGGAAAGAGAGAGAAATTCTTACACAATTCGTTCAGGGGCTGTGATGCAACCTGGATTGACCATATCTAGACCCACAGCTGGATGAGACATAAGGGTGGACACTCTTTGGGCTGAGAGGTTTGGTGAGGTTGGGTGAGCAAACACAGACCCTTTAAAGTAATACTGCGTGCTACCCATCGCATGGGTCCCAAATCTCCAGGTTCAAGGGCATCTTCCTACATCGAAAACATGCATGAGAAACCCAGAAGATGGTACACCGTGTGATGGGGAAAGGTTTCTAAAACGCACCTCATTTCTCATCTCCTTGTGCTCGGGTTCGCCATTCCAGCCACTTTACTAGCAATCTCCCTTCTTGGAGCATCAGCACCTTTAACATCCTGTTCCGTACAGGTTGCAATTTGTCCTGAGGATGAACGGGAAGACGGGGAACCAATGAGAGACTAGCTCTTGGTGTTGGGACAGGCACAGGTCACTCTATTTTCCCATCAGGAAGAAGAATTAACCACAGGCTCAGCCTGCCCCCCGGAACCAGAACAGGGCCTGAAGCCATCCTGCGCTTTTGCGGCCAGCTCCCAAAAAAGCGACTTGTAAAATGGAGCTTCAGGGCACTGCAATTCACAAACCTGCAGAGTTATAAACGATAACTCTCGTCCACAAATATATTGAGGGAAGGCAAAGAAGAGGATTTGAAATCAAGGCAGAATTGCAGGAAATAGAATTCAGGAGGTAGATTCGAATCGCCTTTAAAGCACATGAAAAGCGGCAAAACGTTGACAATGATGCCCTTGGCCAAAAAGGGCGTATGCGTTTTTTCCTGAATATATTCAGGAAAAAACGCATACGCCCTTTTTGGCCAACCAAGCAACCTGGAAAGGCAAATCAGCGCTACAAAGAAGTCTCGCTTCCCATCGGTCAAAAGGGCCATGCTGAAAAAAGTGTCAAAACCAGAAATGCAGGACAGGCCATAGAGAAATGGGAGCCTTGCTACACTGATGGGCGGGATGTAAATTGCCAACAGCCACTCTGGAGAAGTGTACGGTGTGTCCTGAAACATCTAAAAAACACAGCTTAGAGAGCATAGGGCACTTCCACGCATGGGGGGATAAAGTGGGAAAATTGAAAATCAGCAAGACACAAGCACCCCAAAGTTTAGGGCTGCTCTGTTGACAAGGACCTCCACTTCATTCCACCTTAAATATCCCAGGAAAGCGAAAAATGGATCAAAAAGTTGTGGTCCTTATGTACAATGGAATATCACTCAGCCATGAAATCAATGTCATAAGGCTAGTAGCAGCATGATGAGTGGATTTAGGTAAGACGATTCTAAGTGAAATAAGTCACACAGAAAAGGACACTTCTCATAAGGTGTCACTTATAGAGGGAATGTAAAAACCGTTACACTTGAACTGAATTACAAAACAGAACAGAGTCACACATGCAGAAAACACACTATGGCTGCTTAACGGGAAAGGTGAGGTGGGGTGATACATAAAACAAGAGTTTCAAATTAGCTCAGATACCGTTCCATAAACCCAATATGTAATAGACAAGACCTACTCCTTGCTCAGAGAACTGGACTCAACACGCCCGATTCACCGCACAAGAATATATCTGACTAGTAATAATCTTAAAACCTATGTATTGATATCTCTCTGTTAGTGTGTCGTGTCAAGTGGGTGTAAAGCGGCATAAACACAGCCCTGAAAAGCAGCTAAACCCCATTATAAAACTAAATTACTTTTAAAAACCCATGAAACAAAGACAGGGAAAGAGAGAGAAATTCTTACACAATTCGTTCAGGGGCTGTGATGCAACCTGGATTGACCATATCTAGACCCACAGCTGGATGAGACATAAGGGTGGACACTCTTGGGGCTGAGAGGTTTGGTGAGGTTGGGTGAGCAAACGCAGACCCTTTAAAGTAATACTGCGTGCTACCCATCGCATGGGTCCCAAATCTCCAGGTTCAAGGGCATCTTCCTACATCGAAAACATGCATGAGAAACCCAGAAGATGGTACACCGTGTGATGGGGAAAGGTTTCTAAAACGCACCTCATTTCTCATCTCCTTGTGCTCGGGTTCGCCATTCCAGCCACTTTACCAGCAATCTCCCTTCTTGGAGCCTCAGCACCTTTAACCTCCTGTTCCGTACAGGTTGCAATTTGTCCTGAGGATGAACGGGAAGACGGGGAACCAATGAGAGACTAGCTCTTGGTGTTGGGACAGGCACAGGTCACTCTATTTTCCCATCAGGAAGAAGAATTAACCACAGGCTCAGCCTGCCCCCCGGAACCAGAACAGGGCCTGAAGCCATCCTGCGCTTTTGCGGCCAGCTCCCAAAAAAGCGACTTGTAAAATGGAGCTTCAGGGCACTGCAATTCACAAACCTGCAGAGTTATAAACGATAACTCTCGTCCACAAATATATTGAGGGAAGGCAAAGAAGAGGATTTGAAATCAAGGCAAAATTGCAGGAAACAGATTTCAGGAGGTAGATTCGAATCGCCTTTAAAGCACATGAAAAGCGGCAAAACGTTGACAATGATGCCCTTGGCCAAAAAGGGCGTATGCGTTTTTTCCTCAATATATTCAGGAAAAAACGCATACGCCCTTTTTGGCCAACCAAGCAACCTGGAAAGGCAAATCAGCGCTACAAAGAAGTCTCGCTTCCCATCGGTCAAAAGGGCCATGCTGAAAAAAGTGTCAAAACCAGAAATGCAGGACAGGACATAGAGAAATGGGAGCCTTGCTACACTGATGGGCGGGATGTAAATTGCCAACAGCCACTCTGGAGAAGTGTACGGTGTGTCCTGAAACATCTAAAAAACACAGCTTAGAGAGCATAGGGCACTTCCACGCATGGGGGGATAAAGTGGGAAAATTGAAAATCAGCAAGACACAAGCACCCCAAAGTTTAGGGCTGCTCTGTTGACAAGGACCTCCACTTCATTCCACCTTAAATATCCCAGGAAAGCGAAAAATGGATCAAAAAGTTGTGGTCCTTATGTACAATGGAATATCACTCAGCCATGAAATCAATGTCATAAGGCTAGTAGCAGCATGATGAGTGGATTTAGGTAAGACGATTCTAAGTGAAATAAGTCACACAGAAAAGGACACTTCTCATAAGGTGTCACTTATAGAGGGAATGTAAAAACCGTTACACTTGAACTGAATTACAAAACAGAACAGAGTCACACATGCAGAAAACACACTATGGCTGCTTAACGGGAAAGGTGAGGTGGGGTGATACATAAAACAAGAGTTTCAAATTAGCTCAGATACCGTTCCATAAACCCAATATGTAATAGACAAGACCTACTCCTTGCTCAGAGAACTGGACTCAACACGCCCGATTCACCGCACAAGAATATATCTGACTAGTAATAATCTTAAAACCTATGTATTGATATCTCTCTGTTAGTGTGTCGTGTCAAGTGGGTGTAAAGCGGCATAAACACAGCCCTGAAAAGCAGCTAAACCCCATTATAAAACTAAATTACTTTTAAAAACCCATGAAACAAAGACAGGGAAAGAGAGAGAAATTCTTACACAATTCGTTCAGGGGCTGTGATGCAACCTGGATTGACCATATCTAGACCCACAGCTGGATGAGACATAAGGGTGGACACTCTTGGGGCTGAGAGGTTTGGTGAGGTTGGGTGAGCAAACGCAGACCCTTTAAAGTAATACTGCGTGCTACCCATCGCATGGGTCCCAAATCTCCAGGTTCAAGGGCATCTTCCTACATCGAAAACATGCATGAGAAACCCAGAAGATGGTACACCGTGTGATGGGGAAAGGTTTCTAAAACGCACCTCATTTCTCATCTCCTTGTGCTCGGGTTCGCCATTCCAGCCACTTTACTAGCAATCTCCCTTCTTGGAGCATCAGCACCTTTAACATCCTGTTCCGTACAGGTTGCAATTTGTCCTGAGGATGAACGGGAAGACGGGGAACCAATGAGAGACTAGCTCTTGGTGTTGGGACAGGCACAGGTCACTCTATTTTCCCATCAGGAAGAAGAATTAACCACAGGCTCAGCCTGCCCCCCGGAACCAGAACAGGGCCTGAAGCCATCCTGCGCTTTTGCGGCCAGCTCCCAAAAAAGCGACTTGTAAAATGGAGCTTCAGGGCACTGCAATTCACAAACCTGCAGAGTTATAAACGATAACTCTCGTCCACAAATATATTGAGGGAAGGCAAAGAAGAGGATTTGAAATCAAGGCAGAATTGCAGGAAACAGAATTCAGGAGGTAGATTCGAATCGCCTTTAAAGCACATGAAAAGCGGCAAAACGTTGACAATGATGCCCTTGGCCAAAAAGGGCGTATGCGTTTTTTCCTGAATATATTCAGGAAAAAACGCATACGCCCTTTTTGGCCAACCAAGCAACCTGGAAAGGCAAATCAGCGCTACAAAGAAGTCTCGCTTCCCATCGGTCAAAAGGGCCATGCTGAAAAAAGTGTCAAAACCAGAAATGCAGGACAGGCCATAGAGAAATGGGAGCCTTGCTACACTGATGGGCGGGATGTAAATTGCCAACAGCCACTCTGGAGAAGTGTACGGTGTGTCCTGAAACATCTAAAAAACACAGCTTAGAGAGCATAGGGCACTTCCACGCATGGGGGGATAAAGTGGGAAAATTGAAAATCAGCAAGACACAAGCACCCCAAAGTTTAGGGCTGCTCTGTTGACAAGGACCTCCACTTCATTCCACCTTAAATATCCCAGGAAAGCGAAAAATGGATCAAAAAGTTGTGGTCCTTATGTACAATGGAATATCACTCAGCCATGAAATCAATGTCATAAGGCTAGTAGCAGCATGATGAGTGGATTTAGGTAAGACGATTCTAAGTGAAATAAGTCACACAGAAAAGGACACTTCTCATAAGGTGTCTCTTATAGAGGGAATGTAAAAACCGTTACACTTGAACTGAATTACAAAACAGAACAGAGTCACACATGCAGAAAACACACTATGGCTGCTTAACGGGAAAGGTGAGGTGGGGTGATACATAAAACAAGAGCTTCAAATTAGCTCAGATACCGTTCCATAAACCCAATAGGTAATAGAGAAGACCTACTCCTTGCTCAGAGAACTGGACTCAACACGCCCGATTCACCGCACAAGAATATATCTGACTAGTAATAATCTTAAAACCTATGTATTGATATCTCTCTGTTAGTGTGTCAAGTGGGTGTAAAGCGGCATAAACACAGCCGTGAAAAGCAGCTAAACCCCATTATAAAAATAAATTACTTTTAAAAACCCATGAAACAAAGACAGGGAAAGAGAGAGAAATTCTTACACAATTCGTTCAGGGGCTGTGATGCAACCTGGATTGACCATATCTAGACCCACAGCTGGATGAGACATAAGGGTGGACACTCTTTGGGCTGAGAGGTTTGGTGAGGTTGGGTGAGCAAACACAGACCCTTTAAAGTAATACTGCGTGCTACCCGTCGCATGGGTCCCAAATCTCCAGGTTCAAGGGCATCTTCCTACATCGAAAACATGCATGAGAAACCCAGAAGATGGTACACCGTGTGATGGGGAAAGGTTTCTAAAACGCACCTCATTTCTCATCTCCTTGTGCTCGGGTTCGCCATTCCAGCCACTTTACTAGCAATCTCCCTTCTTGGAGCATCAGCACCTTTAACATCCTGTTCCGTACAGGTTGCAATTTGTCCTGAGGATGAACGGGAAGACGGGGAACCAATGAGAGACTAGCTCTTGGTGTTGGGACAGGCACAGGTCACTCTATTTTCCCATCAGGAAGAAGAATTAACCACAGGCTCAGCCTGCCCCCCGGAACCAGAACAGGGCCTGAAGCCATCCTGCGCTTTTGCGGCCAGCTCCCAAAAAAGCGACTTGTAAAATGGAGCTTCAGGGCACTGCAATTCACAAACCTGCAGAGTTATAAACGATAACTCTCGTCCACAAATATATTGAGGGAAGGCAAAGAAGAGGATTTGAAATCAAGGCAGAATTGCAGGAAACAGAATTCAGGAGGTAGATTCGAATCGCCTTTAAAGCACATGAAAAGCGGCAAAACGTTGACAATGATGCCCTTGGCCAAAAAGGGCGTATGCGTTTTTTCCTGAATATATTCAGGAAAAAACGCATACGCCCTTTTTGGCCAACCAAGCAACCTGGAAAGGCAAATCAGCGCTACAAAGAAGTCTCGCTTCCCATCGGTCAAAAGGGCCATGCTGAAAAAAGTGTCAAAACCAGAAATGCAGGACAGGCCATAGAGAAATGGGAGCCTTGCTACACTGATGGGCGGGATGTAAATTGCCAACAGCCACTCTGGAGAAGTGTACGGTGTGTCCTGAAACATCTAAAAAACACAGCTTAGAGAGCATAGGGCACTTCCACGCATGGGGGGATAAAGTGGGAAAATTGAAAATCAGCAAGACACAAGCACCCCAAAGTTTAGGGCTGCTCTGTTGACAAGGACCTCCACTTCATTCCACCTTAAATATCCCAGGAAAGCGAAAAATGGATCAAAAAGTTGTGGTCCTTATGTACAATGGAATATCACTCAGCCATGAAATCAATGTCATAAGGCTAGTAGCAGCATGATGAGTGGATTTAGGTAAGACGATTCTAAGTGAAATAAGTCACACAGAAAAGGACACTTCTCATAAGGTGTCACTTATAGAGGGAATGTAAAAACCGTTACACTTGAACTGAATTACAAAACAGAACAGAGTCACACATGCAGAAAACACACTATGGCTGCTTAACGGGAAAGGTGAGGTGGGGTGATACATAAAACAAGAGTTTCAAATTAGCTCAGATACCGTTCCATAAACCCAATATGTAATAGACAAGACCTACTCCTTGCTCAGAGAACTGGACTCAACACGCCCGATTCACCGCACAAGAATATATCTGACTAGTAATAATCTTAAAACCTATGTATTGATATCTCTCTGTTAGTGTGTCGTGTCAAGTGGGTGTAAAGCGGCATAAACACAGCCCTGAAAAGCAGCTAAACCCCATTATAAAACTAAATTACTTTTAAAAACCCATGAAACAAAGACAGGGAAAGAGAGAGAAATTCTTACACAATTCGTTCAGGGGCTGTGATGCAACCTGGATTGACCATATCTAGACCCACAGCTGGATGAGACATAAGGGTGGACACTCTTGGGGCTGAGAGGTTTGGTGAGGTTGGGTGAGCAAACGCAGACCCTTTAAAGTAATACTGCGTGCTACCCATCGCATGGGTCCCAAATCTCCAGGTTCAAGGGCATCTTCCTACATCGAAAACATGCATGAGAAACCCAGAAGATGGTACACCGTGTGATGGGGAAAGGTTTCTAAAACGCACCTCATTTCTCATCTCCTTGTGCTCGGGTTCGCCATTCCAGCCACTTTACCAGCAATCTCCCTTCTTGGAGCATCAGCACCTTTAACCTCCTGTTCCGTACAGGTTGCAATTTGTCCTGAGGATGAACGGGAAGACGGGGAACCAATGAGAGACTAGCTCTTGGTGTTGGGACAGGCACAGGTCACTCTATTTTCCCATCAGGAAGAAGAATTAACCACAGGCTCAGCCTGCCCCCCGGAACCAGAACAGGGCCTGAAGCCATCCTGCGCTTTTGCGGCCAGCTCCCAAAAAAGCGACTTGTAAAATGGAGCTTCAGGGCACTGCAATTCACAAACCTGCAGAGTTATAAACGATAACTCTCGTCCACAAATATATTGAGGGAAGGCAAAGAAGAGGATTTGAAATCAAGGCAAAATTGCAGGAAACAGATTTCAGGAGGTAGATTCGAATCGCCTTTAAAGCACATGAAAAGCGGCAAAACGTTGACAATGATGCCCTTGGCCAAAAAGGGCGTATGCGTTTTTTCCTGAATATATTCAGGAAAAAACGCATACGCCCTTTTTGGCCAACCAAGCAACCTGGAAAGGCAAATCAGCGCTACAAAGAAGTCTCGCTTCCCATCGGTCAAAAGGGCCATGCTGAAAAAAGTGTCAAAACCAGAAATGCAGGACAGGCCATAGAGAAATGGGAGCCTTGCTACACTGATGGGCGGGATGTAAATTGCCAACAGCCACTCTGGAGAAGTGTACGGTGTGTCCTGAAACATCTAAAAAACACAGCTTAGAGAGCATAGGGCACTTCCACGCATGGGGGGATAAAGTGGGAAAATTGAAAATCAGCAAGACACAAGCACCCCAAAGTTTAGGGCTGCTCTGTTGACAAGGACCTCCACTTCATTCCACCTTAAATATCCCAGGAAAGCGAAAAATGGATCAAAAAGTTGTGGTCCTTATGTACAATGGAATATCACTCAGCCATGAAATCAATGTCATAAGGCTAGTAGCAGCATGATGAGTGGATTTAGGTAAGACGATTCTAAGTGAAATAAGTCACACAGAAAAGGACACTTCTCATAAGGTGTCACTTATAGAGGGAATGTAAAAACCGTTACACTTGAACTGAATTACAAAACAGAACAGAGTCACACATGCAGAAAACACACTATGGCTGCTTAACGGGAAAGGTGAGGTGGGGTGATACATAAAACAAGAGTTTCAAATTAGCTCAGATACCGTTCCATAAACCCAATATGTAATAGACAAGACCTACTCCTTGCTCAGAGAACTGGACTCAACACGCCCGATTCACCGCACAAGAATATATCTGACTAGTAATAATCTTAAAACCTATGTATTGATATCTCTCTGTTAGTGTGTCGTGTCAAGTGGGTGTAAAGCGGCATAAACACAGCCCTGAAAAGCAGCTAAACCCCATTATAAAACTAAATTACTTTTAAAAACCCATGAAACAAAGACAGGGAAAGAGAGAGAAATTCTTACACAATTCGTTCAGGGGCTGTGATGCAACCTGGATTGACCATATCTAGACCCACAGCTGGATGAGACATAAGGGTGGACACTCTTGGGGCTGAGAGGTTTGGTGAGGTTGGGTGAGCAAACGCAGACCCTTTAAAGTAATACTGCGTGCTACCCATCGCATGGGTCCCAAATCTCCAGGTTCAAGGGCATCTTCCTACATCGAAAACATGCATGAGAAACCCAGAAGATGGTACACCGTGTGATGGGGAAAGGTTTCTAAAACGCACCTCATTTCTCATCTCCTTGTGCTCGGGTTCGCCATTCCAGCCACTTTACCAGCAATCTCCCTTCTTGGAGCCTCAGCACCTTTAACCTCCTGTTCCGTACAGGTTGCAATTTGTCCTGAGGATGAACGGGAAGACGGGGAACCAATGAGAGACTAGCTCTTGGTGTTGGGACAGGCACAGGTCACTCTATTTTCCCATCAGGAAGAAGAATTAACCACAGGCTCAGCCTGCCCCCCGGAACCAGAACAGGGCCTGAAGCCATCCTGCGCTTTTGCGGCCAGCTCCCAAAAAAGCGACTTGTAAAATGGAGCTTCAGGGCACTGCAATTCACAAACCTGCAGAGTTATAAACGATAACTCTCGTCCACAAATATATTGAGGGAAGGCAAAGAAGAGGATTTGAAATCAAGGCAGAATTGCAGGAAACAGATTTCAGGAGGTAGATTCGAATCGCCTTTAAAGCACATGAAAAGCGGCAAAACGTTGACAATGATGCCCTTGGCCAAAAAGGGCGTATGCGTTTTTTCCTGAATATATTCAGGAAAAAACGCATACGCCCTTTTTGGCCAACCAAGCAACCTGGAAAGGCAAATCAGCGCTACAAAGAAGTCTCGCTTCCCATCGGTCAAAAGGGCCATGCTGAAAAAAGTGTCAAAACCAGAAATTCAGGACAGGCCATGGAGAAATGGGAGCCTTACTACACTGATGGGCGGGATGTAAATTGCCAACAGCCACTCTGGAGAAGTGTACGGTGTGTCCTGAAACATCTAAAAAACACAGCTTAGAGAGCATAGGGCACTTCCACGCATGGGGGGATAAAGTGGGAAAATTGAAAATCAGCAAGACACAAGCACCCCAAAGTTTAGGGCTGCTCTGTTGACAAGGACCTCCACTTCATTCCACCTTAAATATCCCAGGAAAGCGAAAAATGGATCAAAAAGTTGTGGTCCTTATGTACAATGGAATATCACTCAGCCATGAAATCAATGTCATAAGGCTAGTAGCAGCATGATGAGTGGATTTAGGTAAGACGATTCTAAGTGAAATAAGTCACACAGAAAAGGACACTTCTCATAAGGTGTCTCTTATAGAGGGAATGTAAAAACCGTTACACTTGAACTGAATTACAAAACAGAACAGAGTCACACATGCAGAAAACACACTATGGCTGCTTAACGGGAAAGGTGAGGTGGGGTGATACATAAAACAAGAGCTTCAAATTAGCTCAGATACCGTTCCATAAACCCAATAGGTAATAGACAAGACCTACTCCTTGCTCAGAGAACTGGACTCAACACGCCCGATTCACCGCACAAGAATATATCTGACTAGTAATAATCTTAAAACCTATGTATTGATATCTGTCTGTTAGTGTGTCAAGTGGGTGTAAAGCGGCATAAACACAGCCGTGAAAAGCAGCTAAACCCCATTATAAAAATAAATTACTTTTAAAAACCCATGAAACAAAGACAGGGAAAGAGAGAGAAATTCTTACACAATTCGTTCAGGGGCTGTGATGCAACCTGGATTGACCATATCTAGACCCACAGCTGGATGAGACATAAGGGTGGACACTCTTTGGGCTGAGAGGTTTGGTGAGGTTGGGTGAGCAAACACAGACCCTTTAAAGTAATACTGCGTGCTACCCATCGCATGGGTCCCAAATCTCCAGGTTCAAGGGCATCTTCCTACATCGAAAACATGCATGAGAAACCCAGAAGATGGTACACCGTGTGATGGGGAAAGGTTTCTAAAACGCACCTCATTTCTCATCTCCTTGTGCTCGGGTTCGCCATTCCAGCCACTTTACTAGCAATCTCCCTTCTTGGAGCATCAGCACCTTTAACATCCTGTTCCGTACAGGTTGCAATTTGTCCTGAGGATGAACGGGAAGACGGGGAACCAATGAGAGACTAGCTCTTGGTGTTGGGACAGGCACAGGTCACTCTATTTTCCCATCAGGAAGAAGAATTAACCACAGGCTCAGCCTGCCCCCCGGAACCAGAACAGGGCCTGAAGCCATCCTGCGCTTTTGCGGCCAGCTCCCAAAAAAGCGACTTGTAAAATGGAGCTTCAGGGCACTGCAATTCACAAACCTGCAGAGTTATAAACGATAACTCTCGTCCACAAATATATTGAGGGAAGGCAAAGAAGAGGATTTGAAATCAAGGCAGAATTGCAGGAAACAGAATTCAGGAGGTAGATTCGAATCGCCTTTAAAGCACATGAAAAGCGGCAAAACGTTGACAATGATGCCCTTGGCCAAAAAGGGCGTATGCGTTTTTTCCTGAATATATTCAGGAAAAAACGCATACGCCCTTTTTGGCCAACCAAGCAACCTGGAAAGGCAAATCAGCGCTACAAAGAAGTCTCGCTTCCCATCGGTCAAAAGGGCCATGCTGAAAAAAGTGTCAAAACCAGAAATGCAGGACAGGCCATAGAGAAATGGGAGCCTTGCTACACTGATGGGCGGGATGTAAATTGCCAACAGCCACTCTGGAGAAGTGTACGGTGTGTCCTGAAACATCTAAAAAACACAGCTTAGAGAGCATAGGGCACTTCCACGCATGGGGGGATAAAGTGGGAAAATTGAAAATCAGCAAGACACAAGCACCCCAAAGTTTAGGGCTGCTCTGTTGACAAGGACCTCCACTTCATTCCACCTTAAATATCCCAGGAAAGCGAAAAATGGATCAAAAAGTTGTGGTCCTTATGTACAATGGAATATCACTCAGCCATGAAATCAATGTCATAAGGCTAGTAGCAGCATGATGAGTGGATTTAGGTAAGACGATTCTAAGTGAAATAAGTCACACAGAAAAGGACACTTCTCATAAGGTGTCACTTATAGAGGGAATGTAAAAACCGTTACACTTGAACTGAATTACAAAACAGAACAGAGTCACACATGCAGAAAACACACTATGGCTGCTTAACGGGAAAGGTGAGGTGGGGTGATACATAAAACAAGAGTTTCAAATTAGCTCAGATACCGTTCCATAAACCCAATATGTAATAGACAAGACCTACTCCTTGCTCAGAGAACTGGACTCAACACGCCCGATTCACCGCACAAGAATATATCTGACTAGTAATAATCTTAAAACCTATGTATTGATATCTCTCTGTTAGTGTGTCGTGTCAAGTGGGTGTAAAGCGGCATAAACACAGCCCTGAAAAGCAGCTAAACCCCATTATAAAACTAAATTACTTTTAAAAACCCATGAAACAAAGACAGGGAAAGAGAGAGAAATTCTTACACAATTCGTTCAGGGGCTGTGATGCAACCTGGATTGACCATATCTAGACCCACAGCTGGATGAGACATAAGGGTGGACACTCTTGGGGCTGAGAGGTTTGGTGAGGTTGGGTGAGCAAACGCAGACCCTTTAAAGTAATACTGCGTGCTACCCATCGCATGGGTCCCAAATCTCCAGGTTCAAGGGCATCTTCCTACATCGAAAACATGCATGAGAAACCCAGAAGATGGTACACCGTGTGATGGGGAAAGGTTTCTAAAACGCACCTCATTTCTCATCTCCTTGTGCTCGGGTTCGCCATTCCAGCCACTTTACCAGCAATCTCCCTTCTTGGAGCATCAGCACCTTTAACCTCCTGTTCCGTACAGGTTGCAATTTGTCCTGAGGATGAACGGGAAGACGGGGAACCAATGAGAGACTAGCTCTTGGTGTTGGGACAGGCACAGGTCACTCTATTTTCCCATCAGGAAGAAGAATTAACCACAGGCTCAGCCTGCCCCCCGGAACCAGAACAGGGCCTGAAGCCATCCTGCGCTTTTGCGGCCAGCTCCCAAAAAAGCGACTTGTAAAATGGAGCTTCAGGGCACTGCAATTCACAAACCTGCAGAGTTATAAACGATAACTCTCGTCCACAAATATATTGAGGGAAGGCAAAGAAGAGGATTTGAAATCAAGGCAAAATTGCAGGAAACAGATTTCAGGAGGTAGATTCGAATCGCCTTTAAAGCACATGAAAAGCGGCAAAACGTTGACAATGATGCCCTTGGCCAAAAAGGGCGTATGCGTTTTTTCCTGAATATATTCAGGAAAAAACGCATACGCCCTTTTTGGCCAACCAAGCAACCTGGAAAGGCAAATCAGCGCTACAAAGAAGTCTCGCTTCCCATCGGTCAAAAGGGCCATGCTGAAAAAAGTGTCAAAACCAGAAATGCAGGACAGGCCATAGAGAAATGGGAGCCTTGCTACACTGATGGGCGGGATGTAAATTGCCAACAGCCACTCTGGAGAAGTGTACGGTGTGTCCTGAAACATCTAAAAAACACAGCTTAGAGAGCATAGGGCACTTCCACGCATGGGGGGATAAAGTGGGAAAATTGAAAATCAGCAAGACACAAGCACCCCAAAGTTTAGGGCTGCTCTGTTGACAAGGACCTCCACTTCATTCCACCTTAAATATCCCAGGAAAGCGAAAAATGGATCAAAAAGTTGTGGTCCTTATGTACAATGGAATATCACTCAGCCATGAAATCAATGTCATAAGGCTAGTAGCAGCATGATGAGTGGATTTAGGTAAGACGATTCTAAGTGAAATAAGTCACACAGAAAAGGACACTTCTCATAAGGTGTCACTTATAGAGGGAATGTAAAAACCGTTACACTTGAACTGAATTACAAAACAGAACAGAGTCACACATGCAGAAAACACACTATGGCTGCTTAACGGGAAAGGTGAGGTGGGGTGATACATAAAACAAGAGTTTCAAATTAGCTCAGATACCGTTCCATAAACCCAATATGTAATAGACAAGACCTACTCCTTGCTCAGAGAACTGGACTCAACACGCCCGATTCACCGCACAAGAATATATCTGACTAGTAATAATCTTAAAACCTATGTATTGATATCTCTCTGTTAGTGTGTCGTGTCAAGTGGGTGTAAAGCGGCATAAACACAGCCCTGAAAAGCAGCTAAACCCCATTATAAAACTAAATTACTTTTAAAAACCCATGAAACAAAGACAGGGAAAGAGAGAGAAATTCTTACACAATTCGTTCAGGGGCTGTGATGCAACCTGGATTGACCATATCTAGACCCACAGCTGGATGAGACATAAGGGTGGACACTCTTGGGGCTGAGAGGTTTGGTGAGGTTGGGTGAGCAAACGCAGACCCTTTAAAGTAATACTGCGTGCTACCCATCGCATGGGTCCCAAATCTCCAGGTTCAAGGGCATCTTCCTACATCGAAAACATGCATGAGAAACCCAGAAGATGGTACACCGTGTGATGGGGAAAGGTTTCTAAAACGCACCTCATTTCTCATCTCCTTGTGCTCGGGTTCGCCATTCCAGCCACTTTACCAGCAATCTCCCTTCTTGGAGCATCAGCACCTTTAACCTCCTGTTCCGTACAGGTTGCAATTTGTCCTGAGGATGAACGGGAAGACGGGGAACCAATGAGAGACTAGCTCTTGGTGTTGGGACAGGCACAGGTCACTCTATTTTCCCATCAGGAAGAAGAATTAACCACAGGCTCAGCCTGCCCCCCGGAACCAGAACAGGGCCTGAAGCCATCCTGCGCTTTTGCGGCCAGCTCCCAAAAAAGCGACTTGTAAAATGGAGCTTCAGGGCACTGCAATTCACAAACCTGCAGAGTTATAAACGATAACTCTCGTCCACAAATATATTGAGGGAAGGCAAAGAAGAGGATTTGAAATCAAGGCAAAATTGCAGGAAACAGATTTCAGGAGGTAGATTCGAATCGCCTTTAAAGCACATGAAAAGCGGCAAAACGTTGACAATGATGCCCTTGGCCAAAAAGGGCGTATGCGTTTTTTCCTGAATATATTCAGGAAAAAACGCATACGCCCTTTTTGGCCAACCAAGCAACCTGGAAAGGCAAATCAGCGCTACAAAGAAGTCTCGCTTCCCATCGGTCAAAAGGGCCATGCTGAAAAAAGTGTCAAAACCAGAAATGCAGGACAGGCCATAGAGAAATGGGAGCCTTGCTACACTGATGGGCGGGATGTAAATTGCCAACAGCCACTCTGGAGAAGTGTACGGTGTGTCCTGAAACATCTAAAAAACACAGCTTAGAGAGCATAGGGCACTTCCACGCATGGGGGGATAAAGTGGGAAAATTGAAAATCAGCAAGACACAAGCACCCCAAAGTTTAGGGCTGCTCTGTTGACAAGGACCTCCACTTCATTCCACCTTAAATATCCCAGGAAAGCGAAAAATGGATCAAAAAGTTGTGGTCCTTATGTACAATGGAATATCACTCAGCCATGAAATCAATGTCATAAGGCTAGTAGCAGCATGATGAGTGGATTTAGGTAAGACGATTCTAAGTGAAATAAGTCACACAGAAAAGGACACTTCTCATAAGGTGTCACTTATAGAGGGAATGTAAAAACCGTTACACTTGAACTGAATTACAAAACAGAACAGAGTCACACATGCAGAAAACACACTATGGCTGCTTAACGGGAAAGGTGAGGTGGGGTGATACATAAAACAAGAGTTTCAAATTAGCTCAGATACCGTTCCATAAACCCAATATGTAATAGACAAGACCTACTCCTTGCTCAGAGAACTGGACTCAACACGCCCGATTCACCGCACAAGAATATATCTGACTAGTAATAATCTTAAAACCTATGTATTGATATCTCTCTGTTAGTGTGTCGTGTCAAGTGGGTGTAAAGCGGCATAAACACAGCCCTGAAAAGCAGCTAAACCCCATTATAAAACTAAATTACTTTTAAAAACCCATGAAACAAAGACAGGGAAAGAGAGAGAAATTCTTACACAATTCGTTCAGGGGCTGTGATGCAACCTGGATTGACCATATCTAGACCCACAGCTGGATGAGACATAAGGGTGGACACTCTTGGGGCTGAGAGGTTTGGTGAGGTTGGGTGAGCAAACGCAGACCCTTTAAAGTAATACTGCGTGCTACCCATCGCATGGGTCCCAAATCTCCAGGTTCAAGGGCATCTTCCTACATCGAAAACATGCATGAGAAACCCAGAAGATGGTACACCGTGTGATGGGGAAAGGTTTCTAAAACGCACCTCATTTCTCATCTCCTTGTGCTCGGGTTCGCCATTCCAGCCACTTTACCAGCAATCTCCCTTCTTGGAGCCTCAGCACCTTTAACCTCCTGTTCCGTACAGGTTGCAATTTGTCCTGAGGATGAACGGGAAGACGGGGAACCAATGAGAGACTAGCTCTTGGTGTTGGGACAGGCACAGGTCACTCTATTTTCCCATCAGGAAGAAGAATTAACCACAGGCTCAGCCTGCCCCCCGGAACCAGAACAGGGCCTGAAGCCATCCTGCGCTTTTGCGGCCAGCTCCCAAAAAAGCGACTTGTAAAATGGAGCTTCAGGGCACTGCAATTCACAAACCTGCAGAGTTATAAACGATAACTCTCGTCCACAAATATATTGAGGGAAGGCAAAGAAGAGGATTTGAAATCAAGGCAAAATTGCAGGAAACAGATTTCAGGAGGTAGATTCGAATCGCCTTTAAAGCACATGAAAAGCGGCAAAACGTTGACAATGATGCCCTTGGCCAAAAAGGGCGTATGCGTTTTTTCCTGAATATACTCAGGAAAAAACGCATACGCCCTTTTTGGCCAACCAAGCAACCTGGAAAGGCAAATCAGCGCTACAAAGAAGTCTCGCTTCCCATCGGTCAAAAGGGCCATGCTGAAAAAAGTGTCAAAACCAGAAATGCAGGACAGGCCATAGAGAAATGGGAGCCTTGCTACACTGATGGGCGGGATGTAAATTGCCAACAGCCACTCTGGAGAAGTGTACGGTGTGTCCTGAAACATCTAAAAAACACAGCTTAGAGAGCATAGGGCACTTCCACGCATGGGGGGATAAAATGGGAAAATTGAAAATCAGCAAGACACAAGCACCCCAAAGTTTAGGGCTGCTCTGTTGACAAGGACCTCCACTTCATTCCACCTTAAATATCCCAGGAAAGCGAAAAATGGATCAAAAAGTTGTGGTCCTTATGTACAATGGAATATCACTCAGCCATGAAATCAATGTCATAAGGCTAGTAGCAGCATGATGAGTGGATTTAGGTAAGACGATTCTAAGTGAAATAAGTCACACAGAAAAGGACACTTCTCATAAGGTGTCACTTATAGAGGGAATGTAAAAACCGTTACACTTGAACTGAATTACAAAACAGAACAGAGTCACACATGCAGAAAACACACTATGGCTGCTTAACGGGAAAGGTGAGGTGGGGTGATACATAAAACAAGAGTTTCAAATTAGCTCAGATACCGTTCCATAAACCCAATATGTAATAGACAAGACCTACTCCTTGCTCAGAGAACTGGACTCAACACGCCCGATTCACCGCACAAGAATATATCTGACTAGTAATAATCTTAAAACCTATGTATTGATATCTCTCTGTTAGTGTGTCGTGTCAAGTGGGTGTAAAGCGGCATAAACACAGCCCTGAAAAGCAGCTAAACCCCATTATAAAACTAAATTACTTTTAAAAACCCATGAAACAAAGACAGGGAAAGAGAGAGAAATTCTTACACAATTCGTTCAGGGGCTGTGATGCAACCTGGATTGACCATATCTAGACCCACAGCTGGATGAGACATAAGGGTGGACACTCTTTGGGCTGAGAGGTTTGGTGAGGTTGGGTGAGCAAACACAGACCCTTTAAAGTAATACTGCGTGCTACCCATCGCATGCGTCCCAAATCTCCAGGTTCAAGGGCATCTTCCTACATCGAAAACATGCATGAGAAACCCAGACGATGGTACACCGTGTGATGGGGAAAGGTTTCTAAAACGCACCTCATTTCTCATCTCCTTGTGCTCGGGTTCGCCATTCCAGCCACTTTACTAGCAATCTCCCTTCTTGGAGCATCAGCACCTTTAACATCCTGTTCCGTACAGGTTGCAATTTGTCCTGAGGATGAACGGGAAGACGGGGAACCAATGAGAGACTAGCTCTTGGTGTTGGGACAGGCACAGGTCACTCTATTTTCCCATCAGGAAGAAGAATTAACCACAGGCTCAGCCTGCCCCCCGGAACCAGAACAGGGCCTGAAGCCATCCTGCGCTTTTGCGGCCAGCTCCCAAAAAAGCGACTTGTAAAATGGAGCTTCAGGGCACTGCAATTCACAAACCTGCAGAGTTATAAACGATAACTCTCGTCCACAAATATATTGAGGGAAGGCAAAGAAGAGGATTTGAAATCAAGGCAGAATTGCAGGAAACAGAATTCAGGAGGTAGATTCGAATCGCCTTTAAAGCACATGAAAAGCGGCAAAACGTTGACAATGATGCCCTTGGCCAAAAAGGGCGTATGCGTTTTTTCCTGAATATATTCAGGAAAAAACGCATACGCCCTTTTTGGCCAACCAAGCAACCTGGAAAGGCAAATCAGCGCTACAAAGAAGTCTCGCTTCCCATCGGTCAAAAGGGCCATGCTGAAAAAAGTGTCAAAACCAGAAATGCAGGACAGGCCATAGAGAAATGGGAGCCTTGCTACACTGATGGGCGGGATGTAAATTGCCAACAGCCACTCTGGAGAAGTGTACGGTGTGTCCTGAAACATCTAAAAAACACAGCTTAGAGAGCATAGGGCACTTCCACGCATGGGGGGATAAAGTGGGAAAATTGAAAATCAGCAAGACACAAGCACCCCAAAGTTTAGGGCTGCTCTGTTGACAAGGACCTCCACTTCATTCCACCTTAAATATCCCAGGAAAGCGAAAAATGGATCAAAAAGTTGTGGTCCTTATGTACAATGGAATATCACTCAGCCATGAAATCAATGTCATAAGGCTAGTAGCAGCATGATGAGTGGATTTAGGTAAGACGATTCTAAGTGAAATAAGTCACACAGAAAAGGAAACTTCTCATAAGGTGTCTCTTATAGAGGGAATGTAAAAACCGTTACACTTGAACTGAATTACAAAACAGAACAGAGTCACACATGCAGAAAACACACTATGGCTGCTTAACGGGAAAGGTGAGGTGGGGTGATACATAAAACAAGAGCTTCAAATTAGCTCAGATACCGTTCCATAAACCCAATAGGTAATAGAGAAGACCTACTCCTTGCTCAGAGAACTGGACTCAACACGCCCGATTCACCGCACAAGAATATATCTGACTAGTAATAATCTTAAAACCTATGTATTGATATCTCTCTGTTAGTGTGTCAAGTGGGTGTAAAGCGGCATAAACACAGCCGTGAAAAGCAGCTAAACCCCATTATAAAAATAAATTACTTTTAAAAACCCATGAAACAAAGACAGGGAAAGAGAGAGAAATTCTTACACAATTCGTTCAGGGGCTGTGATGCAACCTGGATTGACCATATCTAGACCCACAGCTGGATGAGACATAAGGGTGGACACTCTTTGGGCTGAGAGGTTTGGTGAGGTTGGGTGAGCAAACACAGACCCTTTAAAGTAATACTGCGTGCTACCCATCGCATGGGTCCCAAATCTCCAGGTTCAAGGGCATCTTCCTACATCGAAACCATGCATGAGAAACCCAGAAGATGGTACACCGTGTGATGGGGAAAGGTTTCTAAAACGCACCTCATTTCTCATCTCCTTGTGCTCGGGTTCGCCATTCCAGCCACTTTACTAGCAATCTCCCTTCTTGGAGCATCAGCACCTTTAACATCCTGTTCCGTACAGGTTGCAATTTGTCCTGAGGATGAACGGGAAGACGGGGAACCAATGAGAGACTAGCTCTTGGTGTTGGGACAGGCACAGGTCACTCTATTTTCCCATCAGGAAGAAGAATTAACCACAGGCTCAGCCTGCCCCCCGGAACCAGAACAGGGCCTGAAGCCATCCTGCGCTTTTGCGGCCAGCTCCCAAAAAAGCGACTTGTAAAATGGAGCTTCAGGGCACTGCAATTCACAAACCTGCAGAGTTATAAATGATAACTCTCGTCCACAAATATATTGAGGGAAGGCAAAGAAGAGGATTTGAAATCAAGGCAGAATTGCAGGAAACAGAATTCAGGAGGTAGATTCGAATCGCCTTTAAAGCACATGAAAAGCGGCAAAACGTTGACAATGATGCCCTTGGCCAAAAAGGGCGTATGCGTTTTTTCCTGAATATATTCAGGAAAAAACGCAAACGCCCTTTTTGGCCAACCAAGCAACCTGGAAAGGCAAATCAGCGCTACAAAGAAGTCTCGCTTCCCATCGGTCAAAAGGGCCATGCTGAAAAAAGTGTCAAAACCAGAAATGCAGGACAGGCCATAGAGAAATGGGAGCCTTGCTACACTGATGGGCGGGATGTAAATTGCCAACAGCCACTCTGGAGAAGTGTACGGTGTGTCCTGAAACATCTAAAAAACACAGCTTAGAGAGCATAGGGCACTTCCACGCATGGGGGGATAAAGTGGGAAAATTGAAAATCAGCAAGACACAAGCACCCCAAAGTTTAGGGCTGCTCTGTTGACAAGGACCTCCACTTCATTCCACCTTAAATATCCCAGGAAAGCGAAAAATGGATCAAAAAGTTGTGGTCCTTATGTACAATGGAATATCACTCAGCCATGAAATCAATGTCATAAGGCTAGTAGCAGCATGATGAGTGGATTTAGGTAAGACGATTCTAAGTGAAATAAGTCACACAGAAAAGGACACTTCTCATAAGGTGTCACTTATAGAGGGAATGTAAAAACCGTTACACTTGAACTGAATTACAAAACAGAACAGAGTCACACATGCAGAAAACACACTATGGCTGCTTAACGGGAAAGGTGAGGTGGGGTGATACATAAAACAAGAGTTTCAAATTAGCTCAGATACCGTTCCATAAACCCAATATGTAATAGACAAGACCTACTCCTTGCTCAGAGAACTGGACTCAACACGCCCGATTCACCGCACAAGAATATATCTGACTAGTAATAATCTTAAAACCTATGTATTGATATCTCTCTGTTAGTGTGTCGTGTCAAGTGGGTGTAAAGCGGCATAAACACAGCCCTGAAAAGCAGCTAAACCCCATTATAAAACTAAATTACTTTTAAAAACCCATGAAACAAAGACAGGGAAAGAGAGAGAAATTCTTACACAATTCGTTCAGGGGCTGTGATGCAACCTGGATTGACCATATCTAGACCCACAGCTGGATGAGACATAAGGGTGGACACTCTTGGGGCTGAGAGGTTTGGTGAGGTTGGGTGAGCAAACGCAGACCCTTTAAAGTAATACTGCGTGCTACCCATCGCATGGGTCCCAAATCTCCAGGTTCAAGGGCATCTTCCTACATCGAAAACATGCATGAGAAACCCAGAAGATGGTACACCGTGTGATGGGGAAAGGTTTCTAAAACGCACCTCATTTCTCATCTCCTTGTGCTCGGGTTCGCCATTCCAGCCACTTTACCAGCAATCTCCCTTCTTGGAGCCTCAGCACCTTTAACCTCCTGTTCCGTACAGGTTGCAATTTGTCCTGAGGATGAACGGGAAGACGGGGAACCAATGAGAGACTAGCTCTTGGTGTTGGGACAGGCACAGGTCACTCTATTTTCCCATCAGGAAGAAGAATTAACCACAGGCTCAGCCTGCCCCCCGGAACCAGAACAGGGCCTGAAGCCATCCTGCGCTTTTGCGGCCAGCTCCCAAAAAAGCGACTTGTAAAATGGAGCTTCAGGGCACTGCAATTCACAAACCTGCAGAGTTATAAACGATAACTCTCGTCCACAAATATATTGAGGGAAGGCAAAGAAGAGGATTTGAAATCAAGGCAAAATTGCAGGAAACAGATTTCAGGAGGTAGATTCGAATCGCCTTTAAAGCACATGAAAAGCGGCAAAACGTTGACAATGATGCCCTTGGCCAAAAAGGGCGTATGCGTTTTTTCCTGAATATATTCAGGAAAAAACGCATACGCCCTTTTTGGCCAACCAAGCAACCTGGAAAGGCAAATCAGCGCTACAAAGAAGTCTCGCTTCCCATCGGTCAAAAGGGCCATGCTGAAAAAAGTGTCAAAACCAGAAATGCAGGACAGGCCATAGAGAAATGGGAGCCTTGCTACACTGATGGGCGGGATGTAAATTGCCAACAGCCACTCTGGAGAAGTGTACGGTGTGTCCTGAAACATCTAAAAAACACAGCTTAGAGAGCATAGGGCACTTCCACGCATGGGGGGATAAAGTGGGAAAATTGAAAATCAGCAAGACAAAAGCACCCCAAAGTTTAGGGCTGCTCTGTTGACAAGGACCTCCACTTCATTCCACCTTAAATATCCCAGGAAAGCGAAAAATGGATCAAAAAGTTGTGGTCCTTATGTACAATGGAATATCACTCAGCCATGAAATCAATGTCATAAGGCTAGTAGCAGCATGATGAGTGGATTTAGGTAAGACGATTCTAAGTGAAATAAGTCACACAGAAAAGGACACTTCTCATAAGGTGTCACTTATAGAGGGAATGTAAAAACCGTTACACTTGAACTGAATTACAAAACAGAACAGAGTCACACATGCAGAAAACACACTATGGCTGCTTAACGGGAAAGGTGAGGTGGGGTGATACATAAAACAAGAGTTTCAAATTAGCTCAGATACCGTTCCATAAACCCAATATGTAATAGACAAGACCTACTCCTTGCTCAGAGAACTGGACTCAACACGCCCGATTCACCGCACAAGAATATATCTGACTAGTAATAATCTTAAAACCTATGTATTGATATCTCTCTGTTAGTGTGTCGTGTCAAGTGGGTGTAAAGCGGCATAAACACAGCCGTGAAAAGCAGCTAAACCCCATTATAAAAATAAATTACTTTTAAAAACCCATGAAACAAAGACAGGGAAAGAGAGAGAAATTCTTACACAATTCGTTCAGGGGCTGTGATGCAACCTGGATTGACCATATCTAGACCCACAGCTGGATGAGACATAAGGGTGGACACTCTTGGGGCTGAGAGGTTTGGTGAGGTTGGGTGAGCAAACGCAGACCCTTTAAAGTAATACTGCGTGCTACCCATCGCATGGGTCCCAAATCTCCAGGTTCAAGGGCATCTTCCTACATCGAAAACATGCATGAGAAACCCAGAAGATGGTACACCGTGTGATGGGGAAAGGTTTCTAAAACGCACCTCATTTCTCATCTCCTTGTGCTCGGGTTCGCCATTCCAGCCACTTTACTAGCAATCTCCCTACTTGGAGCATCAGCACCTTTAACCTCCTGTTCCGTACAGGTTGCAATTTGTCCTGAGGATGAACGGGAAGACGGGGAACCAATGAGAGACTAGCTCTTGGTGTTGGGACAGGCACAGGTCACTCTATTTTCCCATCAGGAAGAAGAATTAACCACAGGCTCAGCCTGCCCCCCGGAACCAGAACAGGGCCTGAAGCCATCCTGCGCTTTTGCGGCCAGCTCCCAAAAAAGCGACTTGTAAAATGGAGCTTCAGGGCACTGCAATTCACAAACCTGCAGAGTTATAAACGATAACTCTCGTCCACAAATATATTGAGGGAAGGCAAAGAAGAGGATTTGAAATCAAGGCAGAATTGCAGGAAACAGAATTCAGGAGGTAGATTCGAATCGCCTTTAAAGCACATGAAAAGCGGCAAAACGTTGACAATGATGCCCTTGGCCAAAAAGGGCGTATGCGTTTTTTCCTGAATATATTCAGGAAAAAACGCATACGCCCTTTTTGGCCAACCAAGCAACCTGGAAAGGCAAATCAGCGCTACAAAGAAGTCTCGCTTCCCATCGGTCAAAAGGGCCATGCTGAAAAAAGTGTCAAAACCAGAAATGCAGGACAGGCCATGGAGAAATGGGAGCCTTGCTACACTGATGGGCGGGATGTAAATTGCCAACAGCCACTCTGGAGAAGTGTACGGTGTGTCCTGAAACATCTAAAAAACACAGCTTAGAGAGCATAGGGCACTTCCACGCATGGGGGGATAAAGTGGGAAAATTGAAAATCAGCAAGACACAAGCACCCCAAAGTTAAGGGCTGCTCTGTTGACAAGGACCTCCACTTCATTCCACCTTAAATATCCCAGGAAAGCGAAAAATGGATCAAAAAGTTGTGGTCCTTATGTACAATGGAATAACACTCAGCCATGAAATCAATGTCATAAGGCTAGTAGCAGCATGATGAGTGGATTTAGGTAAGACGATTCTAAGTGAAATAAGTCACACAGAAAAGGACACTTCTCATAAGGTGTCACTTATAGAGGGAATGTAAAAACCGTTACACTTGAAATGAATTACAAAACAGAACAGAGTCACACATGCAGAAAACACACTACGGCTGCTTAACGGGAAAGGTGAGGTGGGGTGATACATAAAACAAGAGTTTCAAATTAGCTCAGATACCGTTCCATAAACCCAATATGTAATAGACAAGACCTACTCCTTGCTCAGAGAACTGGACTCAACACGCCCGATTCACCGCACAAGAATATATCTGACTAGTAATAATCTTAAAACCTATGTATTGATATCTCTCTGTTAGTGTGTCGTGTCAAGTGGGTGTAAAGCGGCATAAACACAGCCGTGAAAAGCAGCTAAACCCCATTATAAAACTAAATTACTTTTAAAAACCCATGAAACAAAGACAGGGAAAGAGAGAGAAATTCTTACACAATTCGTTCAGGGGCTGTGATGCAACCTGGATTGACCATATCTAGACCCACAGCTGGATGAGACATAAGGGTGGACACTCTTGGGGCTGAGAGGTTTGGTGAGGTTGGGTGAGCAAACGCAGACCCTTTAAAGTAATACTGCGTGGTACCCATCGCATGGGTCCCAAATCTCCAGGTTCAAGGGCATCTTCCTACATCGAAAACATGCATGAGAAACCCAGAAGATGGTACACCGTGTGATGGGGAAAGGTTTCTAAAACGCACCTCATTTCTCAT
Source organism: Balaenoptera physalus (assembly GCF_965194825.1). NCBI lineage: Eukaryota > Metazoa > Chordata > Mammalia > Artiodactyla > Balaenopteridae > Balaenoptera > Balaenoptera physalus. The sequence goes on from NW_028126021.1 coordinate 45,215, forward strand.
CTCCTTGTGCTCGGGTTCGCCATTCCAGCCACTTTACTAGCAATCTCCCTACTTGGAGCCTCAGCACCTTTAACCTCCTGTTCCGTACAGGTTGCAATTTGTCCTGAGGATGAACGGGAAGACGGGGAACCAATGAGAGACTAGCTCTTGGTGTTGGGACAGGCACAGGTCACTCTATTTTCCCATCAGGAAGAAGAATTAACCACAGGCTCAGCCTGCCCCCCGGAACCAGAACAGGGCCTGAAGCCATCCTGCGCTTTTGCGGCCAGCTCCCAAAAAAGCGACTTGTAAAATGGAGCTTCAGGGCACTGCAATTCACAAACCTGCAGAGTTATAAACGATAACTCTCGTCCACAAATATATTGAGGGAAGGCAAAGAAGAGGATTTGAAATCAAGGCAGAATTGCAGGAAACAGAATTCAGGAGGTAGATTCGAATCGCCTTTAAAGCACATGAAAAGCGGCAAAACGTTGACAATGATGCCCTTGGCCAAAAAGGGCGTATGCGTTTTTTCCTGAATATATTCAGGAAAAAACGCATACGCCCTTTTTGGCCAACCAAGCAACCTGGAAAGGCAAATCAGCGCTACAAAGAAGTCTCGCTTCCCATCGGTCAAAAGGGCCATGCTGAAAAAAGGGTCAAAACCAGAAATGCAGGACAGGCCATAGAGAAATGGGAGCCTTGCTACACTGATGGGCGGGATGTAAATTGCCAACAGCCACTCTGGAGAAGTGTACGGTGTGTCCTGAAACATCTAAAAAACACAGCTTAGAGAGCATAGGGCACTTCCACGCATGGGGGGATAAAGTGGGAAAATTGAAAATCAGCAAGACACAAGCACCCCAAAGTTTAGGGCTGCTCTGTTGACAAGGACCTCCACTTCATTCCACCTTAAATATCCCAGGAAAGCGAAAAATGGATCAAAAAGTTGTGGTCCTTATGTACAATGGAATATCACTCAGCCATGAAATCAATGTCATAAGGCTAGTAGCAGCATGATGAGTGGATTTAGGTAAGACGATTCTAAGTGAAATAAGTCACACAGAAAAGGACACTTCTCATAAGGTGTCACTTATAGAGGGAATGTAAAAACCGTTACACTTGAACTGAATTACAAAACAGAACAGAGTCACACATGCAGAAAACACACTATGGCTGCTTAACGGGAAAGGTGAGGTGGGGTGATACATAAAACAAGAGTTTCAAATTAGCTCAGATACCGTTCCATAAACCCAATATGTAATAGACAAGACCTACTCCTTGCTCAGAGAACTGGACTCAACACGCCCGATTCACCACACAAGAATATATCTGACTAGTAATAATCTTAAAACCTATGTATTGATATCTCTCTGTTAGTGTGTCGTGTCAAGTGGGTGTAAAGCGGCATAAGCACAGCCCTGAAAAGCAGCTAAACCCCATTATAAAACTAAATTACTTTTAAAAACCCATGAAACAAAGACAGGGAAAGAGAGAGAAATTCTTACACAATTCGTTCAGGGGCTGTGATGCAACCTGGATTGACCATATCTAGACCCACAGCTGGATGAGACATAAGGGTGGACACTCTTGGGGCTGAGAGGTTTGGTGAGGTTGGGTGAGCAAACGCAGACCCTTTAAAGTAATACTGCGTGCTACCCATCGCATGGGTCCCAAATCTCCAGGTTCAAGGGCATCTTCCTACATCGAAAACATGCATGAGAAACCCAGAAGATGGTACACCGTGTGATGGGGAAAGGTTTCTAAAACGCACCTCATTTCTCATCTCCTTGTGCTCGGGTTCGCCATTCCAGCCACTTTACTAGCAATCTCCCTACTTGGAGCCTCAGCACCTTTAACCTCCTGTTCCGTACAGGTTGCAATTTGTCCTGAGGATGAACGGGAAGACGGGGAACCAATGAGAGACTAGCTCTTGGTGTTGGGACAGGCACAGGTCACTCTATTTTCCCATCAGGAAGAAGAATTAACCACAGGCTCAGCCTGCCCCCCGGAACCAGAACAGGGCCTGAAGCCATCCTGCGCTTTTGCGGCCAGCTCCCAAAAAAGCGACTTGTAAAATGGAGCTTCAGGGCACTGCAATTCACAAACCTGCAGAGTTATAAATGATAACTCTCGTCCACAAATATATTGAGGGAAGGCAAAGAAGAGAATTTGAAATCAAGGCAGAATTGCAGGAAACAGATTTCAGGAGGTAGATTCGAATCGCCTTTAAAGCACATGAAAAGCGGCAAAACGTTGAAAATGATGCCCTTGGCCAAAAAGGGCGTATGCGTTTTTTCCTGAATATATTCAGGAAAAAACGCATACGCCCTTTTTGGCCAACCAAGCAACCTGGAAAGGCAAATCAGCGCTACAAAGAAGTCTCGCTTCCCATCGGTCAAAAGGGCCATGCTGAAAAAAGTGTCAAAACCAGAAATGCAGGACAGGCCATGGAGAAATGGGAGCCTTGCTACACTGATGGGCGGGATGTAAATTGCCAACAGCCACTCTGGAGAAGTGTACGGTGTGTCCTGAAACATCTAAAAAACACAGCTTAGAGAGCATAGGGCACTTCCACGCATGGGGGGATAAAGTGGGAAAATTGAAAATCAGCAAGACACAAGCACCCCAAAGTTAAGGGCTGCTCTGTTGACAAGGACCTCCACTTCATTCCACCTTAAATATCCCAGGAAAGCGAAAAATGGATCAAAAAGTTGTGGTCCTTATGTACAATGGAATAACACTCAGCCATGAAATCAATGTCATAAGGCTAGTAGCAGCATGATGAGTGGATTTAGGTAAGACGATTCTAAGTGAAATAAGTCACACAGAAAAGGACACTTCTCATAAGGTGTCACTTATAGAGGGAATGTAAAAACCGTTACACTTGAACTGAATTACAAAACAGAACAGAGTCACACATGCAGAAAACACACTACGGCTGCTTAACGGGAAAGGTGAGGTGGGGTGATACATAAAACAAGAGTTTCAAATTAGCTCAGATACCGTTCCATAAACCCAATATGTAATAGACAAGACCTACTCCTTGCTCAGAGAACTGGACTCAACACGCCCGATTCACCGCACAAGAATATATCTGACTAGTAATAATCTTAAAACCTATGTATTGATATCTCTCTGTTAGTGTGTCGTGTCAAGTGGGTGTAAAGCGGCATAAACACAGCCCTGAAAAGCAGCTAAACCCCATTATAAAACTAAATTACTTTTAAAAACCCATGAAACAAAGACAGGGAAAGAGAGAGAAATTCTTACACAATTCGTTCAGGGGCTGTGATGCAACCTGGATTGACCATATCTAGACCCACAGCTGGATGAGACATAAGGGTGGACACTCTTGGGGCTGAGAGGTTTGGTGAGGTTGGGTGAGCAAACGCAGACCCTTTAAAGTAATACTGCGTGCTACCCATCGCATGGGTCCCAAATCTCCAGGTTCAAGGGCATCTTCCTACATCGAAAACATGCATGAGAAACCCAGAAGATGGTACACCGTGTGATGGGGAAAGGTTTCTAAAACGCACCTCATTTCTCATCTCCTTGTGCTCGGGTTCGCCATTCCAGCCACTTTACTAGCAATCTCCCTACTTGGAGCCTCAGCACCTTTAACCTCCTGTTCCGTACAGGTTGCAATTTGTCCTGAGGATGAACGGGAAGACGGGGAACCAATGAGAGACTAGCTCTTGGTGTTGGGACAGGCACAGGTCACTCTATTTTCCCATCAGGAAGAAGAATTAACCACAGGCTCAGCCTGCCCCCCGGAACCAGAACAGGGCCTGAAGCCATCCTGCGCTTTTGCGGCCAGCTCCCAAAAAAGCGACTTGTAAAATGGAGCTTCAGGGCACTGCAATTCACAAACCTGCAGAGTTATAAATGATAACTCTCGTCCACAAATATATTGAGGGAAGGCAAAGAAGAGGATTTGAAATCAAGGCAGAATTGCAGGAAACAGATTTCAGGAGGTAGATTCGAATCGCCTTTAAAGCACATGAAAAGCGGCAAAACGTTGACAATGATGCCCTTGGCCAAAAAGGGCGTATGCGTTTTTTCCTGAATATATTCAGGAAAAAACGCATACGCCCTTTTTGGCCAACCAAGCAACCTGGAAAGGCAAATCAGCGCTACAAAGAAGTCTCGCTTCCCATCGGTCAAAAGGGCCATGCTGAAAAAAGTGTCAAAACCAGAAATGCAGGACAGGCCATGGAGAAATGGGAGCCTTGCTACACTGATGGGCGGGATGTAAATTGCCAACAGCCACTCTGGAGAAGTGTACGGTGTGTCCTGAAACATCTAAAAAACACAGCTTAGAGAGCATAGGGCACTTCCACGCATGGGGGGATAAAGTGGGAAAATTGAAAATCAGCAAGACACAAGCACCCCAAAGTTTAGGGCTGCTCTGTTGACAAGGACCTCCACTTCATTCCACCTTAAATATCCCAGGAAAGCGAAAAATGGATCAAAAAGTTGTGGTCCTTATGTACAATGGAATATCACTCAGCCATGAAATCAATGTCATAAGGCTAGTAGCAGCATGATGAGTGGATTTAGGTAAGACGATTCTAAGTGAAATAAGTCACACAGAAAAGGACACTTCTCATAAGGTGTCACTTATAGAGGGAATGTAAAAACCGTTACACTTGAACTGAATTACAAAACAGAACAGAGTCACACATGCCGAAAACACACTATGGCTGCTTAACGGGAAAGGTGAGGTGGGGTGATACATAAAACAAGAGCTTCAAATTAGCTCAGATACCGTTCCATAAACCCAATATGTAATAGACAAGACCTACTCCTTGCTCAGAGAACTGGACTCAACACGCCCGATTCACCGCACAAGAATATATCTGACTAGTAATAATCTTAAAACCTATGTATTGATATCTATCTGTTAGTGTGTCAAGTGGGTGTAAAGCGGCATAAACACAGCCGTGAAAAGCAGCTAAACCCCATTATAAAAATAAATTACTTTTGAAAACCCATGAAACAAAGACAGGGAAAGAGAGAGAAATTCTTACACAATTCGTTCAGGGTCTGTGATGCAACCTGGATTGACCATATCTAGACCCACAGCTGGATGAGACATAAGGGTGGACACTCTTGGGGCTGAGAGGTTTGGTGAGGTTGTGTGAGCAAACGCAGACCCTTTAAAGTAATACTGCGTGCTACCCATCGCATGGGTCCCAAATCTCCAGGTTCAAGGACATCTTCCTACATCGAAAACATGCATGAGAAACCCAGAAGATGGTACACCGTGTGATGGGGAAAGGTTTCTAAAACGCACCTCATTTCTCATCTCCTTGTGCTCGGGTTCGCCATTCCAGCCACTTTACTAGCAATCTCCCTACTTGGAGCATCAGCACCTTTAACCTCCTGTTCCGTACAGGTTGCAATTTGTCCTGAGGATGAACGGGAAGACGGGGAACCAATGAGAGACTAGCTCTTGGTGTTGGGACAGGCACAGGTCACTCTATTTTCCCATCAGGAAGAAGAATTAACCACAGGCTCAGCCTGCCCCCCGGAACCAGAACAGGGCCTGAAGCCATCCTGCGCATTTGCGGCCAGCTCCCAAAAAAGCGACTTGTAAAATGGAGCTTCAGGGCACTGCAATTCACAAACCTGCAGAGTTATAAACGATAACTCTCGTCCACAAATATATTGAGGGAAGGCAAAGAAGAGGCTTTGAAATCAAGGCAGAATTGCAGGAAACAGATTTCAGGAGGTAGATTCGAATCACCTTTAAAGCACATGAAAAGCGGCAAAACGTTGACAATGATGCCCTTGGCCAAAAAGGGCGTATGCGTTTTTTCCTGAATATATTCAGGAAAAAACGCATACGCCCTTTTTGGCCAACCAAGCAACCTGGAAAGGCAAATCAGCGCTACAAAGAAGTCTCGCTTCCCATCGGTCAAAAGGGCCATGCTGAAAAAAGTGTCAAAACCAGAAATGCAGGACAGGCCATGGAGAAATGGGAGCCTTGCTACACTGATGGGCGGGATGTAAATTGCCAACAGCCACTCTGGAGAAGTGTACGGTGTGTCCTGAAACATCTAAAAAACAGAGCTTAGAGAGCATAGGGCACTTCCACGCATGGGGGGATAAAGTGGGAAAATTGAAAATCAGCAAGACACAAGCACCCCAAAGTTTAGGGCTGCTCTGTTGACAAGGACCTCCACTTCATTCCACCTTAAATATCCCAGGAAAGCGAAAAATGGATAAAAAAGTTGTGGTCCTTATGTACAATGGAATATCACTCAGCCATGAAATCAATGTCATAAGGCTAGTAGCAGCATGATGAGTGGATTTAGGTAAGACGATTCTAAGTGAAATAAGTCACACAGAAAAGGACACTTCTCATAAGGTGTCACTTATAGAGGGAATGTAAAAACCGTTACACTTGAACTGAATTACAAAACAGAACAGAGTCACACATGCAGAAAACACACTATGGCTGCTTAACGGGAAAGGTGAGGTGGGGTGATACATAAAACAAGAGCTTCAAATTAGCTCAGATACCGTTCCATAAACCCAATAGGTAATAGACAAGACCTACTCCTTGCTCAGAGAACTGGACTCAACACGCCCGATTCGCCGCACAAGAATATATCTGACTAGTAATAATCTTAAAACCTATGTATTGATATCTCTCTGTTAGTGTGTCAAGTGGGTGTAAAGCGGCATAAACACAGCCGTGAAAAGCAGCTAAACCCCATTATAAAACTAAATTACTTTTAAAAACCCATGAAACAAAGACAGGGAAAGAGAGAGAAATTCTTACACAATTCGTTCAGGGGCTGTGATGCAACCTGGATTGACCATATCTAGACCCACAGCTGGATGAGACATAAGGGTGGACACTCTTGGGGCTGAGAGGTTTGGTGAGGTTGGGTGAGCAAATGCAGACCCTTTAAAGTAATACTGCGTGCTACCCATCGCATGGGTCCCAAATCCCCAGGTTCAAGGGCATCTTCCTACATCGAAAACATGCATGAGAAACCCAGAAGATGGTACACCGTGTGATGGGGAAAGGTTTCTAAAACGCACCTCATTTCTCATCTCCTTGTGCTCGGGTTCGCCATTCCAGCCACTTTACTAGCAATCTCCCTACTTGAAGCCTCAGCACCTTTAACCTCCTGTTCCGTACAGGTTGCAATTTGTCCTGAGGATGAACGGGAAGACGGGGAACCAATGAGAGACTAGCTCTTGGTGTTGGGACAGGCACAGGTCACTCTATTTTCCCATCAGGAAGAAGAATTAACCACAGGCTCAGCCTGCCCTCCGGAACCAGAACAGGGCCTGAAGCCATCCTGCGCTTTTGCGGCCAGCTCCCAAAAAAGCGACTTGTAAAATGGAGCTTCAGGGCACTGCAATTCACAAACCTGCAGAGTTATAAATGATAACTCTCGTCCACAAATATATTGAGGGAAGGCAAAGAAGAGGATTTGAAATCAAGGCAGAATTGCAGGAAACAGATTTCAGGAGGTAGATTCGAATCGCCTTTAAAGCACATGAAAAGCGGCAAAACGTTGACAATGATGCCCTTGGCCAAAAAGGGCGTATGCGTTTTTTCCTGAATATATTCAGGAAAAAAAGCATACGCCCTTTTTGGCCAACCAAGCAACCTGGAAAGGCAAATCAGTGCTACCAAGAAGTCTCGCTTCCCATCGGTCAAGAGGGCCATGCTGAAAAAAGTGTCAAAACCAGAAATGCAGGACAGGCCATGGAGAAATGGGAGCCTTGCTACACTGATGGGCGGGATGTAAATTGCCAACAACCACGCTGGAGAAGTGTACGGTGTGTCCTGAAACATCTAAAAAACACAGCTTAGAGAGCATAGGGCACTTCCACGCATGGGGGGATAAAGTGGGAAAATTGAAAATCAGCAAGACACAAGCACCCCAAAGTTTAGGGCTGCTCTGTTGACAAGGACCTCCACTTCATTCCACCTTAAATATCCCAGGAAAGCGAAAAATGGATCAAAAAGTTGTGGTCCTTATGTACAATGGAATATCACTCAGCCATGAAATCAATGTCATAAGGCTAGTAGCAGCATGATGAGTGGATTTAGGTAAGACGATTCTAAGTGAAATAAGTCACACAGAAAAGGACACTTCTCATAAGGTGTCACTTATAGAGGGAATGTAAAAACCGTTACACTTGAACTGAATTACAAAACAGAACAGAGTCACACATGCAGAAAACACACTATGGCTGCTTAACGGGAAAGGTGAGGTGGGGTGATACATAAAACAAGAGCTTCAAATTAGCTCAGATACCGTTCCATAAACCCAATATGTAATAGACAAGACCTACTCCTTGCTCAGAGAACTGGACTCAACACGCCCGATTCACCGCACAAGAATATATCTGACTAGTAATAATCTTAAAACCTATGTATTGATATCTCTCTGTTAGTGTGTCAAGTGGGTGTAAAGCGGCATAAACACAGCCGTGAAAAGCAGCTAAACCCCATTATAAAAATAAATTACTTTTAAAAACCCATGAAACAAAGACAGGGAAAGAGAGAGAAATTCTTACACAATTCGTTCAGGGGCTGTGATGCAACCTGGATTGACCATATCTAGACCCACAGCTGGATGAGACATAAGGGTGGACACTCTTGGGGCTGAGAGGTTTGGTGAGGTTGGGTGAGCAAACGCAGACCCTTTAAAGTAATACTGCGTGCTACCCATCGCATGGGTCCCAAATCTCCAGGTTCGAGGGCATCTTCCTACATCGAAAACATGCATGAGAAACACAGAAGATGGTACACCGTGTGATGGGGAAAGGTTTCTAAAACGCACCTCATTTCTCATCTCCTTGTGCTCGGGTTCGCCATTCCAGCCACTTTACCAGCAATCTCCCTACTTGGAGCCTCAGCACCTTTAACCTCCTGTTCCGTACAGGTTGCAATTTGTCCTGAGGATGAACGGGAAGACGGGGAACCAATGAGAGACTAGCTCTTGGTGTTGGGACAGTCACAGGTCACTCTATTTTCCCATCAGGAAGAAGAATTAACCACAGGCTCAGCCTGCCCCCCGGAACCAGAACAGGGCCTGAAGCCATCCTGCGCTTTTGCGGCCAGCTCCCAAAAAAGCGACTTGTAAAATGGAGCTTCAGGGCACTGCAATTCACAAACCTGCAGAGTTATAAATGATAACTCTCGTCCACAAATATATTGAGGGAAGGCAAAGAAGAGGATTTGAAATCAAGGCAGAATTGCAGGAAACAGATTTCAGGAGGTAGATTCGAATCGCCTTTAAAGCACATGAAAAGCGGCAAAACGTTGACAATGATGCCCTTGGCCAAAAAGGGCGTATGCGTTTTTTCCTGAATATATTCAGGAAAAAACGCATACGCCCTTTTTGGCCAACCAAGCAACCTGGAAAGGCAAATCAGTGCTACCAAGAAGTCTCGCTTCCCATCGGTCAAGAGGGCCATGCTGAAAAAAGTGTCAAAACCAGAAATGCAGGACAGGCCATGGAGAAATGGGAGCCTTGCTACACTGATGGGCGGGATGTAAATTGCCAACAACCACGCTGGAGAAGTGTACGGTGTGTCCTGAAACATCTAAAAAACACAGCTTAGAGAGCATAGGGCACTTCCACGCATGGGGGGATAAAGTGGGAAAATTGAAAATCAGCAAGACACAAGCACCCCAAAGTTTAGGGCTGCTCTGTTGACAAGGACCTCCACTTCATTCCACCTTAAATATCCCAGGAAAGCGAAAAATGGATCAAAAAGTTGTGGTCCTTATGTACAATGGAATATCACTCAGCCATGAAATCAATGTCATAAGGCTAGTAGCAGCATGATGAGTGGATTTAGGTAAGACGATTCTAAGTGAAATAAGTCACACAGAAAAGGACACTTCTCGTAAGGTGTCACTTATAGAGGGAATGTAAAAACCGTTACACTTGAACTGAATTACAAAACAGAACAGAGTCACACATGCAGAAAACACACTATGGCTGCTTAACGGGAAAGGTGAGGTGGGGTGATACATAAAACAAGAGCTTCAAATTAGCTCAGATACCGTTCCATAAACCCAATATGTAATAGACAAGACCTACTCCTTGCTCAGAGAACTGGACTCAACACGCCCGATTCACCGCACAAGAATATATCTGACTAGTAATAATCTTAAAACCTATGTATTGATATCTCTCTGTTAGTGTGTCAAGTGGGTGTAAAGCGGCATAAACACAGCCGTGAAAAGCAGCTAAACCCCATTATAAAAATAAATTACTTTTAAAAACCCATGAAACAAAGACAGGGAAAGAGAGAGAAATTCTTACACAATTCGTTCAGGGGCTGTGATGCAACCTGGATTGACCATATCTAGACCCACAGCTGGATGAGACATAAGGGTGGACACTCTTGGGGCTGAGAGGTTTGGTGAGGTTGGGTGAGCAAACGCAGACCCTTTAAAGTAATACTGCGTGCTACCCATCGCATGGGTCCCAAATCTCCAGGTTCAAGGGCATCTTCCTACATCGAAAACATGCATGAGAAACCCAGAAGAGGGTACACCGTGTGATGGGGAAAGGTTTCTAAAACGCACCTCATTTCTCATCTCCTTCTGCTCGGGTTCGCCATTCCAACCACTTTACTAGCAATCTCCCTACTTGGAGCATCAGCACCTTTAACCTCCTGTTCCGTACAGGTTGCAATTTCTCCTGAGGATGAACGGGAAGACGGGGAACCAATGAGAGACTAGCTCTTGGTGTTGGGACAGGCACAGGTCACTCTATTTTCCCATCAGGAAGAAGAATTAACCACAGGCTCAGCCTGCCCCCCGGAACCAGAACAGGGCCTGAAGCCATCCTGCGCTTTTGCGGCCAGCTCCCAAAAAAGCGACTTGTAAAATGGAGCTTCAGGGCACTGCAATTCACAAACCTGCAGAGTTATAAATGATAACTCTCGTCCACAAATATATTGAGGGAAGGCAAAGAAGAGGATTTGAAATCAAGGCAGAATTGCAGGAAACAGATTTCAGGAGGTAGATTCGAATCGCCTTTAAAGCACATGAAAAGCGGCAAAACGTTGACAATGATGCCCTTGGCCAAAAAGGGCGTATGCGTTTTTTCCTGAATATATTCAGGAAAAAACGCATACGCCCTTTTTGGCCAACCAAGCAACCTGGAAAGGCAAATCAGCGCTACAAAGAAGTCTCGCTTCCCATCGGTCAAGAGGGCCATGCTGAAAAAAGTGTCAAAACCAGAAATGCAGGACAGGCCATGGAGAAATGGGAGCCTTGCTACACTGATGGGCGGGATGTAAATTGCCAACAGCCACTCTGGAGAAGTGTACGGTGTGTCCTGAAACATCTAAAAAACACAGCTTAGAGAGCATAGGGCACTTCCACGCATGGGGGGATAAAGTGGGAAAATTGAAAATCAGCAAGACACAAGCACCCCAAAGTTTAGGGCTGCTCTGTTGACAAGGACCTCCACTTCATTCCACCTTAAATATCCCAGGAAAGCGAAAAATGGATCAAAAAGTTGTGGTCCTTATGTACAATGGAATATCACTCAGCCATGAAATCAATGTCATAAGGCTAGTAGCAGCATGATGAGTGGATTTAGGTAAGACGATTCTAAGTGAAATAAGTCACACAGAAAAGGACACTTCTCGTAAGGTGTCACTTATAGAGGGAATGTAAAAACCGTTACACTTGAACTGAATTACAAAACAGAACAGAGTCACACATGCAGAAAACACACTATGGCTGCTTAACGGGAAAGGTGAGGTGGGGTGATACATAAAACAAGAGCTTCAAATTAGCTCAGATACCGTTCCATAAACCCAATATGTAATAGACAAGACCTACTCCTTGCTCAGAGAACTGGACTCAACACGCCCGATTCACCGCACAAGAATATATCTGACTAGTAATAATCTTAAAACCTATGTATTGATATCTCTCTGTTAGTGTGTCAAGTGGGTGTAAAGCGGCATAAACACAGCCGTGAAAAGCAGCTAAACCCCATTATAAAAATAAATTACTTTTAAAAACCCATGAAACAAAGACAGGGAAAGAGAGAGAAATTCTTACACAATTCGTTCAGGGGCTGTGATGCAACCTGGATTGACCATATCTAGACCCACAGCTGGATGAGACATAAGGGTGGACACTCTTGGGGCTGAGAGGTTTGGTGAGGTTGGGTGAGCAAACGCAGACCCTTTAAAGTAATACTGCGTGCTACCCATCGCATGGGTCCCAAATCTCCAGGTTCAAGGGCATCTTCCTACATCGAAAACATGCATGAGAAACCCAGAAGAGGGTACACCGTGTGATGGGGAAAGGTTTCTAAAACGCACCTCATTTCTCATCTCCTTGTGCTCGGGTTCGCCATTCCAACCACTTTACTAGCAATCTCCCTACTTGGAGCATCAGCACCTTTAACCTCCTGTTCCGTACAGGTTGCAATTTGTCCTGAGGATGAACGGGAAGACGGGGAACCAATGAGAGACTAGCTCTTGGTGTTGGGACAGGCACAGGTCACTCTATTTTCCCATCAGGAAGAAGAATTAACCACAGGCTCAGCCTGCCCCCCGGAACCAGAACAGGGCCTGAAGCCATCCTGCGCTTTTGCGGCCAGCTCCCAAAAAAGCGACTTGTAAAATGGAGCTTCAGGGCACTGCAATTCACAAACCTGCAGAGTTATAAATGATAACTCTCGTCCACAAATATATTGAGGGAAGGCAAAGAAGAGGATTTGAAATCAAGGCAGAATTGCAGGAAACAGATTTCAGGAGGTAGATTCGAATCGCCTTTAAAGCACATGAAAAGCGGCAAAACGTTGACAATGATGCCCTTGGCCAAAAAGGGCGTATGCGTTTTTTCCTGAATATATTCAGGAAAAAACGCATACGCCCTTTTTGGCCAACCAAGCAACCTGGAAAGGCAAATCAGCGCTACAAAGAAGTCTCGCTTCCCATCGGTCAAGAGGGCCATGCTGAAAAAAGTGTCAAAACCAGAAATGCAGGACAGGCCATGGAGAAATGGGAGCCTTGCTACACTGATGGGCGGGATGTAAATTGCCAACAGCCACTCTGGAGAAGTGTACGGTGTGTCCTGAAACATCTAAAAAACACAGCTTAGAGAGCATAGGGCACTTCCACGCATGGGGGGATAAAGTGGGAAAATTGAAAATCAGCAAGACACAAGCACCCCAAAGTTTAGGGCTGCTCTGTTGACAAGGACCTCCACTTCATTCCACCTTAAATATCCCAGGAAAGCGAAAATTGGATCAAAAAGTTGTGGTCCTTATGTACAATGGAATATCACTCAGCCATGGAATCAATGTCATAAGGCTAGTAGCAGCATGATGAGTGGATTTAGGTAAGACGATTCTAAGTGAAATAAGTCACACAGAAAAGGACACTTCTCGTAAGGTGTCACTTATAGAGGGAATGTAAAAACCGTTACACTTGAACTGAATTACAAAACAGAACAGAGTCACACATGCAGAAAACACACTATGGCTGCTTAACGGGAAAGGTGAGGTGGGGTGATACATAAAACAAGAGCTTCAAATTAGCTCAGATACCGTTCCATAAACCCAATATGTAATAGACAAGACCTACTCCTTGCTCAGAGAACTGGACTCAACACGCCCGATTCACCGCACAAGAATATATCTGACTAGTAATAATCTTAAAACCTATGTATTGATATCTCTCTGTTAGTGTGTCAAGTGGGTGTAAAGCGGCATAAACACAGCCGTGAAAAGCAGCTAAACCCCATTATAAAACTAAATTACTTTTAAAAACCCATGAAACAAAGACAGGGAAAGAGATTGAAATTCTTACACAATTCGTTCAGGGGCTGTGATGCAACCTGGATTGACCATATCTAGACCCACAGCTGGATGAGACATAAGGGTGGACACTCCTGGGGCTGAGAGGTTTGGTGAGGTTGGGTGAGCAAACGCAGACCCTTTAAAGTAATACTGCGTGCTACCCATCGCATGGGTCCCAAATCTCCAGGTTCAAGGGCATCTTCCTACATCGAAAACATGCATGAGAAACCCAGAAGATGGTACACCGTGTGATGGGGAAAGGTTTCTAAAACGCACCTCATTTCTCATCTCCTTGTGCTCGGGTTCGCCATTCCAGCCACTTTACCAGCAATCTCCCTACTTGGAGCCTCAGCACCTTTAACCTCCTGTTCCGTACAGGTTGCAATTTGTCCTGAGGATGAACGGGAAGACGGGGAACCAATGAGAGACTAGCTCTTGGTGTTGGGACAGGCACAGGTCACTCTATTTTCCCATCAGGAAGAAGAATTAACCACAGGCTCAGCCTGCCCCCCGGAACCAGAACAGGGCCTGAAGCCATCCTGCGCTTTTGCGGCCAGCTCCCAAAAAAGCGACTTGTAAAATGGAGCTTCAGGGCACTGCAATTCACAAACCTGCAGAGTTATAAATGATAACTCTCGTCCACAAATATATTGAGGGAAGGCAAAGAAGAGGATTTGAAATCAAGGCAGAATTGCAGGAAACAGATTTCAGGAGGTAGATTCGAATCGCCTTTAAAGCACATGAAAAGCGGCAAAACGTTGACAATGATGCCCTTGGCCAAAAAGGGCGTATGCGTTTTTTCCTGAATATATTCAGGAAAAAACGCATACGCCCTTTTTGGCCAACCAAGCAACCTGGAAAGGCAAATCAGCGCTACAAAGAAGTCTCGCTTCCCATCGGTCAAGAGGGCCATGCTGAAAAAAGTGTCAAAACCAGAAATGCAGGACAGGCCATGGAGAAATGGGAGCCTTGCTACACTGATGGGCGGGATGTAAATTGCCAACAGCCACTCTGGAGAAGTGTACGGTGTGTCCTGAAACATCTAAAAAACACAGCTTAGAGAGCATAGGGCACTTCCACGCATGGGGGGATAAAGTGGGAAAATTGAAAATCAGCAAGACACAAGCACCCCAAAGTTTAGGGCTGCTCTGTTGACAAGGACCTCCACTTCATTCCACCTTAAATATCCCAGGAAAGCGAAAAATGGATCAAAAAGTTGTGGTCCTTATGTACAATGGAATATCACTCAGCCATGAAATCAATGTCATAAGGCTAGTAGCAGCATGATGAGTGGATTTAGGTAAGACGATTCTAAGTGAAATAAGTCACACAGAAAAGGACACTTCTCGTAAGGTGTCACTTATAGAGGGAATGTAAAAACCGTTACACTTGAACTGAATTACAAAACAGAACAGAGTCACACATGCAGAAAACACACTATGGCTGCTTAACGGGAAAGGTGAAGTGGGGTGATACATAAAACAAGAGCTTCAAATTAGCTCAGATACCGTTCCATAAACCCAATATGTAATAGACAAGACCTACTCCTTGCTCAGAGAACTGGACTCAACACGCCCGATTCACCGCACAAGAATATATCTGACTAGTAATAATCTTAAAACCTATGTATTGATATCTCTCTGTTAGTGTGTCAAGTGGGTGTAAAGCGGCATAAACACAGCCGTGAAAAGCAGCTAAACCCCATTATAAAACTAAATTACTTTTAAAAACCCATGAAACAAAGACAGGGAAAGAGAGAGAAATTCTTACACAATTCGTTCAGGGGCTGTGATGCAACCTGGATTGACCATATCTAGACCCACAGCTGGATGAGACATAAGGGTGGACACTCTTGGGGCTGAGAGGTTTGGTGAGGTTGGGTGAGCAAACGCAGACCCTTTAAAGTAATACTGCGTGCTACCCATCGCATGGGTCCCAAATCTCCAGGTTCAAGGGCATCTTCCTACATCGAAAACATGCATGAGAAACCCAGAAGAGGGTACACCGTGTGATGGGGAAAGGTTTCTAAAACGCACCTCATTTCTCATCTCCTTGTGCTCGGGTTCGCCATTCCAGCCACTTTACTAGCAATCTCCCTACTTGGAGCATCAGCACCTTTAACCTCCTGTTCCGTACAGGTTGCAATTTCTCCTGAGGATGAACGGGAAGACGGGGAACCAATGAGAGACTAGCTCTTGGTGTTGGGACAGGCACAGGTCACTCTATTTTCCCATCAGGAAGAAGAATTAACCACAGGCTCAGCCTGCCCCCCGGAACCAGAACAGGGCCTGAAGCCATCCTGCGCTTTTGCGGCCAGCTCCCAAAAAAGCGACTTGTAAAATGGAGCTTCAGGGCACTGCAATTCACAAACCTGCAGAGTTATAAATGATAACTCTCGTCCACAAATATATTGAGGGAAGGCAAAGAAGAGGATTTGAAATCAAGGCAGAATTGCAGGAAACAGATTTCAGGAGGTAGATTCGAATCGCCTTTAAAGCACATGAAAAGCGGCAAAACGTTGACAATGATGCCCTTGGCCAAAAAGGGCGTATGCGTTTTTTCCTGAATATATTCAGGAAAAAACGCATACGCCCTTTTTGGCCAACCAAGCAACCTGGAAAGGCAAATCAGCGCTACAAAGAAGTCTCGCTTCCCATCGGTCAAGAGGGCCATGCTGAAAAAAGTGTCAAAACCAGAAATGCAGGACAGGCCATGGAGAAATGGGAGCCTTGCTACACTGATGGGCGGGATGTAAATTGCCAACAGCCACTCTGGAGAAGTGTACGGTGTGTCCTGAAACATCTAAAAAACACAGCTTAGAGAGCATAGGGCACTTCCACGCATGGGGGGATAAAGTGGGAAAATTGAAAATCAGCAAGACACAAGCACCCCAAAGTTTAGGGCTGCTCTGTTGACAAGGACCTCCACTTCATTCCACCTTAAATATCCCAGGAAAGCGAAAAATGGATCAAAAAGTTGTGGTCCTTATGTACAATGGAATATCACTCAGCCATGGAATCAATGTCATAAGGCTAGTAGCAGCATGATGAGTGGATTTAGGTAAGACGATTCTAAGTGAAATAAGTCACACAGAAAAGGACACTTCTCGTAAGGTGTCACTTATAGAGGGAATGTAAAAACCGTTACACTTGAACTGAATTACAAAACAGAACAGAGTCACACATGCAGAAAACACACTATGGCTGCTTAACGGGAAAGGTGAGGTGGGGTGATACATAAAACAAGAGCTTCAAATTAGCTCAGATACCGTTCCATAAACCCAATATGTAATAGACAAGACCTACTCCTTGCTCAGAGAACTGGACTCAACACGCCCGATTCACCGCACAAGAATATATCTGACTAGTAATAATCTTAAAACCTATGTATTGATATCTCTCTGTTAGTGTGTCAAGTGGGTGTAAAGCGGCATAAACACAGCCGTAAAAAGCAGCTAAACCCCATTATAAAACTAAATTACTTTTAAAAACCCATGAAACAAAGACAGGGAAAGAGATTGAAATTCTTACACAATTCGTTCAGGGGCTGTGATGCAACCTGGATTGACCATATCTAGACCCACAGCTGGATGAGACATAAGGGTGGACACTCCTGGGGCTGAGAGGTTTGGTGAGGTTGGGTGAGCAAACGCAGACCCTTTAAAGTAATACTGCGTGCTACCCATCGCATGGGTCCCAAATCTCCAGGTTCATGGGCATCTTCCTACATCGAAAACATGCATGAGAAACCCAGAAGATGGTACACCGTGTGATGGGGAAAGGTTTCTAAAACGCACCTCATTTCTCATCTCCTTGTGCTCGGGTTCGCCATTCCAGCCACTTTACCAGCAATCTCCCTACTTGGAGCATCAGCACCTTTAACCTCCTGTTCCGTACAGGTTCCAATTTGTCCTGAGGATGAACGGGAAGATGGGGAACCAATGAGAGACTAGCTCTTGGTGTTGGGACAGGCACAGGTCACTCTATTTTCCCATCAGGAAGAAGAATTAACCACAGGCTCAGCCTGCCCCCCGGAACCAGAACAGGGCCTGAAGCCATCCTGCGCTTTTGCGGCCAGCTCCCAAAAAAGCGACTTGTAAAATGGAGCTTCAGGGCACTGCAATTCACAAACCTGCAGAGTTATAAATGATAACTCTCGTCCACAAATATATTGAGGGAAGGCAAAGAAGAGGATTTGAAATCAAAGCAGAATTGCAGGAAACAGATTTCAGGAGGTAGATTCGAATCGCCTTTAAAGCACATGAAAAGCGGCAAAACGTTGACAATGATGCCCTTGGCCAAAAAGGGCGTATGCGTTTTTTCCTGAATATATTCAGGAAAAAACGCATACGCCCTTTTTGGCCAACCAAGCAACCTGGAAAGGCAAATCAGCGCTACAAAGAAGTCTCGCTTCCCATCGGTCAAAAGGGCCATGCTGAAAAAAGTGTCAAAACCAGAAATGCAGGACAGGCCATGGAGAAATGGGAGCCTTGCTACACTGATGGGCGGGATGTAAATTGCCAACAGCCACTCTGGAGAAGTGTACGGTGTGTCCTGAAACATCTAAAAAACACAGCTTAGAGAGCATAGGGCACTTCCACGCATGGGGGGATAAAGTGGGAAAATTGAAAATCAGCAAGACACAAGCACCCCAAAGTTTAGGGCTGCTCTGTTGACAAGGACCTCCACTTCATTCCACCTTAAATATCCCAGGAAAGCGAAAAATGGATCAAAAAGTTGTGGTCCTTATGTACAATGGAATATCACTCAGCCATGGAATCAATGTCATAAGGCTAGTAGCAGCATGATGAGTGGATTTAGGTAAGACGATTCTAAGTGAAATAAGTCACACAGAAAAGGACACTTCTCGTAAGGTGTCACTTATAGAGGGAATGTAAAAACCGTTACACTTGAACTGAATTACAAAACAGAACAGAGTCACACATGCAGAAAACACACTATGGCTGCTTAACGGGAAAGGTGAGGTGGGGTGATACATAAAACAAGAGCTTCAAATTAGCTCAGATACCGTTCCATAAACCCAATATGTAATAGACAAGACCTACTCCTTGCTCAGAGAACTGGACTCAACACTCCCGATTCACCGCACAAGAATATATCTGACTAGTAATAATCTTAAAACCTATGTATTGATATCTCTCTGTTAGTGTGTCAAGTGGGTGTAAAGCGGCATAAACACAGCCGTGAAAAGCAGCTAAACCCCATTATAAAACTAAATTACTTTTAAAAACCCATGAAACAAAGACAGGGAAAGAGATTGAAATTCTTACACAATTCGTTCAGGGGCTGTGATGCAACCTGGATTGACCATATCTAGACCCACAGCTGGATGAGACATAAGGGTGGACACTCTTGGGGCTGAGAGGTTTGGTGAGGTTGGGTGAGCAAACGCAGACCCTTTCAAGTAATACTGCGTGCTACCCATCGCATGGGTCCCAAATCTCCAGGTTCAAGGGCATCTTCCTACATCGAAAACATGCATGAGAAACCCAGAAGATGGTACACCGTGTGATGGGGAAAGGTTTCTAAAACGCACCTCATTTCTCATCTCCTTGTGCTCGGGTTCGCCATTCCAGCCACTTTACCAGCAATCTCCCTACTTGGAGCCTCAGCACCTTTAACCTCCTGTTCCGTACAGGTTGCAATTTGTCCTGAGGATGAACGGGAAGACGGGGAACCAATGAGAGACTAGCTCTTGGTGTTGGGACAGGCACAGGTCACTCTATTTTCCCATCAGGAAGAAGAATTAACCACAGGCTCAGCCTGCCCCCCGGAACCAGAACAGGGCCTGAAGCCATCCTGCGCTTTTGCGGCCAGCTCCCAAAAAAGCGACTTGTAAAATGGAGCTTCAGGGCACTGCAATTCACAAACCTGCAGAGTTATAAATGATAACTCTCGTCCACAAATATATTGAGGGAAGGCAAAGAAGAGGATTTGAAATCAAGGCAGAATTGCAGGAAACAGATTTCAGGAGGTAGATTCGAATCGCCTTTAAAGCACATGAAAAGCGGCAAAACGTTGACAATGATGCCCTTGGCCAAAAAGGGCGTATGCGTTTTTTCCTGAATATATTCAGGAAAAAACGCATACGCCCTTTTTGGCCAACCAAGCAACCTGGAAAGGCAAATCAGCGCTACAAAGAAGTCTCGCTTCCCATCGGTCAAGAGGGCCATGCTGAAAAAAGTGTCAAAACCAGAAATGCAGGACAGGCCATGGAGAAATGGGAGCCTTGCTACACTGATGGGCGGGATGTAAATTGCCAACAGCCACTCTGGAGAAGTGTACGGTGTGTCCTGAAACATCTAAAAAACACAGCTTAGAGAGCATAGGGCACTTCCACGCATGGGGGGATAAAGTGGGAAAATTGAAAATCAGCAAGACACAAGCACCCCAAAGTTTAGGGCTGCTCTGTTGACAAGGACCTCCACTTCATTCCACCTTAAATATCCCAGGAAAGCGAAAAATGGATCAAAAAGTTGTGGTCCTTATGTACAATGGAATATCACTCAGCCATGGAATCAATGTCATAAGGCTAGTAGCAGCATGATGAGTGGATTTAGGTAAGACGATTCTAAGTGAAATAAGTCACACAGAAAAGGACACTTCTCGTAAGGTGTCACTTATAGAGGGAATGTAAAAACCGTTACACTTGAACTGAATTACAAAACAGAACAGAGTCACACATGCAGAAAACACACTATGGCTGCTTAACGGGAAAGGTGAGGTGGGGTGATACATAAAACAAGAGCTTCAAATTAGCTCAGATACCGTTCCATAAACCCAATATGTAATAGACAAGACCTACTCCTTGCTCAGAGAACTGGACTCAACACGCCCGATTCACCGCACAAGAATATATCTGACTAGTAATAATCTTAAAACCTATGTATTGATATCTCTCTGTTAGTGTGTCAAGTGGGTGTAAAGCGGCATAAACACAGCCGTAAAAAGCAGCTAAACCCCATTATAAAACTAAATTACTTTTAAAAACCCATGAAACAAAGACAGGGAAAGAGATTGAAATTCTTACACAATTCGTTCAGGGGCTGTGATGCAACCTGGATTGACCATATCTAGACCCACAGCTGGATGAGACATAAGGGTGGACACTCCTGGGGCTGAGAGGTTTGGTGAGGTTGGGTGAGCAAACGCAGACCCTTTAAAGTAATACTGCGTGCTACCCATCGCATGGGTCCCAAATCTCCAGGTTCATGGGCATCTTCCTACATCGAAAACATGCATGAGAAACCCAGAAGATGGTACACCGTGTGATGGGGAAAGGTTTCTAAAACGCACCTCATTTCTCATCTCCTTGTGCTCGGGTTCGCCATTCCAGCCACTTTACCAGCAATCTCCCTACTTGGAGCATCAGCACCTTTAACCTCCTGTTCCGTACAGGTTCCAATTTGTCCTGAGGATGAACGGGAAGATGGGGAACCAATGAGAGACTAGCTCTTGGTGTTGGGACAGGCACAGGTCACTCTATTTTCCCATCAGGAAGAAGAATTAACCACAGGCTCAGCCTGCCCCCCGGAACCAGAACAGGGCCTGAAGCCATCCTGCGCTTTTGCGGCCAGCTCCCAAAAAAGCGACTTGTAAAATGGAGCTTCAGGGCACTGCAATTCACAAACCTGCAGAGTTATAAACGATAACTCTCGTCCACAAATATATTGAGGGAAGGCAAAGAAGAGGATTTGAAATCAAAGCAGAATTGCAGGAAACAGATTTCAGGAGGTAGATTCGAATCGCCTTTAAAGCACATGAAAAGCGGCAAAACGTTGACAATGATGCCCTTGGCCAAAAAGGGCGTATGCGTTTTTTCCTGAATATATTCAGGAAAAAACGCATACGCCCTTTTTGGCCAACCAAGCAACCTGGAAAGGCAAATCAGCGCTACAAAGAAGTCTCGCTTCCCATCGGTCAAAAGGGCCATGCTGAAAAAAGTGTCAAAACCAGAAATGCAGGACAGGCCATGGAGAAATGGGAGCCTTGCTACACTGATGGGCGGGATGTAAATTGCCAACAGCCACTCTGGAGAAGTGTACGGTGTGTCCTGAAACATCTAAAAAACACAGCTTAGAGAGCATAGGGCACTTCCACGCATGGGGGGATAAAGTGGGAAAATTGAAAATCAGCAAGACACAAGCACCCCAAAGTTTAGGGCTGCTCTGTTGACAAGGACCTCCACTTCATTCCACCTTAAATATCCCAGGAAAGCGAAAAATGGATCAAAAAGTTGTGGTCCTTATGTACAATGGAATATCACTCAGCCATGAAATCAATGTCATAAGGCTAGTAGCAGCATGATGAGTGGATTTAGGTAAGACGATTCTAAGTGAAATAAGTCACACAGAAAAGGACACTTCTCGTAAGGTGTCACTTATAGAGGGAATGTAAAAACCGTTACACTTGAACTGAATTACAAAACAGAACAGAGTCACACATGCAGAAAACACACGATGGCTGCTTAACGGGAAAGGTGAGGTGGGGTGATACATAAAACAAGAGCTTCAAATTAGCTCAGATACCGTTCCATAAACCCAATATGTAATAGACAAGACCTACTCCTTGCTCAGAGAACTGGACTCAACACGCCCGATTCACCGCACAAGAATATATCTGACTAGTAATAATCTTAAAACCTATGTATTGATATCTCTCTGTTAGTGTGTCAAGTGGGTGTAAAGCGGCATAAACACAGCCGTGAAAAGCAGCTAAACCCCATTATAAAACTAAATTACTTTTAAAAACCCATGAAACAAAGACAGGGAAAGAGAGAGAAATTCTTACACAATTCGTTCAGGGGCTGTGATGCAACCTGGATTGACCATATCTAGACCCACAGCTGGATGAGACATAAGGGTGGACACTCTTGGGGCTGAGAGGTTTGGTGAGGTTGGGTGAGCAAACGCAGACATTTTAAAGTAATACTGCGTGCTACCCATCGCATGGGTCCCAAATCTCCAGGTTCAAGGGCATCTTCCTACATCGAAAACATGCATGAGAAACCCAGAAGAGGGTACACCGTGTGATGGGGAAAGGTTTCTAAAACGCACCTCATTTCTCATCTCCTTGTGCTCGGGTTCGCCATTCCAGCCACTTTACTAGCAATCTCCCTACTTGGAGCATCAGCACCTTTAACCTCCTGTTCCGTACAGGTTGCAATTTGTCCTGAGGATGAACGGGAAGACGGGGAACCAATGAGAGACTAGCTCTTGGTGTTGGGACAGGCACAGGTCACTCTATTTTCCCATCAGGAAGAAGAATTAACCACAGGCTCAGCCTGCCCCCCGGAACCAGAACAGGGCCTGAAGCCATCCTGCGCTTTTGCGGCCAGCTCCCAAAAAAACGACTTGTAAAATGGAGCTTCAGGGCACTGCAATTCACAAACCTGCAGAGTTATAAATGATAACTCTCGTCCACAAATATATTGAGGGAAGGCAAAGAAGAGGATTTGAAATCAAGGAAGAATTGCAGGAAACAGATTTCAGGAGGTAGATTCGAATCGCCTTTAAAGCACATGAAAAGCGGCAAAACGTTGACAATGATGCCCTTGGCCAAAAAGGGCGTATGCGTTTTTTCCTGAATATATTCAGGAAAAAACGCATACGCCCTTTTTGGCCAACCAAGCAACCTGGAAAGGCAAATCAGCGCTACAAAGAAGTCTCGCTTCCCATCGGTCAAGAGGGCCATGCTGAAAAAAGTGTCAAAACCAGAAATGCAGGACAGGCCATGGAGAAATGGGAGCCTTGCTACACTGATGGGCGGGATGTAAATTGCCAACAGCCACTCTGGAGAAGTGTACGGTGTGTCCTGAAACATCTAAAAAACACAGCTTAGAGAGCATAGGGCACTTCCACGCATGGGGGGATAAAGTGGGAAAATTGAAAATCAGCAAGACACAAGCACCCCAAAGTTTAGGGCTGCTCTGTTGACAAGGACCTCCACTTCATTCCACCTTAAATATCCCAGGAAAGCGAAAAATGGATCAAAAAGTTGTGGTCCTTATGTACAATGGAATATCACTCAGCCATGAAATCAATGTCATAAGGCTAGTAGCAGCATGATGAGTGGATTTAGGTAAGACGATTCTAAGTGAAATAAGTCACACAGAAAAGGACACTTCTCGTAAGGTGTCACTTATAGAGGGAATGTAAAAACCGTTACACTTGAACTGAATTACAAAACAGAACAGAGTCACACATGCAGAAAACACACTATGGCTGCTTAACGGGAAAGGTGAGGTGGGGTGATACATAAAACAAGAGCTTCAAATTAGCTCAGATACCGTTCCATAAACCCAATATGTAATAGACAAGACCTACTCCTTGGTCAGAGAACTGGACTCAACACGCCCGATTCACCGCACAAGAATATATCTGACTAATAATAATCTTAAAACCTATGTATTGATATCTCTCTGTTAGTGTGTCAAGTGGGTGTAAAGCGGCATAAACACAGCCGTGAAAAGCAGCTAAACCCCATTATAAAACTAAATTACTTTTAAAAACCCATGAAACAAAGACAGGGAAAGAGAGAGAAATTCTTACACAATTCGTTCAGGGGCTGTGATGCAACCTGGATTGACCATATCTAGACCCACAGCTGGATGAGACATAAGGGTGGACACTCTTGGGGCTGAGAGGTTTGGTGAGGTTGGGTGAGCAAAAGCAGACCCTTTCAAGTAATACTGCGTGCTACCCATCGCATGGGTCCCAAATCTCCAGGTTCAAGGGCATCTTCCTACATCGAAAACATGCATGAGAAACCCAGAAGATGGTACACCGTGTGATGGGGAAAGGTTTCTAAAACGCACCTCATTTCTCATCTCCTTGTGCTCGGGTTCGCCATTCCAGCCACTTTACCAGCAATCTCCCTACTTGGAGCATCAGCACCTTTAACCTCCTGTTCCGTACAGGTTGCAATTTGTCCTGAGGATGAACGGGAAGACGGGGAACCAATGAGAGACTAGCTCTTGGTGTTGGGACAGGCACAGGTCACTCTATTTTCCCATCAGGAAGAAGAATTAACCACAGGCTCAGCCTGCCCCCCGGAACCAGAACAGGGCCTGAAGCCATCCTGCGCTTTTGCGGCCAGCTCCCAAAAAAGCGACTTGTAAAATGGAGCTTCAGGGCACTGCAATTCACAAACCTGCAGAGTTATAAATGATAACTCTCGTCCACAAATATATTGAGGGAAGGCAAAGAAGAGGATTTGAAATCAAGGCAGAATTGCAGGAAACAGATTTCAGGAGGTAGATTCGAATCGCCTTTAAAGCACATGAAAAGCGGCAAAACGTTGACAATGATGCCCTTGGCCAAAAAGGGCGTATGCGTTTTTTCCTGAATATATTCAGGAAAAAACGCATACGCCCTTTTTGGCCAACCAAGCAACCTGGAAAGGCAAATCAGCGCTACAAAGAAGTCTCACTTCCCATCGGTCAAGAGGGCCATGCTGAAAAAAGTGTCAAAACCAGAAATGCAGGACAGGCCATGGAGAAATGGGAGCCTTGCTACACTGATGGGCGGGATGTAAATTGCCAACAGCCACTCTGGAGAAGTGTACGGTGTGTCCTGAAACATCTAAAAAACACAGCTTAGAGAGCATAGGGCACTTCCACGCATGGGGGGATAAAGTGGGAAAATTGAAAATCAGCAAGACACAAGCACCCCAAAGTTTAGGGCTGCTCTGTTGACAAGGACCTCCACTTCATTCCACCTTAAATATCCCAGGAAAGCGAAAAATGGATCAAAAAGTTGTGGTCCTTATGTACAATGGAATATCACTCAGCCATGAAATCAATGTCATAAGGCTAGTAGCAGCATGATGAGTGGATTTAGGTAAGACGATTCTAAGTGAAATAAGTCACACAGAAAAGGACACTTCTCGTAAGGTGTCACTTATAGAGGGAATGTAAAAACCGTTACACTTGAACTGAATTACAAAACAGAACAGAGTCACACATGCAGAAAACACACGATGGCTGCTTAACGGGAAAGGTGAGGTGGGGTGATACATAAAACAAGAGCTTCAAATTAGCTCAGATACCGTTCCATAAACCCAATATGTAATAGACAAGACCTACTCCTTGCTCAGAGAACTGGACTCAACACGCCCGATTCACCGCACAAGAATATATCTGACTAGTAATAATCTTAAAACCTATGTATTGATATCTCTCTGTTAGTGTGTCAAGTGGGTGTAAAGCGGCATAAACACAGCCGTGAAAAGCAGCTAAACCCCATTATAAAACTAAATTACTTTTAAAAACCCATGAAACAAAGACAGGGAAAGAGAGAGAAATTCTTACACAATTCGTTCAGGGGCTGTGATGCAACCTGGATTGACCATATCTAGACCCACAGCTGGATGAGACATAAGGGTGGACACTCTTGGGGCTGAGAGGTTTGGTGAGGTTGGGTGAGCAAACGCAGACATTTTAAAGTAATACTGCGTGCTACCCATCGCATGGGTCCCAAATCTCCAGGTTCAAGGGCATCTTCCTACATCGAAAACATGCATGAGAAACCCAGAAGAGGGTACACCGTGTGATGGGGAAATGTTTCTAAAACGCACCTCATTTCTCATCTCCTTGTGCTCGGGTTCGCCATTCCAGCCACTTTACTAGCAATCTCCCTAATTGGAGCATCAGCACCTTTAACCTCCTGTTCCGTACAGGTTGCAATTTGTCCTGAGGATGAACGGGAAGACGGGGAACCAATGAGAGACTAGCTCTTGGTGTTGGGACAGGCACAGGTCACTCTATTTTCCCATCAGGAAGAAGAATTAACCACAGGCTCAGCCTGCCCCCCGGAACCAGAACAGGGCCTGAAGCCATCCTGCGCTTTTGCGGCCAGCTCCCAAAAAAACGACTTGTAAAATGGAGCTTCAGGGCACTGCAATTCACAAACCTGCAGAGTTATAAATGATAACTCTCGTCCACAAATATATTGAGGGAAGGCAAAGAAGAGGATTTGAAATCAAGGAAGAATTGCAAGAAACAGATTTCAGGAGGTAGATTCGAATCGCCTTTAAAGCACATGAAAAGCGGCAAAACGTTGACAATGATGCCCTTGGCCAAAAAGGGCGTATGCGTTTTTTCCTGAATATATTCAGGAAAAAACGCATACGCCCTTTTTGGCCAACCAAGCAACCTGGAAAGGCAAATCAGCGCTACAAAGAAGTCTCGCTTCCCATCGGTCAAGAGGGCCATGCTGAAAAAAGTGTCAAAACCAGAAATGCAGGACAGGCCATGGAGAAATGGGAGCCTTGCTACACTGATGGGCGGGATGTAAATTGCCAACAGCCACTCTGGAGAAGTGTACGGTGTGTCCTGAAACATCTAAAAAACACAGCTTAGAGAGCATAGGGCACTTCCACGCATGGGGGGATAAAGTGGGAAAATTGAAAATCAGCAAGACACAAGCACCCCAAAGTTTAGGGCTGCTCTGTTGACAAGGACCTCCACTTCATTCCACCTTAAATATCCCAGGAAAGCGAAAAATGGATCAAAAAGTTGTGGTCCTTATGTACAATGGAATATCACTCAGCCATGAAATCAATGTCATAAGGCTAGTAGCAGCATGATGAGTGGATTTAGGTAAGACGATTCTAAGTGAAATAAGTCACACAGAAAAGGACACTTCTCGTAAGGTGTCACTTATAGAGGGAATGTAAAAACCGTTACACTTGAACTGAATTACAAAACAGAACAGAGTCACACATGCAGAAAACACACTATGGCTGCTTAACGGGAAAGGTGAGGTGGGGTGATACATAAAACAAGAGCTTCAAATTAGCTCAGATACCGTTCCATAAACCCAATATGTAATAGACAAGACCTACTCCTTGGTCAGAGAACTGGACTCAACACGCCCGATTCACCGCACAAGAATATATCTGACTAATAATAATCTTAAAACCTATGTATTGATATCTCTCTGTTAGTGTGTCAAGTGGGTGTAAAGCGGCATAAACACAGCCGTGAAAAGCAGCTAAACCCCATTATAAAACTAAATTACTTTTAAAAACCCATGAAACAAAGACAGGGAAAGAGAGAGAAATTCTTACACAATTCGTTCAGGGGCTGTGATGCAACCTGGATTGACCATATCTAGACCCACAGCTGGATGAGACATAAGGGTGGACACTCTTGGGGCTGAGAGGTTTGGTGAGGTTGGGTGAGCAAACGCAGACATTTTAAAGTAATACTGCGTGCTACCCATCGCATGGGTCCCAAATCTCCAGGTTCAAGGGCATCTTCCTACATCGAAAACATGCATGAGAAACCCAGAAGAGGGTACACCGTGTGATGGGGAAAGGTTTCTAAAACGCACCTCATTTCTCATCTCCTTGTGCTCGGGTTCGCCATTCCAGCCACTTTACTAGCAATCTCCCTACTTGGAGCATCAGCACCTTTAACCTCCTGTTCCGTACAGGTTGCAATTTGTCCTGAGGATGAACGGGAAGACGGGGAACCAATGAGAGACTAGCTCTTGGTGTTGGGACAGGCACAGGTCACTCTATTTTCCCATCAGGAAGAAGAATTAACCACAGGCTCAGCCTGCCCCCCGGAACCAGAACAGGGCCTGAAGCCATCCTGCGCTTTTGCGGCCAGCTCCCAAAAAAGCGACTTGTAAAATGGAGCTTCAGGGCACTGCAATTCACAAACCTGCAGAGTTATAAATGATAACTCTCGTCCACAAATATATTGAGGGAAGGCAAAGAAGAGGATTTGAAATCAAGGAAGAATTGCAGGAAACAGATTTCAGGAGGTAGATTCGAATCGCCTTTAAAGCACATGAAAAGCGGCAAAACGTTGACAATGATGCCCTTGGCCAAAAAGGGCGTATGCGTTTTTTCCTGAATATATTCAGGAAAAAACGCATACGCCCTTTTTGGCCAACCAAGCAACCTGGAAAGGCAAATCAGCGCTACAAAGAAGTCTCGCTTCCCATCGGTCAAGAGGGCCATGCTGAAAAAAGTGTCAAAACCAGAAATGCAGGACAGGCCATGGAGAAATGGGAGCCTTGCTACACTGATGGGCGGGATGTAAATTGCCAACAGCCACTCTGGAGAAGTGTACGGTGTGTCCTGAAACATCTAAAAAACACAGCTTAGAGAGCATAGGGCACTTCCACGCATGGGGGGATAAAGTGGGAAAATTGAAAATCAGCAAGACACAAGCACCCCAAAGTTTAGGGCTGCTCTGTTGACAAGGACCTCCACTTCATTCCACCTTAAATATCCCAGGAAAGCGAAAAATGGATCAAAAAGTTGTGGTCCTTATGTACAATGGAATATCACTCAGCCATGAAATCAATGTCATAAGGCTAGTAGCAGCATGATGAGTGGATTTAGGTAAGACGATTCTAAGTGAAATAAGTCACACAGAAAAGGACACTTCTCGTAAGGTGTCACTTATAGAGGGAATGTAAAAACCGTTACACTTGAACTGAATTACAAAACAGAACAGAGTCACACATGCAGAAAACACACTATGGCTGCTTAACGGGAAAGGTGAGGTGGGGTGATACATAAAACAAGAGCTTCAAATTAGCTCAGATACCGTTCCATAAACCCAATATGTAATAGACAAGACCTACTCCTTGGTCAGAGAACTGGACTCAACACGCCCGATTCACCGCACAAGAATATATCTGACTAATAATAATCTTAAAACCTATGTATTGATATCTCTGTTAGTGTGTCAAGTGGGTGTAAAGCGGCATAAACACAGCCGTGAAAAGCAGCTAAACCCCATTATAAAACTAAATTACTTTTAAAAACCCATGAAACAAAGACAGGGAAAGAGAGAGAAATTCTTACACAATTCGTTCAGGGGCTGTGATGCAACCTGGATTGACCATATCTAGACCCACAGCTGGATGAGACATAAGGGTGGACACTCTTGGGGCTGAGAGGTTTGGTGAGGTTGGGTGAGCAAAAGCAGACCCTTTCAAGTAATACTGCGTGCTACCCATCGCATGGGTCCCAAATCTCCAGGTTCAAGGGCATCTTCCTACATCGAAAACATGCATGAGAAACCCAGAAGATGGTACACCGTGTGATGGGGAAAGGTTTCTAAAACGCACCTCATTTCTCATCTCCTTGTGCTCGGGTTCGCCATTCCAGCCACTTTACCAGCAATCTCCCTACTTGGAGCATCAGCACCTTTAACCTCCTGTTCCGTACAGGTTGCAATTTGTCCTGAGGATGAACGGGAAGACGGGGAACCAATGAGAGACTAGCTCTTGGTGTTGGGACAGGCACAGGTCACTCTATTTTCCCATCAGGAAGAAGAATTAACCACAGGCTCAGCCTGCCCCCCGGAACCAGAACAGGGCCTGAAGCCATCCTGCGCTTTTGCGGCCAGCTCCCAAAAAAGCGACTTGTAAAATGGAGCTTCAGGGCACTGCAATTCACAAACCTGCAGAGTTATAAATGATAACTCTCGTCCACAAATATATTGAGGGAAGGCAAAGAAGAGGATTTGAAATCAAGGCAGAATTGCAGGAAACAGATTTCAGGAGGTAGATTCGAATCGCCTTTAAAGCACATGAAAAGCGGCAAAACGTTGACAATGATGCCCTTGGCCAAAAAGGGCGTATGCGTTTTTTCCTGAATATATTCAGGAAAAAACGCATACGCCCTTTTTGGCCAACCAAGCAACCTGGAAAGGCAAATCAGCGCTACAAAGAAGTCTCACTTCCCATCGGTCAAGAGGGCCATGCTGAAAAAAGTGTCAAAACCAGAAATGCAGGACAGGCCATGGAGAAATGGGAGCCTTGCTACACTGATGGGCGGGATGTAAATTGCCAACAGCCACTCTGGAGAAGTGTACGGTGTGTCCTGAAACATCTAAAAAACACAGCTTAGAGAGCATAGGGCACTTCCACGCATGGGGGGATAAAGTGGGAAAATTGAAAATCAGCAAGACACAAGCACCCCAAAGTTTAGGGCTGCTCTGTTGACAAGGACCTCCACTTCATTCCACCTTAAATATCCCAGGAAAGCGAAAAATGGATCAAAAAGTTGTGGTCCTTATGTACAATGGAATATCACTCAGCCATGAAATCAATGTCATAAGGCTAGTAGCAGCATGATGAGTGGATTTAGGTAAGACGATTCTAAGTGAAATAAGTCACACAGAAAAGGACACTTCTTGTAAGGTGTCACTTATAGAGGGAATGTAAAAACCGTTACACTTGAACTGAATTACAAAACAGAACAGAGTCACACATGCAGAAAACACACGATGGCTGCTTAACGGGAAAGGTGAGGTGGGGTGATACATAAAACAAGAGCTTCAAATTAGCTCAGATACCGTTCCATAAACCCAATATGTAATAGACAAGACCTACTCCTTGCTCAGAGAACTGGACTCAACACGCCCGATTCACCGCACAAGAATATATCTGACTAGTAATAATCTTAAAACCTATGTATTGATATCTCTCTGTTAGTGTGTCAAGTGGGTGTAAAGCGGCATAAACACAGCCGTGAAAAGCAGCTAAACCCCATTATAAAACTAAATTACTTTTAAAAACCCATGAAACAAAGACAGGGAAAGAGAGAGAAATTCTTACACAATTCGTTCAGGGGCTGTGATGCAACCTGGATTGACCATATCTAGACCCACAGCTGGATGAGACATAAGGGTGGACACTCTTGGGGCTGAGAGGTTTGGTGAGGTTGGGTGAGCAAACGCAGACCCTTTAAAGTAATACTGCGTGCTACCCATCGCATGGGTCCCAAATCTCCAGGTTCATGGGCATCTTCCTACATCGAAAACATGCATGAGAAACCCAGAAGATGGTACACCGTGTGATGGGGAAAGGTTTCTAAAACGCACCTCATTTCTCATCTCCTTGTGCTCGGGTTCGCCATTCCAGCCACTTTACCAGCAATCTCCCTACTTGGAGCATCAGCACCTTTAACCTCCTGTTCCGTACAGGTTGCAATTTGTCCTGAGGATGAACGGGAAGACGGGGAACCAATGAGAGACTAGCTCTTGGTGTTGGGACAGGCACAGGTCACTCTATTTTCCCATCAGGAAGAAGAATTAACCACAGGCTCAGCCTGCCCCCCGGAACCAGAACAGGGCCTGAAGCCATCCTGCGCTTTTGCGGCGAGCTCCCAAAAAAGCGACTTGTAAAATGGAGCTTCAGGGCACTGCAATTCACAAACCTGCAGAGTTATAAATGATAACTCTCGTCCACAAATATATTGAGGGAAGGCAAAGAAGAGGATTTGAAATCAAGGCAGAATTGCAGGAAACAGATTTCAGGAGGTAGATTCGAATCGCCTTTAAAGCACATGAAAAGCGGCAAAACGTTGACAATGATGCCCTTGGCCAAAAAGGGCGTATGCGTTTTTTCCTGAATATATTCAGGAAAAAACGCATACGCCCTTTTTGGCCAACCAAGCAACCTGGAAAGGCAAATCAGCGCTACAAAGAAGTCTCACTTCCCATCGGTCAAGAGGGCCATGCTGAAAAAAGTGTCAAAACCAGAAATGCAGGACAGGCCATGGAGAAATGGGAGCCTTGCTACACTGATGGGCGGGATGTAAATTGCCAACAGCCACTCTGGAGAAGTGTACGGTGTGTCCTGAAACATCTAAAAAACACAGCTTAGAGAGCATAGGGCACTTCCACGCATGGGGGGATAAAGTGGGAAAATTGAAAATCAGCAAGACACAAGCACCCCAAAGTTTAGGGCTGCTCTGTTGACAAGGACCTCCACTTCATTCCACCTTAAATATCCCAGGAAAGCGAAAAATGGATCAAAAAGTTGTGGTCCTTATGTACAATGGAATATCACTCAGCCATGAAATCAATGTCATAAGGCTAGTAGCAGCATGATGAGTGGATTTAGGTAAGACGATTCTAAGTGAAATAAGTCACACAGAAAAGGACACTTCTTGTAAGGTGTCACTTATAGAGGGAATGTAAAAACCGTTACACTTGAACTGAATTACAAAACAGAACAGAGTCACACATGCAGAAAACACACGATGGCTGCTTAACGGGAAAGGTGAGGTGGGGTGATACATAAAACAAGAGCTTCAAATTAGCTCAGATACCGTTCCATAAACCCAATATGTAATAGACAAGACCTACTCCTTGCTCAGAGAACTGGACTCAACACGCCCGATTCACCGCACAAGAATATATCTGACTAGTAATAATCTTAAAACCTATGTATTGATATCTCTCTGTTAGTGTGTCAAGTGGGTGTAAAGCGGCATAAACACAGCCGTGAAAAGCAGCTAAACCCCATTATAAAACTAAATTACTTTTAAAAACCCATGAAACAAAGACAGGGAAAGAGAGAGAAATTCTTACACAATTCGTTCAGGGGCTGTGATGCAACCTGGATTGACCATATCTAGACCCACAGCTGGATGAGACATAAGGGTGGACACTCTTGGGGCTGAGAGGTTTGGTGAGGTTGGGTGAGCAAACGCAGACCCTTTAAAGTAATACTGCGTGCTACCCATCGCATGGGTCCCAAATCTCCAGGTTCATGGGCATCTTCCTACATCGAAAACATGCATGAGAAACCCAGAAGATGGTACACCGTGTGATGGGGAAAGGTTTCTAAAACGCACCTCATTTCTCATCTCCTTGTGCTCGGGTTCGCCATTCCAGCCACTTTACCAGCAATCTCCCTACTTGGAGCATCAGCACCTTTAACCTCCTGTTCCGTACAGGTTGCAATTTGTCCTGAGGATGAACGGGAAGACGGGGAACCAATGAGAGACTAGCTCTTGGTGTTGGGACAGGCACAGGTCACTCTATTTTCCCATCAGGAAGAAGAATTAACCACAGGCTCAGCCTGCCCCCCGGAACCAGAAAAGGGCCTGAAGCCATCCTGCGCTTTTGCGGCCAGCTCCCAAAAAAGCGACTTGTAAAATGGAGCTTCAGGGCACTGCAATTCACAAACCTGCAGAGTTATAAATGATAACTCTCGTCCACAAATATATTGAGGGAAGGCAAAGACGAGGATTTGAAATCAAGGCAGAATTGCAGGAAACAGATTTCAGGAGGTAGATTCGAATCGCCTTTAAAGCACATGAAAAGCGGCAAAACGTTGACAATGATGCCCTTGGCCAAAAAGGGCGTATGCGTTTTTTTCTGAATATATTCAGGAAAAAACGCATACGCCCTTTTTGGCCAACCAAGCAACCTGGAAAGGCAAATCAGCGCTACAAAGAAGTCTCGCTTCCCATCGGTCAAGAGGGCCATGCTGAAAAAAGTGTCAAAACCAGAAATGCAGGACAGGCCATGGAGAAATGGGAGCCTTGCTACACTGATGGGCGGGATGTAAATTGCCAACAGCCACTCTGGAGAAGTGTACGGTGTCCTGAAACATCTAAAAAACACAGCTTAGAGAGCATAGGGCACTTCCACGCATGGGGGGATAAAGTGGGAAAATTGAAAATCAGCAAGACACAAGCACCCCAAAGTTTAGGGCTGCTCTGTTGACAAGGACCTCCACTTCATTCCACCTTAAATATCCCAGGAAAGCGAAAAATGGATCAAAAAGTTGTGGTCCTTATGTACAATGGAATATCACTCAGCCATGAAATCAATGTCATAAGGCTAGTAGCAGCATGATGAGTGGATTTAGGTAAGACGATTCTAAGTGAAATAAGTCACACAGAAAAGGACACTTCTTGTAAGGTTTCACTTATAGAGGGAATGTAAAAACCGTTACACTTGAACTGAATTACAAAACAGAACAGAGTCACACATGCAGAAAACACACGATGGCTGCTTAACGGGAAAGGTGAGGTGGGGTGATACATAAAACAAGAGCTTCAAATTAGCTCAGATACCGTTCCATAAACCCAATATGTAATAGACAAGACCTACTCCTTGCTCAGAGAACTGGACTCAACACGCCCGATTCACCGCACAAGAATATATCTGACTAGTAATAATCTTAAAACCTATGTATTGATATCTCTCTGTTAGTGTGTCAAGTGGGTGTAAAGCGGCATAAACACAGCCGTGAAAAGCAGCTAAACCCCATTATAAAACTAAATTACTTTTAAAAACCCATGAAACAAAGACAGGGAAAGAGAGAGAAATTCTTACACAATTCGTTCAGGGGCTGTGATGCAACCTGGATTGACCATATCTAGACCCACAGCTGGATGAGACATAAGGGTGGACACTCTTGGGGCTGAGAGGTTTGGTGAGGTTGGGTGAGCAAACGCAGACCCTTTAAAGTAATACTGCGTGCTACCCATCCCATGGGTCCCAAATCTCCAGGTTCATGGGCATCTTCCTACATCGAAAACATGCATGAGAAACCCAGAAGATGGTACACCGTGTGATGGGGAAAGGTTTCTAAAACGCACCTCATTTCTCATCTCCTTGTGCTCGGGTTCGCCATTCCAGCCACTTTACCAGCAATCTCCCTACTTGGAGCATCAGCACCTTTAACCTCCTGTTCCGTACAGGTTGCAATTTGTCCTGAGGATGAACGGGAAGACGGGGAACCAATGAGAGACTAGCTCTTGGTGTTGGGACAGGCACAGGTCACTCTATTTTCCCATCAGGAAGAAGAATTAACCACAGGCTCAGCCTGCCCCCCGGAACCAGAACAGGGCCTGAAGCCATCCTGCGCTTTTGCGGCGAGCTCCCAAAAAAGCGACTTGTAAAATGGAGCTTCAGGGCACTGCAATTCACAAACCTGCAGAGTTATAAATGATAACTCTCGTCCACAAATATATTGAGGGAAGGCAAAGAAGAGGATTTGAAATCAAGGCAGAATTGCAGGAAACAGATTTCAGGAGGTAGATTCGAATCGCCTTTAAAGCACATGAAAAGCGGCAAAACGTTGACAATGATGCCCTTGGCCAAAAAGGGCGTATGCGTTTTTTCCTGAATATATTCAGGAAAAAACGCATACGCCCTTTTTGGCCAACCAAGCAACCTGGAAAGGCAAATCAGCGCTACAAAGAAGTCTCACTTCCCATCGGTCAAGAGGGCCATGCTGAAAAAAGTGTCAAAACCAGAAATGCAGGACAGGCCATGGAGAAATGGGAGCCTTGCTACACTGATGGGCGGGATGTAAATTGCCAACAGCCACTCTGGAGAAGTGTACGGTGTGTCCTGAAACATTTAAAAAACACAGCTTAGAGAGCATAGGGCACTTCCACGCATGGGGGGATAAAGTGGGAAAATTGAAAATCAGCAAGACACAAGCACCCCAAAGTTTAGGGCTGCTCTGTTGACAAGGACCTCCACTTCATTCCACCTTAAATATCCCAGGAAAGCGAAAAATGGATCAAAAAGTTGTGGTCCTTATGTACAATGGAATATCACTCAGCCATGAAATCAATGTCATAAGGCTAGTAGCAGCATGATGAGTGGATTTAGGTAAGACGATTCTAAGTGAAATAAGTCACACAGAAAAGGACACTTCTTGTAAGGTGTCACTTATAGAGGGAATGTAAAAACCGTTACACTTGAACTGAATTACAAAACAGAACAGAGTCACACATGCAGAAAACACACGATGGCTGCTTAACGGGAAAGGTGAGGTGGGGTGATACATAAAACAAGAGCTTCAAATTAGCTCAGATACCGTTCCATAAACCCAATATGTAATAGACAAGACCTACTCCTTGCTCAGAGAACTGGACTCAACACGCCCGATTCACCGCACAAGAATATATCTGACTAGTAATAATCTTAAAACCTATGTATTGATATCTCTCTGTTAGTGTGTCAAGTGGGTGTAAAGCGGCATAAACACAGCCGTGAAAAGCAGCTAAACCCCATTATAAAACTAAATTACTTTTAAAAACCCATGAAACAAAGACAGGGAAAGAGAGAGAAATTCTTACACAATTCGTTCAGGGGCTGTGATGCAACCTGGATTGACCATATCTAGACCCACAGCTGGATGAGACATAAGGGTGGACACTCTTGGGGCTGAGAGGTTTGGTGAGGTTGGGTGAGCAAACGCAGACCCTTTAAAGTAATACTGCGTGCTACCCATCGCATGGGTCCCAAATCTCCAGGTTCATGGGCATCTTCCTACATCGAAAACATGCATGAGAAACCCAGAAGATGGTACACCGTGTGATGGGGAAAGGTTTCTAAAACGCACCTCATTTCTCATCTCCTTGTGCTCGGGTTCGCCATTCCAGCCACTTTACCAGCAATCTCCCTACTTGGAGCATCAGCACCTTTAACCTCCTGTTCCGTACAGGTTGCAATTTGTCCTGAGGATGAACGGGAAGACGGGGAACCAATGAGAGACTAGCTCTTGGTGTTGGGACAGGCACAGGTCACTCTATTTTCCCATCAGGAAGAAGAATTAACCACAGGCTCAGCCTGCCCCCCGGAACCAGAAAAGGGCCTGAAGCCATCCTGCGCTTTTGCGGCCAGCTCCCAAAAAAGCGACTTGTAAAATGGAGCTTCAGGGCACTGCAATTCACAAACCTGCAGAGTTATAAATGATAACTCTCGTCCACAAATATATTGAGGGAAGGCAAAGACGAGGATTTGAAATCAAGGCAGAATTGCAGGAAACAGATTTCAGGAGGTAGATTCGAATCGCCTTTAAAGCACATGAAAAGCGGCAAAACGTTGACAATGATGCCCTTGGCCAAAAAGGGCGTATGCGTTTTTTTCTGAATATATTCAGGAAAAAACGCATACGCCCTTTTTGGCCAACCAAGCAACCTGGAAAGGCAAATCAGCGCTACAAAGAAGTCTCGCTTCCCATCGGTCAAGAGGGCCATGCTGAAAAAAGTGTCAAAACCAGAAATGCAGGACAGGCCATGGAGAAATGGGAGCCTTGCTACACTGATGGGCGGGATGTAAATTGCCAACAGCCACTCTGGAGAAGTGTACGGTGTCCTGAAACATCTAAAAAACACAGCTTAGAGAGCATAGGGCACTTCCACGCATGGGGGGATAAAGTGGGAAAATTGAAAATCAGCAAGACACAAGCACCCCAAAGTTTAGGGCTGCTCTGTTGACAAGGACCTCCACTTCATTCCACCTTAAATATCCCAGGAAAGCGAAAAATGGATCAAAAAGTTGTGGTCCTTATGTACAATGGAATATCACTCAGCCATGAAATCAATGTCATAAGGCTAGTAGCAGCATGATGAGTGGATTTAGGTAAGACGATTCTAAGTGAAATAAGTCACACAGAAAAGGACACTTCTTGTAAGGTTTCACTTATAGAGGGAATGTAAAAACCGTTACACTTGAACTGAATTACAAAACAGAACAGAGTCACACATGCAGAAAACACACGATGGCTGCTTAACGGGAAAGGTGAGGTGGGGTGATACATAAAACAAGAGCTTCAAATTAGCTCAGATACCGTTCCATAAACCCAATATGTAATAGACAAGACCTACTCCTTGCTCAGAGAACTGGACTCAACACGCCCGATTCACCGCACAAGAATATATCTGACTAGTAATAATCTTAAAACCTATGTATTGATATCTCTCTGTTAGTGTGTCAAGTGGGTGTAAAGCGGCATAAACACAGCCGTGAAAAGCAGCTAAACCCCATTATAAAACTAAATTACTTTTAAAAACCCATGAAACAAAGACAGGGAAAGAGAGAGAAATTCTTACACAATTCGTTCAGGGGCTGTGATGCAACCTGGATTGACCATATCTAGACCCACAGCTGGATGAGACATAAGGGTGGACACTCTTGGGGCTGAGAGGTTTGGTGAGGTTGGGTGAGCAAACGCAGACCCTTTAAAGTAATACTGCGTGCTACCCATCGCATGGGTCCCAAATCTCCAGGTTCATGGGCATCTTCCTACATCGAAAACATGCATGAGAAACCCAGAAGATGGTACACCGTGTGATGGGGAAAGGTTTCTAAAACGCACCTCATTTCTCATCTCCTTGTGCTCGGGTTCGCCATTCCAGCCACTTTACCAGCAATCTCCCTACTTGGAGCATCAGCACCTTTAACCTCCTGTTCCGTACAGGTTGCAATTTGTCCTGAGGATGAACGGGAAGACGGCGAACCAATGAGAGACTAGCTCTTGGTGTTGGGACAGGCACAGGTCACTCTATTTTCCCATCAGGAAGAAGAATTAACCACAGGCTCAGCCTGCCCCCCGGAACCAGAACAGGGCCTGAAGCCATCCTGCGCTTTTGCGGCCAGCTCCCAAAAAAGTGACTTGTAAAATGGAGCTTCAGGGCACTGCAATTCACAAACCTGCAGAGTTATAAATGATAACTCTCGTCCACAAATATATTGAGGGAAGGCAAAGAAGAGGATTTGAAATCAAGGCAGAATTGCAGGAAACAGATTTCAGGAGGTAGATTCGAATCGCCTTTAAAGCACATGAAAAGCGGCAAAACGTTGACAATGATGCCCTTGGCCAAAAAGGGCGTATGCGTTTTTTCCTGAATATATTCAGGAAAAAACGCATACGCCCTTTTTGGCCAACCAAGCAACCTGGAAAGGCAAATCAGCGCTACAAAGAAGTCTCGCTTCCCATCGGTCAAAAGGGCCATGCTGAAAAAAGTGTCAAAACCAGAAATGCAGGACAGGCCATGGAGAAATGGGAGCCTTGCTACACTGATGGGCGGGATGTAAATTGCCAACAGCCACTCTGGAGAAGTGTACGGTGTGTCCTGAAACATCTAAAAAACACAGCTTAGAGAGCATAGGGCACTTCCACGCATGGGGGGATAAAGTGGGAAAATTGAAAATCAGCAAGACACAAGCACCCCAAAGTTTAGGGCTGCTCTGTTGACAAGGACCTCCACTTCATTCCACCTTAAATATCCCAGGAAAGCGAAAAATGGATCAAAAAGTTGTGGTCCTTATGTACAATGGAATATCACTCAGCCATGAAATCAATGTCATAAGGCTAGTAGCAGCATGATGAGTGGATTTAGGTAAGACGATTCTAAGTGAAATAAGTCACACAGAAAAGGACACTTCTC
Organism: Balaenoptera physalus; assembly: GCF_965194825.1. Lineage (NCBI taxonomy): Eukaryota > Metazoa > Chordata > Mammalia > Artiodactyla > Balaenopteridae > Balaenoptera > Balaenoptera physalus. The sequence goes on from NW_028126021.1 coordinate 84,999, forward strand.
GTAAGGTGTCACTTATAGAGGGAATGTAAAAACCGTTACACTTGAACTGAATTACAAAACAGAACAGAGTCACACATGCAGAAAACACACTATGGCTGCTTAACGGGAAAGGTGAAGTGGGGTGATACATAAAACAAGAGCTTCAAATTAGCTCAGATACCGTTCCATAAACCCAATATGTAATAGACAAGACCTACTCCTTGCTCAGAGAACTGGACTCAACACGCCCGATTCACCGCACAAGAATATATCGGACTAGTAATAATCTTAAAACCTATGTATTGATATCTCTCTGTTAGTGTGTCAAGTGGGTGTAAAGCGGCATAAACACAGCCGTGAAAAGCAGCTAAACCCCATTATAAAAATAAATTACTTTTAAAAACCCATGAAACAAAGACAGGGAAAGAGAGAGAAATTCTTACACAATTCGTTCAGGGGCTGTGATGCAACCTGGATTGACCATATCTAGACCCACAGCTGGATGAGACATAAGGGTGGACACTCTTGGGGCTGAGAGGTTTGGTGAGGTTGGGTGAGCAAATGCAGACCCTTTAAGTAATACTGCGTGCTACCCATCGCATGGGTCCCAAATCTCCAGGTTCAAGGGCATCTTCCTACATCGAAAACATGCATGAGAAACCCAGAATATGGTACACTGTGTGATGGGGAAAGGTTTCTAAAACGCACCTCATTTCTCATCTCCTTGTGCTCGGGTTCGCCATTCCAGCCACTTTACTAGCAATCTCCCTACTTGGAGCATCAGCACCTTTAACCTCCTGTTCCGTACAGGTTGCAATTTGTCCTGAGGATGAACGGGAAGACGGGGAACCAATGAGAGACTAGCTCTTGGTGTTGGGACAGGCACAGGTCACTCTATTTTCCCATCAGGAAGAAGAATTAACCACAGGCTCAGCCTGCCCCCCGGAACCAGAACAGGGCCTGAAGCCATCCTGCGCTTTTGCGGCCAGCTCCCAAAAAAGCGACTTGTAAAATGGAGCTTCAGGGCACTGCAATTCACAAACCTGCAGAGTTATAAATGATAACTCTCGTCCACAAATATATTGAGGGAAGGCAAAGAAGAGGATTTGAAATCAAGGCAGAATTGCAGGAAACAGATTTCAGGAGGTAGATTCGAATCGCCTTTAAAGCACATGAAAAGCGGCAAAACGTTGACAATGATGCCCTTGGCCAAAAAGGGCGTATGCGTTTTTTCCTGAATATATTCAGGAAAAAACGCATACGCCCTTTTTGGCTAACCAAGCAACCTGGAAAGGCAAATCAGCGCTACAAAGAAGTCTCGCTTCCCATCGGTCAAAAGGGCCATGCTGAAAAAAGTGTCAAAACCAGAAATGCAGGACAGGCCATGGAGAAATGGGAGCCTTGCTACACTGATGGGCGGGATGTAAATTGCCAACAGCCACTCTGGAGAAGTGTACGGTGTGTCCTGAAACATCTAAAAAACACAGCTTAGAGAGCATAGGGCACTTCCACGCATGGGGGGATAAAGTGGGAAAATTGAAAATCAGCAAGACACAAGCACCCCAAAGTTTAGGGCTGCTCTGTTGACAAGGACCTCCACTTCATTCCACCTTAAATATCCCAGGAAAGCGAAAAATGGATCAAAAAGTTGTGGTCCTTATGTACAATGGAATATCACTCAGCCATGAAATCAATGTCATAAGGCTAGTAGCAGCATGATGAGTGGATTTAGGTAAGACGATTCTAAGTGAAATAAGTCACACAGAAAAGGACACTTCTCGTAAGGTGTCACTTATAGAGGGAATGTAAAAACCGTTACACTTGAACTGAATTACAAAACAGAACAGAGTCACACATGCAGAAAACACACTATGGCTGCTTAACGGGAAAGGTGAAGTGGGGTGATACATAAAACAAGAGCTTCAAATTAGCTCAGATACCGTTCCATAAACCCAATATGTAATAGACAAGACCTACTCCTTGCTCAGAGAACTGGACTCAACACGCCCGATTCACCGCACAAGAATATATCTGACTAGTAATAATCTTAAAACCTATGTATTGATATCTCTCTGTTAGTGTGTCAAGTGGGTGTAAAGCGGCATAAACACAGCCGTGAAAAGCAGCTAAACCCCATTATAAAAATAAATTACTTTTAAAAACCCATGAAACAAAGACAGGGAAAGAGAGAGAAATTCTTACACAATTCGTTCAGGGGCTGTGATGCAACCTGGATTGACCATATCTAGACCCACAGCTGGATGAGACATAAGGGTGGACACTCTTGGGGCTGAGAGGTTTGGTGAGGTTGGGTGAGCAAATGCAGACCCTTTAAGTAATACTGCGTGCTACCCATCGCATGGGTCCCAAATCTCCAGGTTCAAGGGCATCTTCCTACATCGAAAACATGCATGAGAAACCCAGAAGATGGTACACCGTGTGATGGGGAAAGGTTTCTAAAACGCACCTCATTTCTCATCTCCTTGTGCTCGGGTTCGCCATTCCAGCCACTTTACCAGCAATCTCCCTACTTGGAGCCTCAGCACCTTTAACCTCCTGTTCCGTACAGGTTGCAATTTGTCCTGAGGATGAACGGGAAGACGGGGAACCAATGAGAGACTAGCTCTTGGTGTTGGGACAGGCACAGGTCACTCTATATTCCCATCAGGAAGAAGAATTAACCACAGGCTCAGCCTGCCCCCCGGAACCAGAACAGGGCCTGAAGCCATCCTGCGCTTTTGCGGCCAGCTCCCAAAAAAGCGACTTGTAAAATGGAGCTTCAGGGCACTGCAATTCACAAACCTGCAGAGTTATAAATGATAACTCTCGTCCACAAATATATTGAGGGAAGGCAAAGAAGAGGATTTGAAATCAAGGCAGAATTGCAGGAAACAGATTTCAGGAGGTAGATTCGAATCGCCTTTAAAGCACATGAAAAGCGGCAAAACGTTGACAATGATGCCCTTGGCCAAAAAGGGCGTATGCGTTTTTTCCTGAATATATTCAGGAAAAAACGCATACGCCCTTTTTGGCCAACCAAGCAACCTGGAAAGGCAAATCAGCGCTACAAAGAAGTCTCGCTTCCCATCGGTCAAGAGGGCCATGCTGAAAAAAGTGTCAAAACGAGAAATGCAGGACAGGCCATGGAGAAATGGGAGCCTTGCTACACTGATGGGCGGGATGTAAATTGCCAACAGCCACTCTGGAGAAGTGTACGGTGTGTCCTGAAACATCTAAAAAACACAGCTTAGAGAGCATAGGGCACTTCCATGCATGGGGGGATAAAGTGGGAAAATTGAAAATCAGCAAGACACAAGCACCCCAAAGTTTAGGGCTGCTCTGTTGACAAGGACCTCCACTTCATTCCACCTTAAATATCCCAGGAAAGCGAAAAATGGATCAAAAAGTTGTGGTCCTTATGTACAATGGAATATCACTCAGCCATGAAATCAATGTCATAAGGCTAGTAGCAGCATGATGAGTGGATTTAGGTAACACGATTCTAAGTGAAATAAGTCACACAGAAAAGGACACTTCTCGTAAGGTGTCACTTATAGAGGGAATGTAAAAACCGTTACACTTGAACTGAATTACAAAACAGAACAGAGTCACACATGCAGAAAACACACTATGGCTGCTTAACGGGAAAGGTGAGGTGGGGTGATACATAAAACAAGAGCTTCAAATTAGCTCAGATACCGTTCCATAAACCCAATATGTAATAGACAAGACCTACTCCTTGCTCAGAGAACTGGACTCAACACGCCCGATTCACCGCACAAGAATATATCTGATGACTAGTAATAATCTTAAAACCTATGTATTGATATCTCTCTGTTAGTGTGTCAAGTGGGTGTAAAGCGGCATAAACACAGCCGTGAAAAGCAGCTAAACCCCATTATAAAACTAAATTACTTTTAAAATCCCATGAAACAAAGACAGGGAAAGAGAGAGAAATTCTTACACAATTCGTTCAGGGGCTGTGATGCAACCTGGATTGACCATATCTAGACCCACAGCTGGATGAGACATAAGGGTGGACACTCTTGGGGCTGAGAGGTTTGGTGAGGTTGGGTGAGCAAACGCAGACCCTTTAAAGTAATACTGCGTGCTACCCATCGCATGGGTCCCAAATCTCCAGGTTCAAGGGCATCTTCCTACATCGAAAACATGCATGAGAAACCCAGAAGATGGTACACCGTGTGATGGAGAAAGGTTTCTAAAACGCACCTCATTTCTCATCTCCTTGTGCTCGGGTTCGCCATTCCAGCCACTTTACCAGCAATCTCCCTACTTGGAGCCTCAGCACCTTTAACCTCCTGTTCCGTACAGGTTGCAATTTGTCCTGAGGATGAACGGGAAGACGGGGAACCAATGAGAGACTAGCTCTTGGTGTTGGGACAGGCACAGGTCACTCTATTTTCCCATCAGGAAGAAGAATTAACCACAGGCTCAGCCTGCCCCCCGGAACCAGAACAGGGCCTGAAGCCATCCTGCGCTTTTGCGGCCAGCTCCCAAAAAAGCGACTTGTAAAATGGAGCTTCAGGGCACTGCAATTCACAAACCTGCAGAGTTATAAATGATAACTCTCGTCCACAAATATATTGAGGGAAGGCAAAGAAGAGGATTAGAAATCAAGGCAGAATTGCAGGAAACAGATTTCAGGAGGTAGATTCGAATCGCCTTTAAAGCACATGAAAAGCGGCAAAACGTTGACAATGATGCCCTTGGCCAAAAAGGGCGTATGCGTTTTTTCCTGAATATATTCAGGAAAAAACGCATACGCCCTTTTTGGCCAACCAAGCAACCTGGAAAGGCAAATCAGCGCTACAAAGAAGTCTCGCTTCCCATCGGTCAAGAGGGCCATGCTGAAAAAAGTGTCAAAACCAGAAATGCAGGACAGGCCATGGAGAAATGGGAGCCTTGCTACACTGATGGGCGGGATGTAAATTGCCAACAGCCACTCTGGAGAAGTGTACGGTGTGTCCTGAAACATCTAAAAAACACAGCTTAGAGAGCATAGGGCACTTCCACGCATGGGGGGATAAAGTGGGAAAATTGAAAATCAGCAAGACACAAGCACCCCAAAGTTTAGGGCTGCTCTGTTGACAAGGACCTCCACTTCATTCCACCTTAAATATCCCAGGAAAGCGAAAAATGGATCAAAAAGTTGTGGTCCTTATGTACAATGGAATATCACTCAGCCATGAAATCAATGTCATAAGGCTAGTAGCAGCATGATGAGTGGATTTAGGTAAGACGATTCTAAGTGAAATAAGTCACACAGAAAAGGACACTTCTCATAAGGTGTCACTTATAGAGGGAATGTAAAAACCGTTACACTTGAACTGAATTACAAAACAGAACAGAGTCACACATGCAGAAAACACACTATGGCTGCTTAACGGGAAAGGTGAGGTGGGGTGATACATAAAACAAGAGCTTCAAATTAGCTCAGATACCGTTCCATAAACCCAATATGTAATAGACAAGACCTACTCCTTGCTCAGAGAACTGGACTCAACACGCCCGATTCACCGCACAAGAATATATCTGACTAGTAATAATCTTAAAACCTATGTATTGATATCTCTCTGTTAGTGTGTCAAGTGGGTGTAAAGCGGCATAAACACAGCCGTGAAAAGCAGCTAAACCCCATTATAAAAATAAATTACTTTTAAAAACCCATGAAACAAAGACAGGGAAAGAGAGAGAAATTCTTACACAATTCGTTCAGGGGCTGTGATGCAACCTGGATTGACCATATCTAGACCCACAGCTGGATGAGACATAAGGGTGGAAACTCTTGGGGCTGAGAGGTTTGGTGAGGTTGGGTGAGCAAACGCAGACCCTTTAAAGTAATACTGCGTGCTACCCATCGCATGGGTCCCAAATCTCCAGGTTCAAGGGCATCTTCCTACATTGAAAACATGCATGAGAAACCCAGAAGATGGTACACCGTGTGATGGGGAAAGGTTTCTAAAACGCACCTCATTTCTCATCTCCTTGTGCTCGGGTTCGCCATTTCAGCCACTTTACTAGCAATCTCCCTACTTGGAGCATCAGCACCTTTAACCTCCTCTTCCGTACAGGTTGCAATTTGTCCTGAGGATGAACGGGAAGATGGGGAACCAATGAGAGACTAGCTCTTGGTGTTGGGACAGGCACAGGTCACTCTATTTTCCCATCAGGAAGAAGAATTAACCACAGGCTCAGCCTGCCCCCCGGAACCAGAACAGGGCCTGAAGCAATCCTGCGCTTTTGCGGCCAGCTCCCAAAAAAGCGACTTGTAAAATGGAGCTTCAGGGCACTGCAACTCACAAACCTGCAGAGTTATAAATGATAACTCTCGTCCACAAATATATTGAGGGAAGGCAAAGAAGAGGATTTGAAATCAAGGCAGAATTGCAGGAAACAGATTTCAGGAGGTAGATTCGAATCACCTTTAAAGCACATGAAAAGCGGCAAAACGTTGACAATGATGCCCTTGGCCAAAAAGGGCGTATGCGTTTTTTCCTGAATATATTCAGGAAAAAACGCATACGCCCTTTTTGGCCAACCAAGCAACCTGGAAAGGCAAATCAGCGCTACAAAGAAGTCTCGCTTCCCATCGGTCAAAAGGGCCATGCTGAAAAAAGTGTCAAAACCAGAAATGCAGGACAGGCCATGGAGAAATGGGAGCCTTGCTACACTGATGGGCGGGATGTAAATTGCCAACAGCCACTCTGGAGAAGTGTACGGTGTGTCCTGAAACATCTAAAAAACACAGCTTAGAGAGCATAGGGCGCTTCCACGCATGGGGGGATAAAGTGGGAAAATTGAAAATCAGCAAGACACAAGCACCCCAAAGTTTAGGGCTGCTCTGTTGACAAGGACCTCCACTTCATTCCACCTTAAATATCCCAGGATAGCGAAAAATGGATAAAAAAGTTGTGGTCCTTATGTACAATGGAATATCACTCAGCCATGAAATCAATGTCATAAGGCTAGTAGCAGCATGATGAGTGGATTTAGGTAAGACGATTCTAAGTGAAATAAGTCACACAGAAAAGGACACTTCTCATAAGGTGTCACTTATAGAGGGAATGTAAAAACCGTTACACTTGAACTGAATTACAAAACAGAACAGAGTCACACATGCAGAAAACACACTATGGCTGCTTAACGGGAAAGGTGAGGTGGGGTGATCCATAAAACAAGAGTTTCAAATTAGCTCAGATACCGTTCCATAAACCCAAAATGTAATAGACAAGACCTACTCCTTGCTCAGAGAACTGGACTCAACACGCCCGATTCACCGCACAAGAATATATCTGACTAGTAATAATCTTAAAACCTATGTATTGATATCTCTCTGTTAGTGTGTCAAGTGGGTGTAAAGCGGCATAAACACAGCCGTAAAAAGCAGCTAAACCCCATTATAAAAATAAATTACTTTTAAAAACCCATGAAACAAAGACAGGGAAAGAGAGAGAAATTCTTACCCAATTCGTTCAGGGGCTGTGATGCAACCTGGATTGACCATATCTAGACCCACAGCTGGATGAGACATAAGGGTGGACACTCTTGGGGCTGAGAGGTTTGGTGAGGTTGGGTGAGCAAATGCAGACCCTTTAAAGTAATACTGCGTGCTACCCATCGCATGGGTCCCAAATCTCCAGGTTCAAGGGCATCTTCCTACATCGAAAACATGCATGAGAAACCCAGAAGAGGGTACACCGTGTGATGGGGAAAGGTTTCTAAAACGCACCTCATTTCTCATCTCCTTGTGCTCGGGTTCGCCATTCCAGCCACTTTACTAGCAATCTCCCTACTTGGAGCCTCAGCACCTTTAACCTCCTGTTCCGAACAGGTTGCAATTTGTCCTGAGGATGAACGGGAAGACGGGGAACCAATGAGAGACTAGCTCTTGGTGTTGGGACAGGCACAGGTCACTCTATTTTCCCATCAGGAAGAAGAATTAACCACAGGCTCAGCCTGCCCCCCGGAACCAGAACAGGGCCTGAAGCCATCCTGCGCTTTTGCGGCCAGCTCCCAAAAAAGCGAGTTGTAAAATGGAGCGTCAGGGCACTGCAATTCACAAACCTGCAGAGTTATAAATGATAACTCTCGTCCACAAATATATTGAGGGAAGGCAAAGAAGAGGATTTCAAATCAAGGCAGAATTGCAGGAAACAGATTTCAGGAGGTAGATTCGAATCGCCTTTAAAGCACATGAAAAGCGGCAAAACGTTGACAATGATGCCCTTGGCCAAAAAGGGCGTATGCGTTTTTTCCTGAATATATTCAGGAAAAAACGCATACGCCCTTTTTGGCCAACCAAGCAACCTGGAAAGGCAAATCAGCGCTACAAAGAAGTCTCGCTTCCCATCGGTCAAAAGGGCCATGCTGAAAAAAGTGTCAAAACCAGAAATGCAGGACAGGCCATGGAGAAATGGGAGCCTTGCTACACTGATGGGCGGGATGTAAATTGCCAACAGCCACTCTGGAGAAGTGTACGGTGTGTCCTGAAACATCTAAAAAACACAGCTTAGAGAGCATAGGGCGCTTCCACGCATGGGGGGATAAAGTGGGAAAATTGAAAATCAGCAAGACACAAGCACCCCAAAGTTTAGGGCTGCTCTGTTGACAAGGACCTCCACTTCATTCCACCTTAAATATCCCAGGAAAGCGAAAAATGGATCAAAAAGTTGTGGTCCTTATGTACAATGGAATATCACTCAGCCATGAAATCAATGTCATAAGGCTAGTAGCAGCATGATGAGTGGATTTAGGTAAGACGATTCTAAGTGAAATAAGTCACACAGAAAAGGACACTTCTCATAAGGTGTCACTTATAGAGGGAATGTAAAAACCGTTACACTTGAACTGAATTACAAAACAGAACAGAGTCACACATGCAGAAAACACACTATGGCTGCTTAACGGGAAAGGTGAGGTGGGGTGATCCATAAAACAAGAGTTTCAAATTAGCTCAGATACCGTTCCATAAACCCAATATGTAATAGACAAGACCTACTCCTTGCTCAGAGAACTGGACTCAACACGCCCGATTCACCGCACAAGAATATATCTGACTAGTAATAATCTTTAAACCTATGTATTGATATCTCTCTGTTAGTGTGTCAAGTGGGTGTAAAGCGGCATAAACACAGCCGTGAAAAGCAGCTAAACCCCATTATAAAAATAAATTACTTTTAAAAACCCATGAAACAAAGACAGGGAAAGAGAGAGAAATTCTTACACAATTCGTTCAGGGGCTGTGATGCAACCTGGATTGACCATATCTAGACCCACAGCTGGATGAGACATAAGGGTGGACACTCTTGGGGCTGAGAGGTTTGGTGAGGTTGGGTGAGCAAACGCAGACCCTTTAAAGTAATACTGCGTGCTACCCATCGCATGGGTCCCAAATCTCCAGGTTCAAGGGCATCTTCCTACATCGAAAACATGCATGAGAAACCCAGAAGATGGTACACCGTGTGATGGGGAAAGGTTTCTAAAACGCACCTCATTTCTCATCTCCTTGTGCTCGGGTTCGCCATTCCAGCCACTTTACCAGCAATCTCCCTACTTGGAGCCTCAGCACCTTTAACCTCCTGTTCCGTACAGGTTGCAATTTGTCCTGAGGATGAACGGGAAGACGGGGAACCAATGAGAGACTAGCTCTTGGTGTTGGGACAGGCACAGGTCACTCTATTTTCCCATCAGGAAGAAGAATTAACCACAGGCTCAGCCTGCCCCCCGGAACCAGAACAGGGCCTGAAGCCATCCTGCGCTTTTGCGGCCAGCTCCCAAAAAAGCGACTTGTAAATTGGAGCTTCAGGGCACTGCAATTCACAAACCTGCAGAGTTATAAATGATAACTCTCGTCCACAAATATATTGAGGGAAGGCAAAGAAGAGGATTTGAAATCAAGGCAGAATTGCAGGAAACAGATTTCAGGAGGTAGATTCGAATCGCCTTTAAAGCACATGAAAAGCGGCAAAACGTTGACAATGATGCCCTTGGCCAAAAAGGGCGTATGCGTTTTTTCCTGAATATATTCAGGAAAAAACGCATACGCCCTTTTTGGCCAACCAAGCAACCTGGAAAGGCAAATCAGCGCTACAAAGAAGTCTCGCTTCCCATCGGTCAAGAGGGCCATGCTGAAAAAAGTGTCAAAACCAGAAATGCAGGACAGGCCATGGAGAAATGGGAGCCTTGCTACACTGATGGGCGGGATGTAAATTGCCAACAGCCACTCTGGAGAAGTGTACGGTGTGTCCTGAAACATCTAAAAAACACAGCTTAGAGAGCATAGGGCACTTCCACGCATGGGGGGATAAAGTGGGAAAATTGAAAATCAGCAAGACACAAGCACCCCAAAGTTTAGGGCTGCTCTGTTGACAAGGACCTCCACTTCATTCCACCTTAAATATCCCAGGAAAGCGAAAAATGGATCAAAAAGTTGTGGTCCTTATGTACAATGGAATATCACTCAGCCATGAAATCAATGTCATAAGGCTAGTAGCAGCATGATGAGTGGATTTAGGTAAGACGATTCTAAGTGAAATAAGTCACACAGAAAAGGACACTTCTCATAAGGTGTCACTTATAGAGGGAATGTAAAAACCGTTACACTTGAACTGAATTACAAAACAGAACAGAGTCACACATGCAGAAAACACACTATGGCTGCTTAACGGGAAAGGTGAGGTGGGGTGATCCATAAAACAAGAGCTTCAAATTAGCTCAGATACCGTTCCATAAACCCAATATGTAATAGACAAGACCTACTCCTTGCTCAGAGAACTGGACTCAACACGCCCGATTCACCGCACAAGAATATATCTGACTAGTAATAATCTTAAAACCTATGTATTGATATCTCTCTGTTAGTGTGTCAAGTGGGTGTAAAGCGGCATAAACACAGCCGTGAAAAGCAGCTAAACCCCATTATAAAAATAAATTACTTTTAAAAACCCATGAAACAAAGACAGGGAAAGAGAGAGAAATTCTTACACAATTCGTTCAGGGGCTGTGATGCAACCTGGATTGACCATATCTAGACCCACAGCTGGATGAGACATAAGGGTGGACACTCTTGGGGCTGAGAGGTTTGGTGAGGTTGGGTGAGCAAACGCAGACCCTTTAAAGTAATACTGCGTGCTACCCATCGCATGGGTCCCAAATCTCCAGGTTCAAGGGCATCTTCCTACATTGAAAACATGCATGAGAAACCCAGAAGATGGTACACCGTGTGATGGGGAAAGGTTTCTAAAACGCACCTCATTTCTCATCTCCTTGTGCTCGGGTTCGCCATTCCAGCCACTTTACTAGCAATCTCCCTACTTGGAGCATCAGCACCTTTAACCTCCTCTTCCGTACAGGTTGCAATTTGTCCTGAGGATGAACGGGAATATGGGGAACCAATGAGAGACTAGCTCTTGGTGTTGGGACAGGCACAGGTCACTCTATTTTCCCATCAGGAAGAAGAATTAACCACAGGCTCAGCCTGCCCCCCGGAACCAGAACAGGGCCTGAAGCCATCCTGCGCTTTTGCGGCCAGCTCCCAAAAAAGCGAGTTGTAAAATGGAGCGTCAGGGCACTGCAATTCACAAACCTGCAGAGTTATAAATGATAACTCTCGTCCACAAATATATTGAGGGAAGGCAAAGAAGAGGATTTCAAATCAAGGCAGAATTGCAGGAAACAGATTTCAGGAGGTAGATTCGAATCGCCTTTAAAGCACATGAAAAGCGGCAAAACGTTGACAATGATGCCCTTGGCCAAAAAGGGCGTATGCGTTCTTTCCTGAATATATTCAGGAAAAAACGCATACGCCCTTTTTGGCCAACCAAGCAACCTGGAAAGGCAAATCAGCGCTACAAAGAAGTCTCGCTTCCCATCGGTCAAAAGGGCCATGCTGAAAAAAGTGTCAAAACCAGAAATGCAGGACAGGCCATGGAGAAATGGGAGCCTTGCTACACTGATGGGCGGGATGTAAATTGCCAACAGCCACTCTGGAGAAGTGTACGGTGTGTCCTGAAACATCTAAAAAACACAGCTTAGAGAGCATAGGGCGCTTCCACGCATGGGGGGATAAAGTGGGAAAATTGAAAATCAGCAAGACACAAGCACCCCAAAGTTTAGGGCTGCTCTGTTGACAAGGACCTCCACTTCATTCCACCTTAAATATCCCAGGAAAGCGAAAAATGGATCAAAAAGTTGTGGTCCTTATGTACAATGGAATATCACTCAGCCATGAAATCAATGTCATAAGGCTAGTAGCAGCATGATGAGTGGATTTAGGTAAGACGATTCTAAGTGAAATAAGTCACACAGAAAAGGACACTTCTCATAAGGTGTCACTTATAGAGGGAATGTAAAAACCGTTACACTTGAACTGAATTACAAAACAGAACAGAGTCACACATGCAGAAAACACACTATGGCTGCTTAACGGGAAAGGTGAGGTGGGTGATCCATAAAACAAGAGTTTCAAATTAGCTCAGATACCGTTCCATAAACCCAATATGTAATAGACAAGACCTACTCCTTGCTCAGAGAACTGGACTCAACACGCCCGATTCACCGCACAAGAATATATCTGACTAGTAATAATCTTTAAACCTATGTATTGATATCTCTCTGTTAGTGTGTCAAGTGGGTGTAAAGCGGCATAAACACAGCCGTGAAAAGCAGCTAAACTCCATTATAAAAATAAATTACTTTTAAAAACCCATGAAACAAAGACAGGGAGAGAGAGAGAAATTCTTACACAATTCGTTCAGGGGCTGTGATGCAACCTGGATTGACCATATCTAGACCCACAGCTGGATGAGACATAAGGGTGGACACTCTTGGGGCTGAGAGGTTTGGTGAGGTTGGGTGAGCAAACGCAGACCCTTTAAAGTAATACTGCGTGCTACCCATCGCATGGGTCCCAAATCTCCAGGTTCAAGGGCATCTTCCTACATCGAAAACATGCATGAGAAACCCAGAAGATGGTACACCGTGTGATGGGGAAAGGTTTCTAAAACGCACCTCATTTCTCATCTCCTTGTGCTCGGGTTCGCCATTCCAGCCACTTTACCAGCAATCTCCCTACTTGGAGCCTCAGCACCTTTAACCTCCTGTTCCGTACAGGTTGCAATTTGTCCTGAGGATGAACGGGAAGACGGGGAACCAATGAGAGACTAGCTCTTGGTGTTGGGACAGGCACAGGTCACTCTATTTTCCCATCAGGAAGAAGAATTAACCACAGGCTCAGCCTGCCCCCCGGAACCAGAACAGGGCCTGAAGCCATCCTGCGCTTTTGCGGCCAGCTCCCAAAAAAGCGACTTGTAAAATGGAGCTTCAGGGCACTGCAATTCACAAACCTGCAGAGTTATAAATGATAACTCTCGTCCACAAATATATTGAGGGAAGGCAAAGAAGAGGATTTGAAATCAAGGCAGAATTGCAGGAAACAGATTTCAGGAGGTAGATTCGAATCGCCTTTAAAGCACATGAAAAGCGGCAAAACGTTGACAATGATGCCCTTGGCCAAAAAGGGCGTATGCGTTTTTTCCTGAATATATTCAGGAAAAAACGCATACGCCCTTTTTGGCCAACCAAGCAACCTGGAAAGGCAAATCAGCGCTACAAAGAAGTCTCGCTTCCCATCGGTCAAGAGGGCCATGCTGAAAAAAGTGTCAAAACCAGAAATGCAGGACAGGCCATGGAGAAATGGGAGCCTTGCTACACTGATGGGCGGGATGTAAATTGCCAACAGCCACTCTGGAGAAGTGTACGGTGTGTCCTGAAACATCTAAAAAACACAGCTTAGAGAGCATAGGGCACTTCCACGCATGGGGGGATAAAGTGGGAAAATTGAAAATCAGCAAGACACAAGCACCCCAAAGTTTAGGGCTGCTCTGTTGACAAGGACCTCCACTTCATTCCACCTTAAATATCCCAGGAAAGCGAAAAATGGATCAAAAAGTTGTGGTCCTTATGTACAATGGAATATCACTCAGCCATGAAATCAATGTCATAAGGCTAGTAGCAGCATGATGAGTGGATTTAGGTAAGACGATTCTAAGTGAAATAAGTCACACAGAAAAGGACACTTCTCATAAGGTGTCACTTATAGAGGGAATGTAAAAACCGTTACACTTGAACTGAATTACAAAACAGAACAGAGTCACACATGCAGAAAACACACTATGGCTGCTTAACGGGAAAGGTGAGGTGGGGTGATCCATAAAACAAGAGCTTCAAATTAGCTCAGATACCGTTCCATAAACCCAATATGTAATAGACAAGACCTACTCCTTGCTCAGAGAACTGGACTCAACACGCCCGATTCACCGCACAAGAATATATCTGACTAGTAATAATCTTAAAACCTATGTATTGATATCTCTCTGTTAGTGTGTCAAGTGGGTGTAAAGCGGCATAAACACAGCCGTGAAAAGCAGCTAAACCCCATTATAAAAATAAATTACTTTTAAAAACCCATGAAACAAAGACAGGGAAAGAGAGAGAAATTCTTACACAATTCGTTCAGGGGCTGTGATGCAACCTGGATTGACCATATCTAGACCCACAGCTGGATGAGACATAAGGGTGGACACTCTTGGGGCTGAGAGGTTTGGTGAGGTTGGGTGAGCAAACGCAGACCCTTTAAAGTAATACTGCGTGCTACCCATCGCATGGGTCCCAAATCTCCAGGTTCAAGGGCATCTTCCTACATTGAAAACATGCATGAGAAACCCAGAAGATGGTACACCGTGTGATGGGGAAAGGTTTCTAAAACGCACCTCATTTCTCATCTCCTTGTGCTCGGGTTCGCCATTCCAGCCACTTTACTAGCAATCTCCCTACTTGGAGCATCAGCACCTTTAACCTCCTCTTCCGTACAGGTTGCAATTTGTCCTGAGGATGAACGGGAATATGGGGAACCAATGAGAGACTAGCTCTTGGTGTTGGGACAGGCACAGGTCACTCTATTTTCCCATCAGGAAGAAGAATTAACCACAGGCTCAGCCTGCC
Source organism: Balaenoptera physalus (assembly GCF_965194825.1). Taxonomy (NCBI): domain Eukaryota; kingdom Metazoa; phylum Chordata; class Mammalia; order Artiodactyla; family Balaenopteridae; genus Balaenoptera; species Balaenoptera physalus. Next base: position 99,999 of record NW_028126021.1, read on the forward strand.
CCCCGGAACCAGAACAGGGCCTGAAGCCATCCTGCGCTTTTGCGGCCAGCTCCCAAAAAAGCGAGTTGTAAAATGGAGCGTCAGGGCACTGCAATTCACAAACCTGCAGAGTTATAAATGATAACTCTCGTCCACAAATATATTGAGGGAAGGCAAAGAAGAGGATTTCAAATCAAGGCAGAATTGCAGGAAACAGATTTCAGGAGGTAGATTCGAATCGCCTTTAAAGCACATGAAAAGCGGCAAAACGTTGACAATGATGCCCTTGGCCAAAAAGGGCGTATGCGTTCTTTCCTGAATATATTCAGGAAAAAACGCATACGCCCTTTTTGGCCAACCAAGCAACCTGGAAAGGCAAATCAGCGCTACAAAGAAGTCTCGCTTCCCATCGGTCAAAAGGGCCATGCTGAAAAAAGTGTCAAAACCAGAAATGCAGGACAGGCCATGGAGAAATGGGAGCCTTGCTACACTGATGGGCGGGATGTAAATTGCCAACAGCCACTCTGGAGAAGTGTACGGTGTGTCCTGAAACATCTAAAAAACACAGCTTAGAGAGCATAGGGCGCTTCCACGCATGGGGGGATAAAGTGGGAAAATTGAAAATCAGCAAGACACAAGCACCCCAAAGTTTAGGGCTGCTCTGTTGACAAGGACCTCCACTTCATTCCACCTTAAATATCCCAGGAAAGCGAAAAATGGATCAAAAAGTTGTGGTCCTTATGTACAATGGAATATCACTCAGCCATGAAATCAATGTCATAAGGCTAGTAGCAGCATGATGAGTGGATTTAGGTAAGACGATTCTAAGTGAAATAAGTCACACAGAAAAGGACACTTCTCATAAGGTGTCACTTATAGAGGGAATGTAAAAACCGTTACACTTGAACTGAATTACAAAACAGAACAGAGTCACACATGCAGAAAACACACTATGGCTGCTTAACGGGAAAGGTGAGGTGGGTGATCCATAAAACAAGAGTTTCAAATTAGCTCAGATACCGTTCCATAAACCCAATATGTAATAGACAAGACCTACTCCTTGCTCAGAGAACTGGACTCAACACGCCCGATTCACCGCACAAGAATATATCTGACTAGTAATAATCTTTAAACCTATGTATTGATATCTCTCTGTTAGTGTGTCAAGTGGGTGTAAAGCGGCATAAACACAGCCGTGAAAAGCAGCTAAACTCCATTATAAAAATAAATTACTTTTAAAAACCCATGAAACAAAGACAGGGAGAGAGAGAGAAATTCTTACACAATTCGTTCAGGGGCTGTGATGCAACCTGGATTGACCATATCTAGACCCACAGCTGGATGAGACATAAGGGTGGACACTCTTGGGGCTGAGAGGTTTGGTGAGGTTGGGTGAGCAAACGCAGACCCTTTAAAGTAATACTGCGTGCTACCCATCGCATGGGTCCCAAATCTCCAGGTTCAAGGGCATCTTCCTACATCGAAAACATGCATGAGAAACCCAGAAGATGGTACACCGTGTGATGGGGAAAGGTTTCTAAAACGCACCTCATTTCTCATCTCCTTGTGCTCGGGTTCGCCATTCCAGCCACTTTACCAGCAATCTCCCTACTTGGAGCCTCAGCACCTTTAACCTCCTGTTCCGTACAGGTTGCAATTTGTCCTGAGGATGAACGGGAAGACGGGGAACCAATGAGAGACTAGCTCTTGGTGTTGGGACAGGCACAGGTCACTCTATTTTCCCATCAGGAAGAAGAATTAACCACAGGCTCAGCCTGCCCCCCGGAACCAGAACAGGGCCTGAAGCCATCCTGCGCTTTTGCGGCCAGCTCCCAAAAAAGCGACTTGTAAAATGGAGCTTCAGGGCACTGCAATTCACAAACCTGCAGAGTTATAAATGATAACTCTCGTCCACAAATATATTGAGGGAAGGCAAAGAAGAGGATTTGAAATCAAGGCAGAATTGCAGGAAACAGATTTCAGGAGGTAGATTCGAATCGCCTTTAAAGCACATGAAAAGCGGCAAAACGTTGACAATGATGCCCTTGGCCAAAAAGGGCGTATGCGTTTTTTCCTGAATATATTCAGGAAAAAACGCATACGCCCTTTTTGGCCAACCAAGCAACCTGGAAAGGCAAATCAGCGCTACAAAGAAGTCTCGCTTCCCATCGGTCAAGAGGGCCATGCTGAAAAAAGTGTCAAAACCAGAAATGCAGGACAGGCCATGGAGAAATGGGAGCCTTGCTACACTGATGGGCGGGATGTAAATTGCCAACAGCCACTCTGGAGAAGTGTACGGTGTGTCCTGAAACATCTAAAAAACACAGCTTAGAGAGCATAGGGCACTTCCACGCATGGGGGGATAAAGTGGGAAAATTGAAAATCAGCAAGACACAAGCACCCCAAAGTTTAGGGCTGCTCTGTTGACAAGGACCTCCACTTCATTCCACCTTAAATATCCCAGGAAAGCGAAAAATGGATCAAAAAGTTGTGGTCCTTATGTACAATGGAATATCACTCAGCCATGAAATCAATGTCATAAGGCTAGTAGCAGCATGATGAGTGGATTTAGGTAAGACGATTCTAAGTGAAATAAGTCACACAGAAAAGGACACTTCTCATAAGGTGTCACTTATAGAGGGAATGTAAAAACCGTTACACTTGAACTGAATTACAAAACAGAACAGAGTCACACATGCAGAAAACACACTATGGCTGCTTAACGGGAAAGGTGAGGTGGGGTGATCCATAAAACAAGAGCTTCAAATTAGCTCAGATACCGTTCCATAAACCCAATATGTAATAGACAAGACCTACTCCTTGCTCAGAGAACTGGACTCAACACGCCCGATTCACCGCACAAGAATATATCTGACTAGTAATAATCTTAAAACCTATGTATTGATATCTCTCTGTTAGTGTGTCAAGTGGGTGTAAAGCGGCATAAACACAGCCGTGAAAAGCAGCTAAACCCCATTATAAAAATAAATTACTTTTAAAAACCCATGAAACAAAGACAGGGAAAGAGAGAGAAATTCTTACACAATTCGTTCAGGGGCTGTGATGCAACCTGGATTGACCATATCTAGACCCACAGCTGGATGAGACATAAGGGTGGACACTCTTGGGGCTGAGAGGTTTGGTGAGGTTGGGTGAGCAAACGCAGACCCTTTAAAGTAATACTGCGTGCTACCCATCGCATGGGTCCCAAATCTCCAGGTTCAAGGGCATCTTCCTACATTGAAAACATGCATGAGAAACCCAGAAGATGGTACACCGTGTGATGGGGAAAGGTTTCTAAAACGCACCTCATTTCTCATCTCCTTGTGCTCGGGTTCGCCATTCCAGCCACTTTACTAGCAATCTCCCTACTTGGAGCATCAGCACCTTTAACCTCCTCTTCCGTACAGGTTGCAATTTGTCCTGAGGATGAACGGGAAGATGGGGAACCAATGAGAGACTAGCTCTTGGTGTTGGGACAGGCACAGGTCACTCTATTTTCCCATCAGGAAGAAGAATTAACCACAGGCTCAGCCTGCCCCCCGGAACCAGAACAGGGCCTGAAGCAATCCTGCGCTTTTGCGGCCAGCTCCCAAAAAAGCGACTTGTAAAATGGAGCTTCAGGGCACTGCAACTCACAAACCTGCAGAGTTATAAATGATAACTCTCGTCCACAAATATATTGAGGGAAGGCAAAGAAGAGGATTTGAAATCAAGGCAGAATTGCAGGAAACAGATTTCAGGAGGTAGATTCGAATCGCCTTTAAAGCACATGAAAAGCGGCAAAACGTTGACAATGATGCCCTTGGCCAAAAAGGGCGTATGCGTTTTTTCCTGAATATATTCAGGAAAAAACGCATACGCCCTTTTTGGCCAACCAAGCAACCTGGAAAGGCAAATCAGCGCTACAAAGAAGTCTCGCTTCCCATCGGTCAAAAGGGCCATGCTGAAAAAAGTGTCAAAACCAGAAATGCAGGACAGGCCATGGAGAAATGGGAGCCTTGCTACACTGATGGGCGGGATGTAAATTGCCAACAGCCACTCTGGAGAAGTGTACGGTGTGTCCTGAAACATCTAAAAAACACAGCTTAGAGAGCATAGGGCGCTTCCACGCATGGGGGGATAAAGTGGGAAAATTGAAAATCAGCAAGACACAAGCACCCCAAAGTTTAGGGCTGCTCTGTTGACAAGGACCTCCACTTCATTCCACCTTAAATATCCCAGGAAAGCGAAAAATGGATCAAAAAGTTGTGGTCCTTATGTACAATGGAATATCACTCAGCCATGAAATCAATGTCATAAGGCTAGTAGCAGCATGATGAGTGGATTTAGGTAAGACGATTCTAAGTGAAATAAGTCACACAGAAAAGGACACTTCTCATAAGGTGTCACTTATAGAGGAAATGTAAAAACCGTTACACTTGAACTGAATTACAAAACAGAACAGAGTCACACATGCAGAAAACACACTATGGCTGCTTAACGGGAAAGGTGAGGTGGGGTGATCCATAAAACAAGAGTTTCAAATTAGCTCAGATACCGTTCCATAAACCCAATATGTAATAGACAAGACCTACTCCTTGCTCAGAGAACTGGACTCAACACGCCCGATTCACCGCACAAGAATATATCTGACTAGTAATAATCTTAAAACCTATGTATTGATATCTCTCTGTTAGTGTGTCAAGTGGGTGTAAAGCGGCATAAACACAGCCCTGAAAAGCAGCTAAACCCCATTATAAAAATAAATTACTTTTAAAAACCCATGAAACAAAGACAGGGAAAGAGAGAGAAATTCTTACCCAATTCGTTCAGGGGCTGTGATGCAACCTGGATTGACCATATCTAGACCCACAGCTGGATGAGACATAAGGGTGGACACTCTTGGGGCTGAGAGGTTTGGTGAGGTTGGGTGAGCAAACGCAGACCCTTTAAAGTAATACTGCGTGCTACCCATCGCATGGGTCCCAAATCTCCAGGTTCAAGGGCATCTTCCTACATCGAAAACATGCATGAGAAACCCAGAAGAGGGTACACCGTGTGATGGGGAAAGGTTTCTAAAACGCACCTCATTTCTCATCTCCTTGTGCTCGGGTTCGCCATTCCAGCCACTTTACTAGCAATCTCCCTACTTGGAGCCTCAGCACCTTTAACCTCCTGTTCCGAACAGGTTGCAATTTGTCCTGAGGATGAACGGGAAGACGGGGAACCAATGAGAGACTAGCTCTTGGTGTTGGGACAGGCACACGTCACTCTATTTTCCCATCAGGAAGAAGAATTAACCACAGGCTCAGCCTGCCCCCCGGAACCAGAACAGGGCCTGAAGCCATCCTGCGCTTTTGCGGACAGCTCCCAAAAAAGCGAGTTGTAAAATGGAGCGTCAGGGCACTGCAATTCACAAACCTGCAGAGTTATAAATGATAACTCTCGTCCACAAATATATTGAGGGAAGGCAAAGAAGAGGATTTCAAATCAAGGCAGAATTGCAGGAAACAGATTTCAGGAGGTAGATTCGAATCGCCTTTAAAGCACATGAAAAGCGGCAAAACGTTGACAATGATGCCCTTGGCCAAAAAGGGCGTATGCGTTTTTTCCTGAATATATTCAGGAAAAAACGCATACGCCCTTTTTGGCCAACCAAGCAACCTGGAAAGGCAAATCAGCGCTACAAAGAAGTCTCGCTTCCCATCGGTCAAAAGGGCCATGCTGAAAAAAGTGTCAAAACCAGAAATGCAGGACAGGCCATGGAGAAATGGGAGCCTTGCTACACTGATGGGCGGGATGTAAATTGCCAACAGCCACTCTGGAGAAGGGTACAGTGTGTCCTGAAACATCTAAAAAACACAGCTTAGAGAGCATAGGGCACTTCCACGCATGGGGGGATAAAGTGGGAAAATTGAAAATCAGCAAGACACAAGCACCCCAAAGTTTAGGGCTGCTCTGTTGACAAGGACCTCCACTTCATTCCACCTTAAATATCCCAGGAAAGCGAAAAATGGATCAAAAAGTTGTGGTCCTTATGTACAATGGAATATCACTCAGCCATGAAATCAATGTCATAAGGCTAGTAGCAGCATGATGAGTGGATTTAGGTAAGACGATTCTAAGTGAAATAAGTCACACAGAAAAGGACACTTCTCATAAGGTGTCACTTATAGAGGGAATGTAAAAACCGTTACACTTGAACTGAATTACAAAACAGAACAGAGTCACACATGCAGAAAACACACTATGGCTGCTTAACGGGAAAGGTGAGGTGGGGTGATACATAAAACAAGAGCTTCAAATTAGCTCAGATACCGTTCCATAAACCCAATATGTAATAGACAAGACCTACTCCTTGCTCAGAGAACTGGACTCAACACGCCCGATTCACCGCACAAGAATATATCTGACTAGTAATAATCTTAAAACCTATGTATTGATATCTCTCTGTTAGTGTGTCAAGTGGGTGTAAAGCGGCATAAACACAGCCGTGAAAAGCAGCTAAACCCCATTATAAAAATAAATTACTTTTAAAAACCCATGAAACAAAGACAGGGAAAGAGAGAGAAATTCTTACACAATTCGTTCAGGGGCTGTGATGCAACCTGGATTGACCATATCTAGACCCACAGCTGGATGAGACATAAGGGTGGACACTCTTGGGGCTGAGAGGTTTGGTGAGGTTGGGTGAGCAAACGCAGACCCTTTAAAGTAATACTGCGTGCTACCCATCGCATGGGTCCCAAATCTCCAGGTTCAAGGGCATCTTCCTACATCGAAAACATGCATGAGAAACCCAGAAGATGGTACACCGTGTGATGGGGAAAGGTTTCTAAAACGCACCTCATTTCTCATCTCCTTGTGCTCGGGTTCGCCATTCCAGCCACTTTACCAGCAATCTCCCTACTTGGAGCCTCAGCACCTTTAACCTCCTGTTCCGTACAGGTTGCAATTTGTCCTGAGGATGAACGGGAAGACGGGGAACCAATGAGAGACTAGCTCTTGGTGTTGGGACAGGCACAGGTCACTCTATTTTCCCATCAGGAAGAAGAATTAACCACAGGCTCAGCCTGCCCCCCGGAACCAGAACAGGGCCTGAAGCCATCCTGCGCTTTTGCGGCCAGCTCCCAAAAAAGCGACTTGTAAAATGGAGCTTCAGGGCACTGCAATTCACAAACCTGCAGAGTTATAAATGATAACTCTCGTCCACAAATATATTGAGGGAAGGCAAAGAAGAGGATTTGAAATCAAGGCAGAATTGCAGGAAACAGATTTCAGGAGGTAGATTCGAATCGCCTTTAAAGCACATGAAAAGCGGCAAAACGTTGACAATGATGCCCTTGGCCAAAAAGGGCGTATGCGTTTTTTCCTGAATATATTCAGGAAAAAACGCATACGCCCTTTTTGGCCAACCAAGCAACCTGGAAAGGCAAATCAGCACTACAAAGAAGTCTCGCTTCCCATCGGTCAAGAGGGCCATGCTGAAAAAAGTGTCAAAACCAGAAATGCAGGACAGGCCATGGAGAAATGGGAGCCTTGCTACACTGATGGGCGGGATGTAAATTGCCAACAGCCACTCTGGAGAAGTGTACGGTGTGTCCTGAAACATCTAAAAAACACAGCTTAGAGAGCATAGGGCACTTCCACGCATGGGGGGATAAAGTGGGAAAATTGAAAATCAGCAAGACACAAGCACCCCAAAGTTTAGGGCTGCTCTGTTGACAAGGACCTCCACTTCATTCCACCTTAAATATCCCAGGAAAGCGAAAAATGGATCAAAAAGTTGTGGTCCTTATGTACAATGGAATATCACTCAGCCATGAAATCAATGTCATAAGGCTAGTAGCAGCATGATGAGTGGATTTAGGTAAGACGATTCTAAGTGAAATAAGTCACACAGAAAAGGACACTTCTCGTAAGGTGTCACTTATAGAGGGAATGTAAAAACCGTTACACTTGAACTGAATTACAAAACAGAACAGAGTCACACATGCAGAAAACACACTATGGCTGCTTAACGGGAAAGGTGAGGTGGGGTGATACATAAAACAAGAGCTTCAAATTAGCTCAGATACCGTTCCATAAACCCAATATGTAATAGACAAGACCTACTCCTTGGTCAGAGAACTGGACTCAACACGCCCGATTCACCGCACAAGAATATATCTGACTAATAATAATCTTAAAACCTATGTATTGATATCTCTCTGTTAGTGTGTCAAGTGTGTGTAAAGCGGCATAAACACAGCCGTGAAAAGCAGCTAAACCCCATTATAAAACTAAATTACTTTTAAAAACCCATGAAACAAAGACAGGGAAAGAGAGAGAAATTCTTACACAATTCGTTCAGGGGCTGTGATGCAACCTGGATTGACCATATCTAGACCCACAGCTGGATGAGACATAAGGGTGGACACTCTTGGGGCTGAGAGGTTTGGTGAGGTTGGGTGAGCAAACGCAGACCCTTTAAAGTAATACTGCGTGCTACCCATCGCATGGCTCCCAAATCTCCAGGTTCAAGGGCATCTTCCTACATCGAAAACATGCATGAGAAACCCAGAAGATGGTACACCGTGTGATGGGGAAAGGTTTCTAAAACGCACCTCATTTCTCATCTCCTTGTGCTCGGGTTCGCCATTCCAGCCACTTTACTAGCAATCTCCCTACTTGGAGCATCAGCACCTTTAACCTCCTGTTCCGTACAGGTTGCAATTTGTCCTGAGGATGAACGGGAAGACGGGGAACCAATGAGAGACTAGCTCTTGGTGTTGGGACAGGCACAGGTCACTCTATTTTCCCATCAGGAAGAAGAATTAACCACAGGCTCAGCCTGCCCCCCGGAACCAGAACAGGGCCTGAAGCCATCCTGCGCTTTTGCGGCCAGCTCCCAAAAAAGCGACTTGTAAAATGGAGCTTCAGGGCACTGCAATTCACAAACCTGCAGAGTTATAAATGATAACTCTCGTCCACAAATATATTGAGGGAAGGCAAAGAAGAGGATTTGAAATCAAGGCAGAATTGCAGGAAACAGATTTCAGGAGGTAGATTCGAATCGCCTTTAAAGCACATGAAAAGCGGCAAAACGTTGACAATGATGCCCTTGGCCAAAAAGGGCGTATGCGTTTTTTCCTGAATATATTCAGGAAAAAACGCATACGCCCTTTTTGGCCAACCAAGCAACCTGGAAAGGCAAATCAGCACTACAAAGAAGTCTCGCTTCCCATCGGTCAAGAGGGCCATGCTGAAAAAAGTGTCAAAACCAGAAATGCAGGACAGGCCATGGAGAAATGGGAGCCTTGCTACACTGATGGGCGGGATGTAAATTGCCAACAGCCACTCTGGAGAAGTGTACGGTGTGTCCTGAAACATCTAAAAAACACAGCTTAGAGAGCATAGGGCACTTCCACGCATGGGGGGATAAAGTGGGAAAATTGAAAATCAGCAAGACACAAGCACCCCAAAGTTTAGGGCTGCTCTGTTGACAAGGACCTCCACTTCATTCCACCTTAAATATCCCAGGAAAGCGAAAAATGGATCAAAAAGTTGTGGTCCTTATGTACAATGGAATATCACTCAGCCATGAAATCAATGTCATAAGGCTAGTAGCAGCATGATGAGTGGATTTAGGTAAGACGATTCTAAGTGAAATAAGTCACACAGAAAAGGACACTTCTCGTAAGGTGTCACTTATAGAGGGAATGTAAAAACCGTTACACTTGAACTGAATTACAAAACAGAACAGAGTCACACATGCAGAAAACACACTATGGCTGCTTAACGGGAAAGGTGAGGTGGGGTGATACATAAAACAAGAGCTTCAAATTAGCTCAGATACCGTTCCATAAACCCAATATTTAATAGACAAGACCTACTCCTTGGTCAGAGAACTGGACTCAACACGCCCGATTCACCGCACAAGAATATATCTGACTAATAATAATCTTAAAACCTATGTATTGATATCTCTCTGTTAGTGTGTCAAGTGTGTGTAAAGCGGCATAAACACAGCCGTGAAAAGCAGCTAAACCCCATTATAAAACTAAATTACTTTTAAAAACCCATGAAACAAAGACAGGGAAAGAGAGAGAAATTCTTACACAATTCGTTCAGGGGCTGTGATGCAACCTGGATTGACCATATCTAGACCCACAGCTGGATGAGACATAAGGGTGGACACTCTTGGGGCTGAGAGGTTTGGTGAGGTTGGGTGAGCAAACGCAGACCCTTTAAAGTAATACTGCGTGCTACCCATCGCATGGCTCCCAAATCTCCAGGTTCAAGGGCATCTTCCTACATCGAAAACATGCATGAGAAACCCAGAAGATGGTACACCGTGTGATGGGGAAAGGTTTCTAAAACGCACCTCATTTCTCATCTCCTTGTGCTCGGGTTCGCCATTCCAGCCACTTTACTAACAATCTCCCTACTTGGAGCCTCAGCACCTTTAACCTCCTGTTCCGTACAGGTTGCAATTTGTCCTGAGGATGAACGGGAAGACGGGGAACCAATGAGAGACTAGCTCTTGGTGTTGGGACAGGCACAGGTCACTCTATTTTCCCATCAGGAAGAAGAATTAACCACAGGCTCAGCCTGCCCCCCGGAACCAGAACAGGGCCTGAAGCCATCCTGCGCTTTTGCGGCCAGCTCCCAAAAAAGCGACTTGTAAAATGGAGCTTCAGGGCACTGCAATTCACAAACCTGCAGAGTTATAAATGATAACTCTCGTCCACAAATATATTGAGGGAAGGCAAAGAAGAGGATTTGAAATCAAGGCAGAATTGCAGGAAACAGATTTCAGGAGGTAGATTCGAATCGCCTTTAAAGCACATGAAAAGCGGCAAAACGTTGACAATGATGCCCTTGGCCAAAAAGGGCGTATGCGTTTTTTCCTGAATATATTCAGGAAAAAACGCATACGCCCTTTTTGGCCAACCAAGCAACCTGGAAAGGCAAATCAGCACTACAAAGAAGTCTCGCTTCCCATCGGTCAAGAGGGCCATGCTGAAAAAAGTGTCAAAACCAGAAATGCAGGACAGGCCATGTAGAAATGGGAGCCTTGCTACACTGATGGGCGGGATGTAAATTGCCAACAGCCACTCTGGAGAAGTGTACGGTGTGTCCTGAAACATCTAAAAAACACAGCTTAGAGAGCATAGGGCACTTCCACGCATGGGGGGATAAAGTGGGAAAATTGAAAATCAGCAAGACACAAGCACCCCAAAGTTTAGGGCTGCTCTGTTGACAAGGACCTCCACTTCATTCCACCTTAAATATCCCAGGAAAGCGAAAAATGGATCAAAAAGTTGTGGTCCTTATGTACAATGGAATATCACTCAGCCATAAAATCAATGTCATAAGGCTAGTAGCAGCATGATGAGTGGATTTAGGTAAGACGATTCTAAGTGAAATAAGTCACACAGAAAAGGACACTTCTCGTAAGGTGTCACTTATAGAGGGAATGTAAAAACCGTTACACTTGAACTGAATTACAAAACAGAACAGAGTCACACATGCAGAAAACACACTATGGCTGCTTAACGGGAAAGGTGAGGTGGGGTGATACATAAAACAAGAGCTTCAAATTAGCTCAGATACCGTTCCATAAACCCAATATGTAATAGACAAGACCTACTCCTTGGTCAGAGAACTGGACTCAACACGCCCGATTCACCGCACAAGAATATATCTGACTAATAATAATCTTAAAACCTATGTATTGATATCTCTCTGTTAGTGTGTCAAGTGTGTGTAAAGCGGCATAAACACAGCCGTGAAAAGCAGCTAAACCCCATTATAAAACTAAATTACTTTTAAAAACCCATGAAACAAAGACAGGGAAAGAGAGAGAAATTCTTACACAATTCGTTCAGGGGCTGTGATGCAACCTGGATTGACCATATCTAGACCCACAGCTGGATGAGACATAAGGGTGGACACTCTTGGGGCTGAGAGGTTTGGTGAGGTTGGGTGAGCAAACGCAGACCCTTTAAAGTAATACTGCGTGCTACCCATCGCATGGCTCCCAAATCTCCAGGTTCAAGGGCATCTTCCTACATCGAAAACATGCATGAGAAACCCAGAAGATGGTACACCGTGTGATGGGGAAAGGTTTCTAAAACGCACCTCATTTCTCATCTCCTTGTGCTCGGGTTCGCCATTCCAGCCACTTTACTAACAATCTCCCTACTTGGAGCCTCAGCACCTTTAACCTCCTGTTCCGTACAGGTTGCAATTTTTCCTGAGGATGAACGGGAAGACGGGGAACCAATGAGAGACTAGCTCTTGGTGTTGGGACAGGCACAGGTCACTCTATTTTCCCATCAGGAAGAAGAATTAACCACAGGCTCAGCCTGCCCCCCGGAACCAGAACAGGGCCTGAAGCCATCCTGCGCTTTTGCGGCCAGCTCCCAAAAAAGCGACTTGTAAAATGGAGCTTCAGGGCACTGCAATTCACAAACCTGCAGAGTTATAAATGATAACTCTCGTCCACAAATATATTGAGGGAAGGCAAAGAAGAGGATTTGAAATCAAGGCAGAATTGCAGGAAACAGATTTCAGGAGGTAGATTCGAATCGCCTTTAAAGCACATGAAAAGCGGCAAAACGTTGACAATGATGCCCTTGGCCAAAAAGGGCGTATGCGTTTTTTCCTGAATATATTCAGGAAAAAACGCATACGCCCTTTTTGGCCAACCAAGCAACCTGGAAAGGCAAATCAGCGCTACAAAGAAGTCTCGCTTCCCATCGGTCAAGAGGGCCATGCTGAAAAAAGTGTCAAAACCAGAAATGCAGGACAGGCCATGGAGAAATGGGAGCCTTGCTACACTGATGGGCGGGATGTAAATTGCCAACAGCCACTCTGGAGAAGTGTACGGTGTGTCCTGAAACATCTAAAAAACACAGCTTAGAGAGCATAGGGCACTTCCACGCATGGGGGGATAAAGTGGGAAAATTGAAAATCAGCAAGACACAAGCACCCCAAAGTTTAGGGCTGCTCTGTTGACAAGGACCTCCACTTCATTCCACCTTAAATATCCCAGGAAAGCGAAAAATGGATCAAAAAGTTGTGGTCCTTATGTACAATGGAATATCACTCAGCCATAAAATCAATGTCATAAGGCTAGTAGCAGCATGATGAGTGGATTTAGGTAACACGATTCTAAGTGAAATAAGTCACACAGAAAAGGACACTTCTCGTAAGGTGTCACTTATAGAGGGAATGTAAAAACCGTTACACTTGAACTGAATTACAAAACAGAACAGAGTCACACATGCAGAAAACACACTATGGCTGCTTAACGGGAAAGGTGAGGTGGGGTGATACATAAAACAAGAGCTTCAAATTAGCTCAGATACCGTTCCATAAACCCAATATGTAATAGACAAGACCTACTCCTTGGTCAGAGAACTGGACTCAACACGCCCGATTCACCGCACAAGAATATATCTGACTAATAATAATCTTAAAACCTATGTATTGATATCTCTCTGTTAGTGTGTCAAGTGTGTGTAAAGCGGCATAAACACAGCCGTGAAAAGCAGCTAAACCCCATTATAAAACTAAATTACTTTTAAAAACCCATGAAACAAAGACAGGGAAAGAGAGAGAAATTCTTACACAATTCGTTCAGGGGCTGTGATGCAACCTGGATTGACCATATCTAGACCCACAGCTGGATGAGACATAAGGGTGGACACTCTTGGGGCTGAGAGGTTTGGTGAGGTTGGGTGAGCAAACGCAGACCCTTTAAAGTAATACTGCGTGCTACCCATCGCATGGCTCCCAAATCTCCAGGTTCAAGGGCATCTTCCTACATCGAAAACATGCATGAGAAACCCAGAAGATGGTACACCGTGTGATGGGGAAAGGTTTCTAAAACGCACCTCATTTCTCATCTCCTTGTGCTCGGGTTCGCCATTCCAGCCACTTTACTAGCAATCTCCCTACTTGGAGCATCAGCACCTTTAACCTCCTGTTCCGTACAGGTTGCAATTTGTCCTGAGGATGAACGGGAAGACGGGGAACCAATGAGAGACTAGCTCTTGGTGTTGGGACAGGCACAGGTCACTCTATTTTCCCATCAGGAAGAAGAATTAACCACAGGCTCAGCCTGCCCCCCGGAACCAGAACAGGGCCTGAAGCCATCCTGCGCTTTTGCGGCCAGCTCCCAAAAAAGCGACTTGTAAAATGGAGCTTCAGGGCACTGCAATTCACAAACCTGCAGAGTTATAAATGATAACTCTCGTCCACAAATATATTGAGGGAAGGCAAAGAAGAGGATTTGAAATCAAGGCAGAATTGCAGGAAACAGATTTCAGGAGGTAGATTCGAATCGCCTTTAAAGCACATGAAAAGCGGCAAAACGTTGACAATGATGCCCTTGGCCAAAAAGGGCGTATGCGTTTTTTCCTGAATATATTCAGGAAAAAACGCATACGCCCTTTTTGGCCAACCAAGCAACCTGGAAAGGCAAATCAGCGCTACAAAGAAGTCTCGCTTCCCATCGGTCAAGAGGGCCATGCTGAAAAAAGTGTCAAAACCAGAAATGCAGGACAGGCAATGGAGAAATGGGAGCCTTGCTACACTGATGGGCGGGATGTAAATTGCCAACAGCCACTCTGGAGAAGTGTACGGTGTGTCCTGAAACATCTAAAAAACACAGCTTAGAGAGCATAGGGCACTTCCACGCATGGGGGGATAAAGTGGGAAAATTGAAAATCAGCAAGACACAAGCACCCCAAAGTTTAGGGCTGCTCTGTTGACAAGGACCTCCACTTCATTCCACCTTAAATATCCCAGGAAAGCGAAAAATGGATCAAAAAGTTGTGGTCCTTATGTACAATGGAATATCACTCAGCCATGAAATCAATGTCATAAGGCTAGTAGCAGCATGATGAGTGGATTTAGGTAAGACGATTCTAAGTGAAATAAGTCACACAGAAAAGGACACTTCTCGTAAGGTGTCACTTATAGAGGGAATGTAAAAACCGTTACACTTGAACTGAATTACAAAACAGAACAGAGTCACACATGCAGAAAACACACTATGGCTGCTTAACGGGAAAGGTGAGGTGGGGTGATACATAAAACAAGAGCTTCAAATTAGCTCAGATACCGTTCCATAAACCCAATATTTAATAGACAAGACCTACTCCTTGGTCAGAGAACTGGACTCAACACGCCCGATTCACCGCACAAGAATATATCTGACTAATAATAATCTTAAAACCTATGTATTGATATCTCTCTGTTAGTGTGTCAAGTGTGTGTAAAGCGGCATAAACACAGCCGTGAAAAGCAGCTAAACCCCATTATAAAACTAAATTACTTTTAAAAACCCATGAAACAAAGACAGGGAAAGAGAGAGAAATTCTTACACAATTCGTTCAGGGGCTGTGATGCAACCTGGATTGACCATATCTAGACCCACAGCTGGATGAGACATAAGGGTGGACACTCTTGGGGCTGAGAGGTTTGGTGAGGTTGGGTGAGCAAACGCAGACCCTTTAAAGTAATACTGCGTGCTACCCATCGCATGGCTCCCAAATCTCCAGGTTCAAGGGCATCTTCCTACATCGAAAACATGCATGAGAAACCCAGAAGATGGTACACCGTGTGATGGGGAAAGGTTTCTAAAACGCACCTCATTTCTCATCTCCTTGTGCTCGGGTTCGCCATTCCAGCCACTTTACTAACAATCTCCCTACTTGGAGCCTCAGCACCTTTAACCTCCTGTTCCGTACAGGTTGCAATTTGTTCTGAGGATGAACGGGAAGACGGGGAACCAATGAGAGACTAGCTCTTGGTGTTGGGACAGGCACAGGTCACTCTATTTTCCCATCAGGAAGAAGAATTAACCACAGGCTCAGCCTGCCCCCCGGAACCAGAACAGGGCCTGAAGCCATCCTGCGCTTTTGCGGCCAGCTCCCAAAAAAGCGACTTGTAAAATGGAGCTTCAGGGCACTGCAATTCACAAACCTGCAGAGTTATAAATGATAACTCTCGTCCACAAATATATTGAGGGAAGGCAAAGAAGAGGATTTGAAATCAAGGCAGAATTGCAGGAAACAGATTTCAGGAGGTAGATTCGAATCGCCTTTAAAGCACATGAAAAGCGGCAAAACGTTGACAATGATGCCCTTGGCCAAAAAGGGCGTATGCGTTTTTTCCTGAATATATTCAGGAAAAAACGCATACGCCCTTTTTGGCCAACCAAGCAACCTGGAAAGGCAAATCAGCACTACAAAGAAGTCTCGCTTCCCATCGGTCAAGAGGGCCATGCTGAAAAAAGTGTCAAAACCAGAAATGCAGGACAGGCCATGGAGAAATGGGAGCCTTGCTACACTGATGGGCGGGATGTAAATTGCCAACAGCCACTCTGGAGAAGTGTACGGTGTGTCCTGAAACATCTAAAAAACACAGCTTAGAGAGCATAGGGCACTTCCACGCATGGGGGGATAAAGTGGGAAAATTGAAAATCAGCAAGACACAAGCACCCCAAAGTTTAGGGCTGCTCTGTTGACAAGGACCTCCACTTCATTCCACCTTAAATATCCCAGGAAAGCGAAAAATGGATCAAAAAGTTGTGGTCCTTATGTACAATGGAATATCACTCAGCCATAAAATCAATGTCATAAGGCTAGTAGCAGCATGATGAGTGGATTTAGGTAAGACGATTCTAAGTGAAATAAGTCACACAGAAAAGGACACTTCTCGTAAGGTGTCACTTATAGAGGGAATGTAAAAACCGTTACACTTGAACTGAATTACAAAACAGAACAGAGTCACACATGCAGAAAACACACTATGGCTGCTTAACGGGAAAGGTGAGGTGGGGTGATACATAAAACAAGAGCTTCAAATTAGCTCAGATACCGTTCCATAAACCCAATATGTAATAGACAAGACCTACTCCTTGGTCAGAGAACTGGACTCAACACGCCCGATTCACCGCACAAGAATATATCTGACTAATAATAATCTTAAAACCTATGTATTGATATCTCTCTGTTAGTGTGTCAAGTGTGTGTAAAGCGGCATAAACACAGCCGTGAAAAGCAGCTAAACCCCATTATAAAACTAAATTACTTTTAAAAACCCATGAAACAAAGACAGGGAAAGAGAGAGAAATTCTTACACAATTCGTTCAGGGGCTGTGATGCAACCTGGATTGACCATATCTAGACCCACAGCTGGATGAGACATAAGGGTGGACACTCTTGGGGCTGAGAGGTTTGGTGAGGTTGGGTGAGCAAACGCAGACCCTTTAAAGTAATACTGCGTGCTACCCATCGCATGGCTCCCAAATCTCCAGGTTCAAGGGCATCTTCCTACATCGAAAACATGCATGAGAAACCCAGAAGATGGTACACCGTGTGATGGGGAAAGGTTTCTAAAACGCACCTCATTTCTCATCTCCTTGTGCTCGGGTTCGCCATTCCAGCCACTTTACTAGCAATCTCCCTACTTGGAGCATCAGCACCTTTAACCTCCTGTTCCGTACAGGTTGCAATTTGTCCTGAGGATGAACGGGAAGACGGGGAACCAATGAGAGACTAGCTCTTGGTGTTGGGACAGGCACAGGTCACTCTATTTTCCCATCAGGAAGAAGAATTAACCACAGGCTCAGCCTGCCCCCCGGAACCAGAACAGGGCCTGAAGCCATCCTGCGCTTTTGCGGCCAGCTCCCAAAAAAGCGACTTGTAAAATGGAGCTTCAGGGCACTGCAATTCACAAACCTGCAGAGTTATAAATGATAACTCTCGTCCACAAATATATTGAGGGAAGGCAAAGAAGAGGATTTGAAATCAAGGCAGAATTGCAGGAAACAGATTTCAGGAGGTAGATTCGAATCGCCTTTAAAGCACATGAAAAGCGGCAAAACGTTGACAATGATGCCCTTGGCCAAAAAGGGCGTATGCGTTTTTTCCTGAATATATTCAGGAAAAAACGCATACGCCCTTTTTGGCCAACCAAGCAACCTGGAAAGGCAAATCAGCGCTACAAAGAAGTCTCGCTTCCCATCGGTCAAGAGGGCCATGCTGAAAAAAGTGTCAAAACCAGAAATGCAGGACAGGCCATGGAGAAATGGGAGCCTTGCTACACTGATGGGCGGGATGTAAATTGCCAACAGCCACTCTGGAGAAGTGTACGGTGTGTCCTGAAACATCTAAAAAACACAGCTTAGAGAGCATAGGGCACTTCCACGCATGGGGGGATAAAGTGGGAAAATTGAAAATCAGCAAGACACAAGCACCCCAAAGTTTAGGGCTGCTCTGTTGACAAGGACCTCCACTTCATTCCACCTTAAATATCCCAGGAAAGCGAAAAATGGATCAAAAAGTTGTGGTCCTTATGTACAATGGAATATCACTCAGCCATGAAATCAATGTCATAAGGCTAGTAGCAGCATGATGAGTGGATTTAGGTAAGACGATTCTAAGTGAAATAAGTCACACAGAAAAGGACACTTCTCATAAGGTGTCACTTATAGAGGGAATGTAAAAACCGTTACACTTGAACTGAATTACAAAACAGAACAGAGTCACACATGCAGAAAACACACTATGGCTGCTTAACGGGAAAGGTGAGGTGGGGTGATACATAAAACAAGAGTTTCAAATTAGCTCAGATACCGTTCCATAAACCCAATATGTAATAGACAAGACCTACTCCTTGCTCAGAGAACTGGACTCAACACGTCCGATTCACCGCACAAGAATATATCTGACTAGTAATAATCTTAAAACCTATGTATTGATATCTCTCTGTTAGTGTGTCAAGTGTGTGTAAAGCGGCATAAACACAGCCGTGAAAAGCAGCTAAACCCCATTATAAAACTAAATTACTTTTAAAAACCCATGAAACAAAGACAGGGAAAGAGAGAGAAATTCTTACACAATTCGTTCAGTGGCTGTGATGCAACCTGGATTGACCATATCTAGACCCACTGCTGGATGAGACATAAGGGTGGACACTCTTGGGGCTGAGAGGTTTGGTGAGGTTGGGTGAGCAAACGCAGACCCTTTAAAGTAATACTGCGTGCTACCCATCGCATGGGTCCCAAATCTCCAGGTTCAAGGGCATCTTCCTACATCGAAAACATGCATGAGAAACCCAGATAATGGTACACCTTGTGATGGGGAAAGGTTTCTAAAACGCACCTCATTTCTCATCTCCTTGTGCTCGGGTTCGCCATTCCAGCCACTTTACTAGCAATCTCCCTACTTGGAGCATCAGCACCTTTAACCTCCTCTTCCGTACAGGTTGCAATTTGTCCTGAGGATGAACGGGAAGATGGGGAACCAATGAGAGACTAGCTCTTGGTGTTGGGACAGGCACAGGTCACTCTATTTTCCCATCAGGAAGAAGAATTAACCCCAGGCTCAGCCTGCCCCCCGGAACCAGAACAGGGCCTGAAGCAATCCTGCGCTTTTGCGGCCAGCTCCCAAAAAAGCGACTTGTAAAATGGAGCTTCAGGGCACTGCAACTCACAAACCTGCAGAGTTATAAATGATAACTCTCGTCCACAAATATATTGAGGGAAGGCAAAGAAGAGGATTTGAAATCAAGGCAGAATTGCAGGAAACAGATTTCAGGAGGTAGATTCGAATCGCCTTTAAAGCACATGAAAAGCGGCAAAACGTTGACAATGATGCCCTTGGCCAAAAAGGGCATATGCGTTTTTTCCTGAATATATTCAGGAAAAAACGCCTACGCCCTTTTTGGCCAACCAAGAAACCTGGAAAGGCAAATCAGCGCTACAAAGAAGTCTCGCTTCCCATCGGTCAAAAGGGCCATGCTGAAAAAAGTGTCAAAACCAGAAATGCAGGACAGGCCATGGAGAAATGGGAGCCTTGCTACACTGATGGGCGGGATGTAAATTGCCAACAGCCACTCTGGAGAAGTGTACGGTGTGTCCTGAAACATCTAAAAAACACAGCTTAGAGAGCATAGGGCGCTTCCACGCATGGGGGGATAAAGTGGGAAAATTGAAAATCAGCAAGACACAAGCACCCCAAAGTTTAGGGCTGCTCTGTTGACAAGGACCTCCACTTCATTCCACCTTAAATATCCCAGGAAAGCGAAAAATGGATCAAAAAGTTGTGGTCCTTATGTACAATGGAATATCACTCAGCCATGAAATCAATGTCATAAGGCTAGTAGCAGCATGATGAGTGGATTTAGGTAAGACGATTCTAAGTGAAATAAGTCACACAGAAAAGGACACTTCTCATAAGGTGTCACTTATAGAGGGAATGTAAAAACCGTTACACTTGAACTGAATTACAAAACAGAACAGAGTCACACATGTAGAAAACACACTATGGCTGCTTAACGGGAAAGGTGAGGTGGGTTGATCCATAAAACAAGAGTTTCAAATTAGCTCAGATACCGTTCCATAAACCCAATATGTAATAGACAAGACCTACTCCTTGCTCAGAGAACTGGACTCAACACGCCCGATTCACCGCACAAGAATATATCTGACTAGTAAAAATCTTAAAACCTATGTATTGATATCTCTCTGTTAGTGTGTCAAGTGGGTGTAAAGCGGCATAAACACAGCCCTGAAAAGCAGCTAAACCCCATTATAAAAATAAATTACTTTTAAAAACCCATGAAACAAAGACAGGGAAAGAGAGAGAAATTCTTACCCAATTCGTTCAGGGGCTGTGATGCAACCTGGATTGACCATATCTAGACCCACAGCTGGATGAGACATAAGGGTGGACACTCTTGGGGCTGAGAGGTTTGGTGAGGTTGTGTGAGCAAATGCAGACCCTTTAAAGTAATACTGCGTGCTACCCATCGCATGGGTCCCAAATCTCCAGGTTCAAGGGCATCTTCCTACATCGAAAACATGCATGAGAAACCCAGAAGAGGGTACACCGTGTGATGGGGAAAGGTTTCTAAAACGCACCTCATTTCTCATCTCCTTGTGCTCGGGTTCGCCATTCCAGCCACTTTACTAGCAATCTCCCTACTTGGAGCCTCAGCACCTTTAACCTCCTGTTCCGAACAGGTTGCAATTTGTCCTGAGGATGAACGGGAAGACGGGGAACCAATGAGAGACTAGCTCTTGGTGTTGGGACAGGCACAGGTCACTCTATTTTCCCATCAGGAAGAAGAATTAACCACAGGCTCAGCCTGCCCCCCGGAACCAGAACAGGGCCTGAAGCCATCCTGCGCTTTTGCGGCCAGCTCCCAAAAAAGCGACTTGTAAGATGGAGCTTCAGGGCACTGCAATTCACAAACCTGCAGAGTTATAAATGATAACTCTCGTCCACAAATATATTGAGGGAAGGCAAAGAAGAGGATTTGAAATCAAGGCAGAATTGCAGGAAACAGATTTCAGGAGGTAGATTCGAATCGCCTTTAAAGCACATGAAAAGCGGCAAAACGTTGACAATGATGCCCTTGGCCAAAAAGGGCGTATGCGTTTTTTCCTGAATATATTCAGGAAAAAACGCATACGCCCTTTTTGGCCAACCAAGCAACCTGGAAAGGCAAATCAGCGCTACAAAGAAGTCTCGCTTCCCATCGGTCAAAAGGGCCATGCTGAAAAAAGTGTCAAAACCAGAAATGCAGGACAGGCCATGGAGAAATGGGAGCCTTGCTACACTGATGGGCGGGATGTAAATTGCCAACAGCCACTCTGGAGAAGTGTACGGTGTGTCCTGAAACATCTAAAAAACACAGCTTAGAGAGCATAGGGCACTTCCACGCATGGGGGGATAAAGTGGGAAAATTGAAAATCAGCAAGACACAAGCACCCCAAAGTTTAGGGCTGCTCTGTTGACAAGGACCTCCACTTCATTCCACCTTAAATATCCCAGGAAAGCGAAAAATGGATCAAAAAGTTGTGGTCCTTATGTACAATGGAATATCACTCAGCCATGAAATCAATGTCATAAGGCTAGTAGCAGCATGATGAGTGGATTTAGGTAAGACGATTCTAAGTGAAATAAGTCACACAGAAAAGGACACTTCTCGTAAGGTGTCACTTATAGAGGGAATGTAAAAACCGTTACACTTGAACTGAATTACAAAACAGAACAGAGTCACACATGCAGAAAACACTATGGCTGCTTAACGGGAAAGGTGAGGTGGGGTGATACATAAAACAAGAGTTTCAAATTAGCTCAGATACCGTTCCATAAGCCCAATATGTAAT
Source organism: Balaenoptera physalus (assembly GCF_965194825.1). Taxonomy (NCBI): domain Eukaryota; kingdom Metazoa; phylum Chordata; class Mammalia; order Artiodactyla; family Balaenopteridae; genus Balaenoptera; species Balaenoptera physalus. Next base: position 122,140 of record NW_028126021.1, read on the forward strand.
AGACAAGACCTACTCCTTGCTCAGAGAACTGGACTCAACACGCCCGATTCACCGCACAAGAATATATCTGACTAGTAATAATCTTAAAACCTATGTATTGATATCTCTCTGTTAGTGTGTCAAGAGGGTGTAAAGCGGCATAAACAAAGCAGTGAAAAGCAGCTAAACCCCATTATAAAAATAAATTACTTTTAAAAACCCATGAAACAAAGACAGGGAAAGAGAGAGAAATTCTTACACAATTCGTTCAGGGGCTGTGATGCAACCTGGAGTGACCATATCTAGACCCACAACTGGATGAGACATAAGGGTGGACACTCTTGGGGCTGAGAGGTTTGGTGAGGTTGGGTGAGCAAACGCAGACCCTTTAAAGTAATACTGCGTGCTACCCATCGCATGGGTCCCAAATCTCCAGGTTCAAGGGCATCTTCCTACATCGAAAACATGCATGAGAAACCCAGAAGATGGTACACCGTGTGATGGGGAAAGGTTTCTAAAACGCACCTCATTTCTCATCTCCTTGTGCTCGGGTTCGCCATTCCAGCCACTTTACAAGCAATCTCCCTACTTGGAGCATCAGCACCTTTAACCTCCTGTTCCGTACAGGTTGCAATTTGTCCTGAGGATGAACGGGAAGACGGGGAACCAATGAGAGACTAGCTCTTGGTGTTGGGACAGGCACAGGTCACTCTATTTTCCCATCAGGAAGAAGAATTAACCACAGGCTCATCCTGCCCCCCGGAACCAGAACAGGGCCTGAAGCCATCCTGCGCTTTTGCGGCCAGCTCCCAAAAAAGCGACTTGTAAAATGGAGCTTCAGGGCACTGCAATTCACAAACCTGCAGAGTTATAAATGATAACTCTCGTCCACAAATATATTGAGGGAAGGCAAAGAAGAGGATTTGAAATCAAGGCAGAATTGCAGGAAACAGATTTCAGGAGGTAGATTCGAATCGCCTTTAAAGCACATGAAAAGCGGCAAAACGTTGACAATGATGCCCTTGGCCAAAAAGGGCGTATGCGTTTTTTCCTGAATATATTCAGGAAAAAACGCATACGCCCTTTTTGGCCAACCAAGCAACCTGGAAAGGCAAATCAGCGCTACTAAGAAGTCTCGCTTCCCATCGGTCAAAAGGGCCATGCTGAAAAAAGTGTCAAAACCAGAAATGCAGGACAGGCCATGGAGAAATGGGAGCCTTGCTACACTGATGGGCGGGATGTAAATTGCCAACAGCCACTCTGGAGAAGTGTACGGTGTGTCCTGAAACATCTAAAAAACACAGCTTAGAGAGCATAGGGCACTTCCACGCATGGGGGGATAAAGTGGGAAAATTGAAAATCAGCAAGACACAAGCACCCCAAAGTTTAGGGCTGCTCTGTTGACAAGGACCTCCACTTCATTCCACCTTAAATATCCCAGGAAAGCGAAAAATGGATCAAAAAGTTGTGGTCCTTATGTACAATGGAATAACACTCAGCCATGAAATCAATGTCATAAGGCTAGTAGCAGCATGATGAGTGGATTTAGGTAAGACGATTCTAAGTGAAATAAGTCACACAGAAAAGGACACTTCTCATAAGGTGTCACTTATAGAGGGAATGTAAAAACCGTTACACTTGAACTGAATTACAAAACAGAACAGAGTCACACATGCAGAAAACACACTATGGCTGCTTAACGGGAAAGGTGAGGTGGGGTGATACATAAAACAAGAGTTTCAAATTAGCTCAGATACCGTTCCATAAACCCAATATGTAATAGACAAGACCTACTCCTTGCTCAGAGAACTGGACTCAACACGCCCGATTCACCGCACAAGAATATATCTGATTAGTAATAATCTTAAAACCTATGTATTGATATCTCTCTGTTAGTGTGTCAAGTGGGTGTAAAGCGACATAAACACAGCCGTGAAAAGCAGCTAAACCCCATTATAAAAATAAATTACTTTTAAAAACCCATGAAACAAAGACAGGGAAAGAGAGAGAAATTCTTACACAATTCGTTCAGGGGCTGTGATGCAACCTGGATTGACCATATCTAGACCCACAGCTGGATGAGACATAAGGGTGGACACTCTTGGGGCTGAGAGGTTTGGTGAGGTTGGGTGAGCAAACGCAGACCCTTTAATGTAATACTGCGTGCTACCCATCGCATGGGTCCCAAATCTCCAGGTTCAAGGGCATCTTCCTACATCGAAAACATGCATGAGAAACCCAGAAGATGGTACACCGTGTGATGGGGAAAGGTTTCTAAAACGCACCTCATTTCTCATCTCCTTGTGCTCGGGTTCGCCATTCCAGCCACTTTACTAGCAATCTCCCTACTTGGAGCATCAGCACCTTTAACCTCCTGTTCCGTACAGGTTGCAATTTGTCCTGAGGATGAACGGGAAGACGGGGAACCAATGAGAGACTAGCTCTTGGTGTTGGGACAGGCACAGGTCACTCTATTTTCCCATCAGGAAGAAGAATTAACCACAGGCTCAGCCTGCCCCCCGGAACCAGAACAGGGCCTGAAGCCATCCTGCGCTTTTGCGGCCAGCTCCCAAAAAAGCGACTTGTAAAATGGAGCTTCAGGGCACTGCAATTCACAAACCTGCAGAGTTATAAATGATAACTCTCGTCCACAAATATATTGAGGGAAGGCAAAGAAGAGGATTTGAAATCAAGGAAGAATTGCAGGAAACAGATTTCAGGAGGTAGATTCGAATCGCCTTTAAAGCACATGAAAAGCGGCAAAACGTTGACAATGATGCCCTTGGCCAAAAAGGGCGTATGCGTTTTTTCCTGAATATATTCAGGAAAAAACGCATACGCCCTTTTTGGCCAACCAAGTAACCTGGAAAGGCAAATCAGCGCTACAAAGAAGTCTCGCTTCCCATCGGTCAAAAGGGCCATGCTGAAAAAAGTGTCAAAACCACAAATGCAGGACAGGCCATGGAGAAATGGGAGCCTTGCTACACTGATGGGCGGGATGTAAATTGCCAACAGCCACTCTGGAGAAGTGTACGGTGTGTCCTGAAACATCTAAAAAACACAGCTTAGAGAGCATAGGGGACTTCCACGCATGGGGGGATAAAGTGGGAAAATTGAAAATCAGCAAGACACAAGCACCCCAAAGTTTAGGGCTGCTCTGTTGACAAGGACCTCCACTTCATTCCACCTTAAATATCCCAGGAAAGCGAAAAATGGATCAAAAAGTTGTGGTCCTTATGTACAATGGAATAACACTCAGCCATGAAATCAATGTCATAAGGCTAGTAGCAGCATGATGAGTGGATTTAGGTAAGACGATTCTAAGTGAAATAAGTCACACAGAAAAGGACACTTCTCATAAGGTGTCACTTATAGAGGGAATGTAAAAACCGTTACATTTGAACTGAATTACAAAACAGAACAGAGTCACACATGCAGAAAACACACTATGGCTGCTTAACGGGAAAGGTGAGGTGGGGTGATCCATAAAACAAGAGTTTCAAATTAGCTCAGATACCGTTCCATAAACCCAATATGTAATAGACAAGACCTACTCCTTGCTCAGAGAACTGGACTCAACACGCCCTATTCACCGCAAAAGAATATATCTGACTAGTAATAATCTTAAAACCTATGTATTGATATCTCTCTGTTAGTGTGTCAAGTGGGTGTAAAGCGGCATAAACACAGCCGTGAAAAGCAGCTAAACCCCATTATAAAACTAAATTACTTTTAAAAACCCATGAAACAAAGACAGGGAAAGAGAGAGAAATTCTTACACAATTCGTTCAGGGGCTGTGATGCAACCTGGAGTGACCATATCTAGAACCACAGCTGGATGAGACATAAGGGTGGACACTCTTGGGGATGAGAGGTTTGGTGAGGTTGGGTGAGCAAACGCAGACCCTTTAAAGTAATACTGCGTGCTACCCATCGCATGGGTCCCAAATCTCCAGGTTCAAGGGCATCTTCCTACATCGAAAACATGCATGAGAAACCCAGAAGATGGTACACCGTGTGATGGGGAAAGGTTTCTAAAACGCACCTCATTTCTCATCTCCTTGTGCTCGGGTTCGCCATTCCAGCCACTTTACTAGCAATCTCCCTACTTGGAGCATCAGCACCTTTAACCTCCTGTTCCGTACAGGTTGCAATTTGTCCTGAGGATGAACGGGAAGACGGGGAACCAATGAGAGACTAGCTCTTGGTGTTGGGACAGGCACAGGTCACTCTATTTTCCCATCAGGAAGAAGAATTAACCACAGGCTCAGCCTGCCCCCCGGAACCAGAACAGGGCCTGAAGCCATCCTGCGCTTTTGCGGCCAGCTCCCAAAAAAGCGACTTGTAAAATGGAGCTTCAGGGCACTGCAATTCACAAACCTGCAGAGTTATAAATGATAACTCTCGTCCACAAATATATTGAGGGAAGGCAAAGAAGAGGATTTGAAATCAAGGCAGAATTGCAGGAAACAGATTTCAGGAGGTAGATTCGAATCGCCTTTAAAGCACATGAAAAGCGGCAAAACGTTGACAATGATGCCCTTGGCCAAAAAGGGCGTATGCGTTTTTTCCTGAATATATTCAGGAAAAAACGCATACGCCCTTTTTGGCCAACCAAGCCACCTGGAAAGGCAAATCAGCGCTACAAAGAAGTCTCGCTTCCCATCGGTCAAAAGGGCCATGCTGAAAAAAGTGTCAAAACCAGAAATGCAGGACAGGCCATGGAGAAATGGGAGCCTTGCTACACTGATGGGCGGGATGTAAATTGCCAACAGCCACTCTGGAGAAGTGTACGGTGTGTCCTGAAACATCTAAAAAACACAGCTTAGAGAGCATAGGGCACTTCCACGCATGGGGGGATAAAGTGGGAAAATTGAAAATCAGCAAGACACAAGCACCCCAAAGTTTAGGGCTGCTCTGTTGACAAGGACCTCCACTTCATTCCACCTTAAATATCCCAGGAAAGCGAAAAATGGATCAAAAAGTTGTGGTCCTTATGTACAATGGAATATCACTCAGCCATGAAATCAATGTCATAAGGCTAGTAGCAGCATGATGAGTGGATTTAGGTAAGACAATACTAAGTGAAATAAGTCACACAGAAAAAGAAACTTCTCATAAGGTGTCACTTATAGAGGGAATGTAAAAACCGTTACACTTGAACTGAATTACAAAACAGAACAGAGTCACACATGCAGAAAACACACTATGGCTGCTTAACGGGAAAGGTGAGGTGGGGTGATACATAAAACAAGAGTTTCAAATTAGCTCAGATACCATTCCATAAACCCAATATGTAATAGACAAGACCTACTCCTTGCTCAGAGAACTGGACTCAACACGCCCGATTCACCGCACAAGAATATATCTGACTAGTAATAATCTTAAAACCTATGTATTGATATCTCTCTGTTAGTGTGTCAAGTGGGTGTAAAGCGGCATAAACACAGCCGTGAAAAGCAGCTAAACCCCATTATAAAACTAAATTACTTTTAAAAACCCATGAAACAAAGACAGGGAAAGAGAGAGAAATTCTTACACAATTCGTTCAGGGGCTGTGATGCAACCTGGAGTGACCATATCTAGACCCACAGCTGGATGAGACATAAGGGTGGACACTCTTGGGGCTGAGAGGTTTGGTGAGGTTGGGTGAGCAAACGCAGACCCTTTAAAGTAATACTGCGTGCTACCCATCGCATGGGTCCCAAATCTCCAGATTCAAGGGCATCTTCCTACATCGAAAACATGCATGAGAAACCCAGAAGATGGTACACCGTGTGATGGGGAAAGGTTTCTAAAACGCACCTCATTTCTCATCTCCTTGTGCTCGGGTTCGCCATTTCAGCCACTTTACTAGCAATCTCCCTACTTGGAGCATCAGCACCTTTAACCTCCTGTTCCGTACAGGTTGCAATTTGTCCTGAGGATGAACGGGAAGACGGGGAACCAATAAGAGACTAGCTCTTGGTGTTGGGACAGGCACAGGTCACTCTATTTTCTCATCAGGAAGAAGAGTTAACCACAGGCTCAGCCTGCCCCCCGGAACCAGAACAGGGCCTGAAGCCATCCTGCGCTTTTGCGGCCAGCTCCCAAAAAAGCGACTTGTAAAATGGAGCTTCAGGGCACTGCAATTCACAAACCTGCAGAGTTATAAATGATAACTCTCGTCCACAAATATATTGAGGGAAGGCAAAGAAGAGGATTTGAAATCAAGGCAGAATTGCAAGAAACAGATTTCAGGAGGTAGATTCGAATCGCCTTTAAAGCACATGAAAAGCGGCAGAACGTTGACAATGATGCCCTTGGCCAAAAAGGGCTTATGCGTTTTTTCCTGAATATATTCAGGAAAAAACGCATACGCCCTTTTTGGCCAACCAAGCAACCTGGAAAGGCAAATCAGCGCTACAAAGAAGTCTCGCTTCCCATCGGTCAAAAGGGCCATGCTGAAAAAAGTGTCAAAACCAGAAATGCAGGACAGGCCATGGAGAAATGGGAGCCTTGCTACACTGATGGGCGGGATGTAAATTGCCAACAGCCACTCTGGAGAAGTGTACGGTGTGTCCTGAAACATCTAAAAAACACAGCTTAGAGAGCATAGGGCGCTTCCACACATGGGGGGATAAAGTGGGAAAATTGAAAATCAGCAAGACACAAGCACCCCAAAGTTTAGGGCTGCTCTGTTGACAAGGACCTCCACTTCATTCCACCTTAAATATCCCAGGAAAGCGAAAAATGGATCAAAAAGTTGTGGTCCTTATGTACAATGGAATAACACTCAGCCATGAAATCAATGTCATAAGGCTAGTAGCAGCATGATGAGTGGATTTAGGTAAGACGATTCTAAGTGAAATAAGTCACACAGAAAAGGACACTTCTCATAAGGTGTCACTTATAGAGGGAATGTAAAAACCGTTACATTTGAACTGAATTACAAAACAGAACAGAGTCACACATGCAGAAAACACACTATGGCTGCTTAACGGGAAAGGTGAGGTGGGGTGATCCATAAAACAAGAGTTTCAAATTAGCTCAGATACCGTTCCATAAACCCAATATGTAATAGACAAGACCTACTCCTTGCTCAGAGAACTGGACTCAACACGCCCTATTCACCGCAAAAGAATATATCTGACTAGTAATAATCTTAAAACCTATGTATTGATATCTCTCTGTTAGTGTGTCAAGTGGGTGTAAAGCGGCATAAACACAGCCGTGAAAAGCAGCTAAACCCCATTATAAAAATAAATTACTTTTAAAAACCCATGAAACAAAGACAGGGAAAGAGAGAGAAATTCTTACACAATTTGTTCAGGGGCTGTGATGCAACCTGGAGTGACCATATCTAGAACCACAGCTGGATGAGACATAAGGGTGGACACTCTTGGGGATGAGAGGTTTGGTGAGGTTGGGTGAGCAAACGCAGACCCTTTAAAGTAATACTGCGTGCTACCCATCGCATGGGTCCCAAATCTCCAGGTTCAAGGGCATCTTCCTACATCGAAAACATGCATGAGAAACCCAGAAGATGGTACACCGTGTGATGGGGAAAGGTTTCTAAAACGCACCTCATTTCTCATCTCCTTGTGCTCGGGTTCGCCATTCCAGCCACTTTACTAGCAATCTCCCTACTTGGAGCATCAGCACCTTTAACCTCCTGTTCCGTACAGGTTGCAATTTGTCCTGAGGATGAACGGGAAGACGGGGAACCAATGAGAGACTAGCTCTTGGTGTTGGGACAGGCACAGGTCACTCTATTTTCCCATCAGGAAGAAGAATTAACCACAGGCTCAGCCTGCCCCCCGGAACCAGAACAGGGCCTGAAGCCATCCTGCGCTTTTGCGGCCAGCTCCCAAAAATGCGACTTGTAAAATGGAGCTTCAGGGCACTGCAATTCACAAACCTGCAGAGTTATAAATGATAACTCTCGTCCACAAATATATTGAGGGAAGGCAAAGAAGAGGATTTGAAATCAAGGCAGAATTGCAGGAAACAGATTTCAGGAGGTAGATTTGAATCGCCTTTAAAGCACATGAAAAGCGGCAAAACGTTGACAATGATGCCCATGGCCAAAAAGGGCGTATGCGTTTTTTCCTGAATATATTCAGGAAAAAACGCATACGCCCTTTTTGGCCAACCAAGCAACCTGGAAAGGCAAATCAGCGCTACAAAGAAGTCTCGCTTCCCATCGGTCAAAAGGGCCATGCTGAAAAAAGTGTCAAAACCAGAAATGCAGGACAGGCCATGGAGAAATGGGAGCCTTGCTACACTGATGGGCGGGATGTAAATTGCCAACAGCCACTCTGGAGAAGTGTACGGTGTGTCCTGAAACATCTAAAAAACACAGCTTAGAGAGCATAGGGCACTTCCACGCATGGGGGGATAAAGTGGGAAAATTGAAAATCAGCAAGACACAAGCACCCCAAAGTTTAGGGCTGCTCTGTTGACAAGGACCTCCACTTCATTCCACCATAAATATCCCAGGAAAGCGAAAAATGGATCAAAAAGTTGTGGTCCTTATGTACAATGGAATATCACTCAGCCATGAAATCAATGTCATAAGGCTAGTAGCAGCATGATGAGTGGATTTAGGTAAGACAATACTAAGTGAAATAAGTCACACAGAAAAAGAAACTTCTCATAAAGTGTCACTTATAGAGGGAATGTAAAAACCGTTACACTTGAACTGAATTACAAAACAGAACAGAGTCACACATGCAGAAAACACACTATGGCTGCTTAACGGGAAAGGTGAGGTGGGGTGATACATAAAACAAGAGTTTCAAATTAGCTCAGATACCGTTCCATAAACCCAATATGTAATAGACAAGACCTACTCCTTGCTCAGAGAACTGGACTCAACACGCCCGATTCACCGCACAAGAATATATCTGACTAGTAATAATCTTAAAACCTATGTATTGATATCTCTCTGTTAGTGTGTCAAGTGGGTGTAAAGCGGCATAAACACAGCCGTGAAAAGCAGCTAAACCCCATTATAAAACTAAATTACTTTTAAAAACCCATGAAACAAAGACAGGGAAAGAGAGAGAAATTCTTACACAATTCGTTCAGGGGCTGTGATGCAACCTGGAGTGACCATATCTAGACCCACAGCTGGATGAGACATAAGGGTGGACACTCTTGGGGCTGAGAGGTTTGGTGAGGTTGGGTGAGCAAACGCAGACCCTTTAAAGTAATACTGCGTGCTACCCATCGCATGGGTCCCAAATCTCCAGATTCAAGGGCATCTTCCTACATCGAAAACATGCATGAGAAACCCAGAAGATGGTACACCGTGTGATGGGGAAAGGTTTCTAAAACGCACCTCATTTCTCATCTCCTTGTGCTCGGGTTCGCCATTTCAGCCACTTTACTAGCAATCTCCCTACTTGGAGCATCAGCACCTTTAACCTCCTGTTCCGTACAGGTTGCAATTTGTCCTGAGGATGAACGGGAAGACGGGGAACCAATGAGAGACTAGCTCTTGGTGTTGGGACAGGCACAGGTCACTCTATTTTCCCATCAGGAAGAAGAATTAACCACAGGCTCAGCCTGCCCCCCGGAACCAGAACAGGGCCTGAAGCCATCCTGCGCTTTTGCGGCCAGCTCCCAAAAAAGCGACTTGTAAAATGGAGCTTCAGGGCACTGCAATTCACAAACCTGCAGAGTTATAAATGATAACTCTCGTCCACAAATATATTGAGGGAAGGCAAAGAAGAGGATTTGAAATCAAGGCAGAATTGCAAGAAACAGATTTCAGGAGGTAGATTCGAATCGCCTTTAAAGCACATGAAAAGCGGCAGAACGTTGACAATGATGCCCTTGGCCAAAAAGGGCTTATGCGTTTTTTCCTGAATATATTCAGGAAAAAACGCATACGCCCTTTTTGGCCAACCACGCAACCTGGAAAGGCAAATCAGCGCTACAAAGAAGTCTCGCTTCCCATCGGTCAAAAGGGCCATGCTGAAAAAAGTGTCAAAACCAGAAATGCAGGACAGGCCATGGAGAAATGGGAGCCTTGCTACACTGATGGGCGGGATGTAAATTGCCAACAGCCACTCTGGAGAAGTGTACGGTGTGTCCTGAAACATCTAAAAAACACAGCTTAGAGAGCATAGGGCACTTCCACGCATGGGGGGATAAAGTGGGAAAATTGAAAATCAGCAAGACACAAGCACCCCAAAGTTTAGGGCTGCTCTGTTGACAAGGACCTCCACTTCATTCCACCTTAAATATCCCAGGAAAGCGAAAAATGGATCAAAAAGTTGTGGTCCTTATGTACAATGGAATATCACTCAGCCATGAAATCAATGTCATAAGGCTAGTAGCAGCATGATGAGTGGATTTAGGTAAGACAATACTAAGTGAAATAAGTCACACAGAAAAAGAAACTTCTCATAAGGTGTCACTTATAGAGGGAATGTAAAAACCGTTACACTTGAACTGAATTACAAAACAGAACAGAGTCACACATGCAGAAAACACACTATGGCTGCTTAACGGGAAAGGTGAGGTGGGGTGATACATAAAACAAGAGTTTCAAATTAGCTCAGATACCGTTCCATAAACCCAATATGTAATAGACAAGACCTACTCCTTGCTCAGAGAACTGGACTCAACACGCCCGATTCACCGCACAAGAATATATCTGACTAGTAATAATCTTAAAACCTATGTATTGATATCTCTCTGTTAGTGTGTCAAGTGGGTGTAAAGCGGCATAAACACAGCCGTGAAAAGCAGCTAAACCCCATTATAAAACTAAATTACTTTTAAAAACCCATGAAACAAAGACAGGGAAAGAGAGAGAAATTCTTACACAATTCGTTCAGGGGCTGTGATGCAACCTGGAGTGACCATATCTAGACCCACAGCTGGATGAGACATAAGGGTGGACACTCTTGGGGCTGAGAGGTTTGGTGAGGTTGGGTGAGCAAACGCAGACCCTTTAAAGTAATACTGCGTGCTACCCATCGCATGGGTCCCAAATCTCCAGATTCAAGGGCATCTTCCTACATCGAAAACATGCATGAGAAACCCAGAAGATGGTACACCGTGTGATGGGGAAAGGTTTCTAAAACGCACCTCATTTCTCATCTCCTTGTGCTCGGGTTCGCCATTTCAGCCACTTTACTAGCAATCTCCCTACTTGGAGCATCAGCACCTTTAACCTCCTGTTCCGTACAGGTTGCAATTTGTCCTGAGGATGAACGGGAAGACGGGGAACCAATGAGAGACTAGCTCTTGGTGTTGGGACAGGCACAGGTCACTCTATTTTCCCATCAGGAAGAAGAATAAACCACAGGCTCAGCCTGCCCCCCGGAACCAGAACAGGGCCTGAAGCCATCCTGCGCTTTTGCGGCCAGCTCCCAAAAAAGCGACTTGTAAAATGGAGCTTCAGGGCACTGCAATTCACAAACCTGCAGAGTTATAAATGATAACTCTCGTCCACAAATATATTGAGGGAAGGCAAAGAAGAGGATTTGAAATCAAGGCAGAATTGCAAGAAACAGATTTCAGGAGGTAGATTCGAATCGCCTTTAAAGCACATGAAAAGCGGCAGAACGTTGACAATGATGCCCTTGGCCAAAAAGGGCTTATGCGTTTTTTCCTGAATATATTCAGGAAAAAACGCATACGCCCTTTTTGGCCAACCACGCAACCTGGAAAGGCAAATCAGCGCTACAAAGAAGTCTCGCTTCCCATCGGTCAAAAGGGCCATGCTGAAAAAAGTGTCAAAACCAGAAATGCAGGACAGGCCATGGAGAAAAGGGAGACTTGCTACACTGATGGGCGGGATGTAAATTGCCAACAGCCACTCTGGAGAAGTGTACGGTGTGTCCTGAAACATCTAAAAAACACAGCTTAGAGAGCATAGGGCACTTCCACGCATGGGGGGATAAAGTGGGAAAATTGAAAATCAGCAAGACACAAGCACCCCAAAGTTTAGGGCTGCTCTGTTGACAAGGACCTCCACTTCATTCCACCTTAAATATCCCAGGAAAGCGAAAAATGGATCAAAAAGTTGTGGTCCTTATGTACAATGGAATAACACTCAGCCATGAAATCAATGTCATAAGGCTAGTAGCAGCATGATGAGTGGATTTAGGTAAGACGATTCTAAGTGAAATAAGTCACACAGAAAAGGACACTTCTCATAAGGTGTCACTTATAGAGGGAATGTAAAAACCGTTACACTTGAACTGAATTACAAAACAGAACAGAGTCACACATGCAGAAAACACACTATGGCTGCTTAACGGGAAAGGTGAGGTGGGGTGATACATAAAACAAGAGTTTCAAATTAGCTCAGATACCGTTCCATAAACCCAATATGTAATAGACAAGACCTACTCCTTGCTCAGAGAACTGGACTCAACACGCCCGATTCACCGCACAAGAATATATCTGATTAGTAATAATCTTAAAACCTATGTATTGATATCTCTCTGTTAGTGTGTCAAGTGGGTGTAAAGCGGCATAAACACAGCCGTGAAAAGCAGCTAAACCCCATTATAAAAATAAATTACTTTTAAAAACCCATGAAACAAAGACAGGGAAAGAGAGAGAAATTCTTACACAATTCGTTCAGGGGCTGTGATGCAACCTGGATTGACCATATCTAGACCCACAGCTGGATGAGACATAAGGGTGGACACTCTTGGGGCTGAGAGGTTTGGTGAGGTTGGGTGAGCAAACGCAGACCCTTTAATGTAATACTGCGTGCTACCCATGGCATGGGTCCCAAATCTCCAGGTTCAAGGGCATCTTCCTACTTCGAAAACATGCATGAGAAACCCAGAAGATGGTACACCGTGTGATGGGGAAAGGTTTCTAAAACGCACCTCATTTCTCATCTCCTTGTGCTCGGGTTCGCCATTCCAGCCACTTTACTAGCAATCTCCCTACTTGGAGCATCAGCACCTTTAACCTCCTGTTCCGTACAGGTTGCAATTTGTCCTGAGGATGAACGGGAAGACGGGGAACCAATGAGAGACTAGCTCTTGGTGTTGGGACAGGCACAGGTCACTCTATTTTCCCATCAGGAAGAAGAATTAACCACAGGCTCAGCCTGCCCCCCGGAACCAGAACAGGGCCTGAAGCCATCCTGCGCTTTTGCGGCCAGCTCCCAAAAAAGCGACTTGTAAAATGGAGCTTCAGGGCACTGCAATTCACAAACCTGCAGAGTTATAAATGATAACTCTCGTCCACAAATATATTGAGGGAAGGCAAAGAAGAGGATTTGAAATCAAGGAAGAATTGCAGGAAACAGATTTCAGGAGGTAGATTCGAATCGCCTTTAAAGCACATGAAAAGCGGCAAAACGTTGACAATGATGCCCTTGGCCAAAAAGGGCGTATGCGTTTTTTCCTGAATATATTCAGGAAAAAACGCATACGCCCTTTTTGGCCAACCAAGCAACCTGGAAAGGCAAATCAGCGCTACAAAGAAGTCTCGCTTCCCATCGGTCAAAAGGGCCATGCTGAAAAAAGTGTCAAAACCAGAAATGCAGGACAGGCCATGGAGAAATGGGAGCCTTGCTACACTGATGTGCGGGATGTAAATTGCCAACAGCCACTCTGGAGAAGTGTACGGTGTGTCCTGAAACATCTAAAAAACACAGCTTAGAGAGCATAGGGCACTTCCACGCATGGGGGGATAAAGTGGGAAAATTGAAAATCAGCAAGACACAAGCACCCCAAAGTTTAGGGCTGCTCTGTTGACAAGGACCTCCACTTCATTCCACCTTAAATATCCCAGGAAAGCGAAAAATGGATCAAAAAGTTGTGGTCCTTATGTACAATGGAATAACACTCAGCCATGAAATCAATGTCATAAGGCTAGTAGCAGCATGATGAGTGGATTTAGGTAAGACGATTCTAAGTGAAATAAGTCACACAGAAAAGGACACTTCTCATAAGGTGTCACTTATAGAGGGAATGTAAAAACCGTTACACTTGAACTGAATTACAAAACAGAACAGAGTCACACATGCAGAAAACACACTATGGCTGCTTAACGGGAAAGGTGAGGTGGGGTGATACATAAAACAAGAGTTTCAAATTAGCTCAGATACCGTTCCATAAACCCAATATGTAATAGACAAGACCTACTCCTTGCTCAGAGAACTGGACTCAACACGCCCGATTCACCGCAAAAGAATATATCTGACTAGTAATAATCTTAAAACCTATGTATTGATATCTCTCTGTTAGTGTGTCAAGTGGGTGTAAAGCGGCATAAACACAGCCGTGAAAAGCAGCTAAACCCCATTATAAAACTAAATTACTTTTAAAAACCCATGAAACAAAGACAGGGAAAGAGAGAGAAATTCTTACACAATTCGTTCAGGGGCTGTGATGCAACCTGGAGTGACCATATCTAGAACCACAGCTGGATGAGACATAAGGGTGGACACTCTTGGGGCTGAGAGGTTTGGTGAGGTTGGGTGAGCAAACGCAGACCCTTTAAAGTAATACTGCGTGCTACCCATCGCATGGGTCCCAAATCTCCAGGTTCAAGGGCATCTTCCTACATCGAAAACATGCATGAGAAACCCAGAAGAGGGTACACCGTGTGATGGGGAAAGGTTTCTAAAACGCACCTCATTTCTCATCTCCTTGTGCTCGGGTTCGCCATTCCAGCCACTTTACTAGCAATCTCCCTACTTGGAGCATCAGCACCTTTAACCTCCTGTTCCGTACAGGTTGCAATTTGTCCTGAGGATGAACGGGAAGACGGGGAACCAATGAGAGACTAGCTCTTGGTGTTGGGACAGGCACAGGTCACTCTATTTTCCCATCAGGAAGAAGAATTAACCACAGGCTCAGCCTGCTCCCCGGAACCAGAACAGGGCCTGAAGCCATCCTGCGCTTTTGCGGCCAGCTCCCAAAAATGCGACTTGTAAAATGGAGCTTCCGGGCACTGCAATTCACAAACCTGCAGAGTTATAAATGATAACTCTCGTCCACAAATATATTGAGGGAAGGCAAAGAAGAGGATTTGAAATCAAGGCAGAATTGCAGGAAACAGATTTCAGGAGGTAGATTCGAATCGCCTTTAAAGCACATGAAAAGCGGCAAAACGTTGACAATGATGCCCTTGGCCAAAAAGGGCGTATGCGTTTTTTCCTGAATATATTCAGGAAAAAACGCATACGCCCTTTTTGGCCAACCAAGCAACCTGGAAAGGCAAATCAGCGGTACAAAGAAGTCTCGCTTCCCATCGGTCAAAAGGGCCATGCTGAAAAAAGTGTCAAAACCAGAAATGCAGGACAGGCCATGGAGAAATGGGAGCCTTGCTACACTGATGGGCGGGATGTAAATTGCCAACAGCCACTCTGGAGAAGTGTACGGTGTGTCCTGAAACATCTAAAAAACACAGCTTAGAGAGCATAGGGCACTTCCACGCATGGGGGGATAAAGTGGGAAAATTGAAAATCAGCAAGACACAAGCACCCCAAAGTTTAGGGCTGCTCTGTTGACAAGGACCTCCACTTCATTCCACCTTAAATATCCGAGGAAAGCGAAAAATGGATCAAAAAGTTGTGGTCCTTATGTACAATGGAATATCACTCAGCCATGAAATCAATGTCATAAGGCTAGTAGCAGCATGATGAGTGGATTTAGGTAAGACAATACTAAGTAAAATAAGTCACACAGAAAAAGAAACTTCTCATAAGGTGTCACTTATAGAGGGAATGTAAAAACCGTTACACTTGAACTGAATTACAAAACAGAACAGAGTCACACATGCAGAAAACACACTATGGCTGCTTAACGGGAAAGGTGAGGTGGGGTGATACATAAAACAAGAGTTTCAAATTAGCTCAGATACCGTTCCATAAACCCAATATGTAATAGACAAGACCTACTCCTTGCTCAGAGAACTGGACTCAACACGCCCGATTCACCGCACAAGAATATATCTGACTAGTAATAATCTTAAAACCTATGTATTGATATCTCTCTGTTAGTGTGTCAAGTGGGTGTAAAGCGGCATAAACACAGCCGTGAAAAGCAGCTAAACCCCATTATAAAACTAAATTACTTTTAAAAACCCATGAAACAAAGACAGGGAAAGAGAGAGAAATTCTTACACAATTCGTTCAGGGGCTGTGATGCAACCTGGAGTGACCATATCTAGACCCACAGCTGGATGAGACATAAGGGTGGACACTCTTGGGGCTGAGAGGTTTGGTGAGGTTGGGTGAGCAAACGCAGACCCTTTAAAGTAATACTGCGTGCTACCCATCGCATGGGTCCCAAATCTCCAGATTCAAGGGCATCTTCCTACATCGAAAACATGCATGAGAAACCCAGAAGATGGTACACCGTGTGATGGGGAAAGGTTTCTAAAACGCACCTCATTTCTCATCTCCTTGTGCTCGGGTTCGCCATTTCAGCCACTTTACTAGCAATCTCCCTACTTGGAGCATCAGCACCTTTAACCTCCTGTTCCGTACAGGTTGCAATTTGTCCTGAGGATGAACGGGAAGACGGGGAACCAATGAGAGACTAGCTCTTGGTGTTGTGACAGGCACAGGTCACTCTATTTTCCCATCAGGAAGAAGAATTAACCACAGGCTCAGCCTGCCCCCCGGAACCAGAACAGGGCCTGAAGCCATCCTGCGCTTTTGCGGCCAGCTCCCAAAAAAGCGACTTGTAAAATGGAGCTTCAGGGCACTGCAATTCACAAACCTGCAGAGTTATAAATGATAACTCTCGTCCACAAATATATTGAGGGAAGGCAAAGAAGAGGATTTGAAATCAAGGCAGAATTGCAAGAAACAGATTTCAGGAGGTAGATTCGAATCGCCTTTAAAGCACATGAAAAGCGGCAGAACGTTGACAATGATGCCCTTGGCCAAAAAGGGCTTATGCGTTTTTTCCTGAATATATTCAGGAAAAAACGCATACGCCCTTTTTGGCCAACCACGCAACCTGGAAAGGCAAATCAGCGCTACAAAGAAGTCTCGCTTCCCATCGGTCAAAAGGGCCATGCTGAAAAAAGTGTCAAAACCAGAAATGCAGGACAGGCCATGGAGAAATGGGAGACTTGCTACACTGATGGGCGGGATGTAAATTGCCAACAGCCACTCTGGAGAAGTGTACGGTGTGTCCTGAAACATCTAAAAAACACAGCTTAGAGAGCATAGGGCACTTCCACGCATGGGGGGATAAAGTGGGAAAATTGAAAATCAGCAAGACACAAGCACCCCAAAGTTTAGGGCTGCTCTGTTGACAAGGACCTCCACTTCATTCCACCTTAAATATCCGAGGAAAGCGAAAAATGGATCAAAAAGTTGTGGTCCTTATGTACAATGGAATAACACTCAGCCATGAAATCAATGTTATAAGGCTAGTAGCAGCATGATGAGTGGATTTAGGTAAGACGATTCTAAGTGAAATAAGTCACAAAGAAAAGGACACTTCTCATAAGGTGTCACTTATAGAGGGAATGTAAAAACCGTTACACTTGAACTGAATTACAAAACAGAACAGAGTCACACATGCAGAAAACACACTATGGCTGCTTAACGGGAAAGGTGAGGTGGGGTGATACATAAAACAAGAGTTTCAAATTAGCTCAGATACCGTTCCATAAACCCAATATGTAATAGACAAGACCTACTCCTTGCTCAGAGAACTGGACTCAACACGCCCGATTCACCGCACAAGAATATATCTGATTAGTAATAATCTTAAAACCTATGTATTGATATCTCTCTGTTAGTGTGTCAAGTGGGTGTAAAGCGGCATAAACACAGCCGTGAAAAGCAGCTAAACCCCATTATAAAACTAAATTACTTTTAAAAACCCATGAAACAAAGACAGGGAAAGAGAGAGAAATTCTTACACAATTCGTTCAGGGGCTGTGATGCAACCTGGAGTGACCATATCTAGACCCACAGCTGGATGAGACATAAGGGTGGACACTCTTGGGGCTGAGAGGTTTGGTGAGGTTGGGTGAGCAAACGCAGACCCTTTAAAGTAATACTGCGTGCTACCCATCGCATGGGTCCCAAATCTCCAGATTCAAGGGCATCTTCCTACATCGAAAACATGCATGAGAAACCCAGAAGATGGTACACCGTGTGATGGGGAAAGGTTTCTAAAACGCACCTCATTTCTCATCTCCTTGTGCTCGGGTTCGCCATTTCAGCCACTTTACTAGCAATCTCCCTACTTGGAGCATCAGCACCTTTAACCTCCTGTTCCGTACAGGTTGCAATTTGTCCTGAGGATGAACGGGAAGACGGGGAACCAATGAGAGACTAGCTCTTGGTGTTGGGACAGGCACAGGTCACTCTATTTTCCCATCAGGAAGAAGAATTAACCACAGGCTCAGCCTGCCCCCCGGAACCAGAACAGGGCCTGAAGCCATCCTGCGCTTTTGCGGCCAGCTCCCAAAAAAGCGACTTGTAAAATGGAGCTTCAGGGCACTGCAATTCACAAACCTGCAGAGTTATAAATGATAACTCTCGTCCACAAATATATTGAGGGAAGGCAAAGAAGAGGATTTGAAATCAAGGCAGAATTGCAAGAAACAGATTTCAGGAGGTAGATTCGAATCGCCTTTAAAGCACATGAAAAGCGGCAGAACGTTGACAATGATGCCCTTGGCCAAAAAGGGCTTATGCGTTTTTTCCTGAATATATTCAGGAAAAAACGCATACGCCCTTTTTGGCCAACCACGCAACCTGGAAAGGCAAATCAGCGCTACAAAGAAGTCTCGCTTCCCATCGGTCAAAAGGGCCATGCTGAAAAAAGTGTCAAAACCAGAAATGCAGGACAGGCCATGGAGAAATGGGAGACTTGCTACACTGATGGGCGGGATGTAAATTGCCAACAGCCACTCTGGAGAAGTGTACGGTGTGTCCTGAAACATCTAAAAAACACAGCTTAGAGAGCATAGGGCACTTCCACGCATGGGGGGATAAAGTGGGAAAATTGAAAATCAGCAAGACACAAGCACCCCAAAGTTTAGGGCTGCTCTGTTGACAAGGACCTCCACTTCATTCCACCTTAAATATCCGAGGAAAGCGAAAAATGGATCAAAAAGTTGTGGTCCTTATGTACAATGGAATAACACTCAGCCATGAAATCAATGTTATAAGGCTAGTAGCAGCATGATGAGTGGATTTAGGTAAGACGATTCTAAGTGAAATAAGTCACAAAGAAAAGGACACTTCTCATAAGGTGTCACTTATAGAGGGAATGTAAAAACCGTTACACTTGAACTGAATTACAAAACAGAACAGAGTCACACATGCAGAAAACACACTATGGCTGCTTAACGGGAAAGGTGAGGTGGGGTGATACATAAAACAAGAGTTTCAAATTAGCTCAGATACCGTTCCATAAACCCAATATGTAATAGACAAGACCTACTCCTTGCTCAGAGAACTGGACTCAACACGCCCGATTCACCGCACAAGAATATATCTGATTAGTAATAATCTTAAAACCTATGTATTGATATCTCTCTGTTAGTGTGTCAAGTGGGTGTAAAGCGGCATAAACACAGCCGTGAAAAGCAGCTAAACCCCATTATAAAACTAAATTACTTTTAAAAACCCATGAAACAAAGACAGGGAAAGAGAGAGAAATTCTTACACAATTCGTTCAGGGGCTGTGATGCAACCTGGAGTGACCATATCTAGACCCACAGCTGGATGAGACATAAGGGTGGACACTCTTGGGGCTGAGAGGTTTGGTGAGGTTGGGTGAGCAAACGCAGACCCTTTAAAGTAATACTGCGTGCTACCCATCGCATGGGTCCCAAATCTCCAGATTCAAGGGCATCTTCCTACATCGAAAACATGCATGAGAAACCCAGAAGATGGTACACCGTGTGATGGGGAAAGGTTTCTAAAACGCACCTCATTTCTCATCTCCTTGTGCTCGGGTTCGCCATTTCAGCCACTTTACTAGCAATCTCCCTACTTGGAGCATCAGCACCTTTAACCTCCTGTTCCGTACAGGTTGCAATTTGTCCTGAGGATGAACGGGAAGACGGGGAACCAATGAGAGACTAGCTCTTGGTGTTGGGACAGGCACAGGTCACTCTATTTTCCCATCAGGAAGAAGAATTAACCACAGGCTCAGCCTGCCCCCCGGAACCAGAACAGGGCCTGAAGCCATCCTGCGCTTTTGCGGCCAGCTCCCAAAAAAGCGACTTGTAAAATGGAGCTTCAGGGCACTGCAATTCACAAACCTGCAGAGTTATAAATGATAACTCTCGTCCACAAATATATTGAGGGAAGGCAAAGAAGAGGATTTGAAATCAAGGCAGAATTGCAAGAAACAGATTTCAGGAGGTAGATTCGAATCGCCTTTAAAGCACATGAAAAGCGGCAAAACGTTGACAATGATGCCCTTGGCCAAAAAGGGCGTATGCGTTTTTTCCTGAATATATTCAGGAAAAAACGCATACGCCCTTTTTGGCCAACCAAGCAACCTGGAAAGGCAAATCAGCGCTACAAAGAAGTCTCGCTTCCCATCGGTCAAAAGGGCCATGCTGAAAAAAGTGTCAAAACCAGAAATGCAGGACAGGCCATGGAGAAATGGGAGCCTTGCTACACTGATGGGCGGGATGTAAATTGCCAACAGCCACTCTGGAGAAGTGTACGGTGTGTCCTGAAACATCTAAAAAACACAGCTTAGAGAGCATAGGGCACTTCCACGCATGGGGGGATAAAGTGGGAAAATTGAAAATCAGCAAGACACAAGCACCCCAAAGTTTAGGGCTGCTCTGTTGACAAGGACCTCCACTTCATTCCACCTTAAATATCCCAGGAACGCGAAAAATGGATCAAAAAGTTGTGGTCCTTATGTACAATGGAATAACACTCAGCCAAGAAATCAATGTCATAAGGCTAGTAGCAGCATGATGAGTGGATTTAGGTAAGACGATTCTAAGTGAAATAAGTCACACAGAAAAGGACACTTCTCATAAGGTGTCACTTATAGAGGGAATGTAAAAACCGTTACACTTGAACTGAATTACAAAACAGAACAGAGTCACACATGCAGAAAACACACTATGGCTGCTTAACGGGAAAGGTGAGGTGGGGTGATACATAAAACAAGAGTTTCAAATTAGCTCAGATACCGTTCCATAAGCCCAATATGTAATAGACAAGACCTACTCCTTGCTCAGAGAACTGGACTCAACACGCCCGATTCACCGCACAAGAATATATCTGACTAGTAATAATCTTAAAACCTATGTATTGATATCTCTCTGTTAGTGTGTCAAGTGTGTGTAAAGCGGCATAAACACAGCCGTGAAAAGCAGCTAAACCCCATTATAAAAATAAATTACTTTTAAAAACCCATGAAACAAAGACAGGGAAAGAGAGAGAAATTCTTACACAATTCGTTCAGGGGCTGTGATGCCACCTGGATTGACCATATCTAGACCCACAGCTGGATGAGACATAAGGGTGGACACTCTTGGGGCTGAGAGGTTTGGTGAGGTTGGGTGAGCAAACGCAGACCCTTTAAAGTAATACTGCGTGCTACCCATCGCATGGGTCCCAAATCTCCAGGTTCAAGGGCATCTTCCTACATCGAAAACATGCATGAGAAACCCAGAAGATGGTACACCGTGTGATGGGGAAAGGTTTCTAAAACGCACCTCATTTCTCATCTCCTTGTGCTCGGGTTCTCCATTCCAGCCACTTTACTAGCAATCTCCCTACTTGGAGCATCAGCACCTTTAACCTCCTGTTCCGTACAGGTTGCAATTTGTCCTGAGGATGAACGGGAAGACGGGGAACCAATGAGAGACTAGCTCTTGGTGTTGGGACAGGCACAGGTCACTCTATTTTCCCATCAGGAAGAAGAATTAACCACAGGCTCAGCCTGCCCCCCGGAACCAGAACAGGGCCTGAAGCCATCCTGCGCTTTTGCGGCCAGCTCCCAAAAATGCGACTTGTAAAATGGAGCTTCAGGGCACTGCAATTCACAAACCTGCAGAGTTATAAATGATAACTCTCGTCCACAAATATATTGAGGGAAGGCAAAGAAGAGGATTTGAAATCAAGGCAGAATTGCAGGAAACAGATTTCAGGAGGTAGATTCGAATCGCCTTTAAAGCACATGAAAAGCGGCAAAACGTTGACAATGATGCCCTTGGCCAAAAAGGGCGTATGCTTTTTTTCCTGAATATATTCAGGAAAAAACGCATACGCCCTTTTTGGCCAACCAAGCAACCTGGAAAGGCAAATCAGCGCTACAAAGAAGTCTCGCTTCCCATCGGTCAAAAGGGCCATGCTGAAAAAAGTGTCAAAACCAGAAATGCAGGACAGGCCATGGAGAAATGGGAGCCTTGCTACACTGATGGGCGGGATGTAAATTGCCAACAGCCACTCTGGAGAAGTGTACGGTGTGTCCTGAAACATCTAAAAAACACAGCTTAGAGAGCATAGGGCACTTCCACGCATGGGGGGATAAAGTGGGAAAATTGAAAATCAGCAAGACACAAGCACCCCAAAGTTTAGGGCTGCTCTGTTGACAAGGACCTCCACTTCATTCCACCTTAAATATCCCAGGAAAGCGAAAAATGGATCAAAAAGTTGTGGTCCTTATGTACAATGGAATATCACTCAGCCATGAAATCAATGTCATAAGGCTAGTAGCAGCATGATGAGTGGATTTAGGTAAGACAATACTAAGTGAAATAAGTCACACAGAAAAAGAAACTTCTCATAAGGTGTCACTTATAGAGGGAATGTAAAAACCGTTACACTTGAACTGAATTACAAAACAGAACAGAGTCACACATGCAGAAAACACACTATGGCTGCTTAACGGGAAAGGTGAGGTGGGGTGATCCATAAAACAAGAGTTTCAAATTAGCTCAGATACCGTTCCATAAACCCAATATGTAATAGACAAGACCTACTCCTTGCTCAGAGAACTGGACTCAACACGCCCGATTCACCGCACAAGAATATATCTGACTAGTAATAATCTTAAAACCTATGTATTGATATCTCTCTGTTAGTGTGTCGTGTCAAGTGGGTGTAAAGCGGCATAAACACAGCCCTGAAAAGCAGCTAAACCCCATTATAAAACTAAATTACTTTTAAAAACCCATGAAACAAAGACAGGGAAAGAGAGAGAAATTCTTACACAATTCGTTCAGGGGCTGTGATGCAACCTGGATTGACCATATCTAGACCCACAGCTGGATGAGACATAAGGGTGGACACTCTTGGGGCTGAGAGGTTTGGTGAGGTTGGGTGAGCAAACGCAGACCCTTTAAAGTAATACTGCGTGCTACCCATCGCATGGGTCCCAAATCTCCAGGTTCAAGGGCATCTTCCTACATCGAAAACATGCATGAGAAACCCAGAAGAGGGTACACCGTGTGATGGGGAAAGGTTTCTAAAACGCACCTCATTTCTCATCTCCTTGTGCTCGGGTTCGCCATTCCAGCCACTTTACTAGCAATCTCCCTACTTGGAGCATCAGCACCTTTAACCTCCTGTTCCGTACAGGTTGCAATTTGTCCTGAGGATGAACGGGAAGACGGGGAACCAATGAGAGACTAGCTCTTGGTGTTGGGACAGGCACAGGTCACTCTATTTTCCCATCAGGAAGAAGAATTAACCACAGGCTCAGCCTGCCCCCCGGAACCAGAACAGGGCCTGAAGCCATCCTGCGCTTTTGCGGCCAGCTCCCAAAAAAGCGACTTGTAAAATGGAGCTTCAGGGCACTGCAATTCACAAACCTGCAGAGTTATAAATGATAACTCTCGTCCACAAATATATTGAGGGAAGGCAAAGAAGAGGATTTGAAATCAAGGAAGAATTGCAGGAAACAGATTTCAGGAGGTAGATTCGAATCGCCTTTAAAGCACATGAAAAGCGGCAAAACGTTGACAATGATGCCCTTGGCCAAAAAGGGCGTATGCGTTTTTTCCTGAATATATTCAGGAAAAAACGCATACGCCCTTTTTGGCCAACCAAGCAACCTGGAAAGGCAAATCAGCGCTACAAAGAAGTCTCGCTTCCCATCGGTCAAAAGGGCCATGCTGAAAAAAGTGTCAAAACCAGAAATGCAGGACAGGCCATGGAGAAATGGGAGCCTTGCTACACTGATGTGCGGGATGTAAATTGCCAACAGCCACTCTGGAGAAGTGTACGGTGTGTCCTGAAACATCTAAAAAACACAGCTTAGAGAGCATAGGGCACTTCCACGCATGGGGGGATAAAGTGGGAAAATTGAAAATCAGCAAGACACAAGCACCCCAAAGTTTAGGGCTGCTCTGTTGACAAGGACCTCCACTTCATTCCACCTTAAATATCCCAGGAAAGCGAAAAATGGATCAAAAAGTTGTGGTCCTTATGTACAATGGAATAACACTCAGCCATGAAATCAATGTCATAAGGCTAGTAGCAGCATGATGAGTGGATTTAGGTAAGACGATTCTAAGTGAAATAAGTCACACAGAAAAGGACACTTCTCATAAGGTGTCACTTATAGAGGGAATGTAAAAACCGTTACACTTGAACTGAATTACAAAACAGAACAGAGTCACACATGCAGAAAACACACTATGGCTGCTTAACGGGAAAGGTGAGGTGGGGTGATACATAAAACAAGAGTTTCAAATTAGCTCAGATACCGTTCCATAAACCCAATATGTAATAGACAAGACCTACTCCTTGCTCAGAGAACTGGACTCAACACGCCCGATTCACCGCAAAAGAATATATCTGACTAGTAATAATCTTAAAACCTATGTATTGATATCTCTCTGTTAGTGTGTCAAGTGGGTGTAAAGCGGCATAAACACAGCCGTGAAAAGCAGCTAAACCCCATTATAAAACTAAATTACTTTTAAAAACCCATGAAACAAAGACAGGGAAAGAGAGAGAAATTCTTACACAATTCGTTCAGGGGCTGTGATGCAACCTGGAGTGACCATATCTAGAACCACAGCTGGATGAGACATAAGGGTGGACACTCTTGGGGCTGAGAGGTTTGGTGAGGTTGGGTGAGCAAACGCAGACCCTTTAAAGTAATACTGCGTGCTACCCATCGCATGGGTCCCAAATCTCCAGGTTCAAGGGCAACTTCCTACATCGAAAACATGCATGAGAAACCCAGAAGAGGGTACACCGTGTGATGGGGAAAGGTTTCTAAAACGCACCTCATTTCTCATCTCCTTGTGCTCGGGTTCGCCATTCCAGCCACTTTACTAGCAATCTCCCTACTTGGAGCATCAGCACCTTTAACCTCCTGTTCCGTACAGGTTGCAATTTGTCCTGAGGATGAACGGGAAGACGGGGAACCAATGAGAGACTAGCTCTTGGTGTTGGGACAGGCACAGGTCACTCTATTTTCCCATCAGGAAGAAGAATTAACCACAGGCTCAGCCTGCCCCCCGGAACCAGAACAGGGCCTGAAGCCATCCTGCGCTTTTGCGGCCAGCTCCCAAAAATGCGACTTGTAAAATGGAGCTTCCGGGCACTGCAATTCACAAACCTGCAGAGTTATAAATGATAACTCTCGTCCACAAATATATTGAGGGAAGGCAAAGAAGAGGATTTGAAATCAAGGCAGAATTGCAGGAAACAGATTTCAGGAGGTAGATTCGAATCGCCTTTAAAGCACATGAAAAGCGGCAAAACGTTGACAATGATGCCCTTGGCCAAAAAGGGCGTATGCGTTTTTTCCTGAATATATTCAGGAAAAAACGCATACGCCCTTTTTGGCCAACCAAGCAACCTGGAAAGGCAAATCAGCGCTACAAAGAAGTCTCGCTTCCCATCGGTCAAAAGGGCCATGCTGAAAAAAGTGTCAAAACCAGAAATGCAGGACAGGCCATGGAGAAATGGGAGCCTTGCTACACTGATGGGCGGGATGTAAATTGCCAACAGCCACTCTGGAGAAGTGTACGGTGTGTCCTGAAACATCTAAAAAACACAGCTTAGAGAGCATAGGGCACTTCCACGCATGGGGGGATAAAGTGGGAAAATTGAAAATCAGCAAGACACAAGCACCCCAAAGTTTAGGGCTGCTCTGTTGACAAGGACCTCCACTTCATTCCACCTTAAATATCCGAGGAAAGCGAAAAATGGATCAAAAAGTTGTGGTCCTTATGTACAATGGAATATCACTCAGCCATGAAATCAATGTCATAAGGCTAGTAGCAGCATGATGAGTGGATTTAGGTAAGACAATACTAAGTAAAATAAGTCACACAGAAAAAGAAACTTCTCATAAAGTGTCACTTATAGAGGGAATGTAAAAACCGTTACACTTGAACTGAATTACAAAACAGAACAGAGTCACACATGCAGAAAACACACTATGGCTGCTTAACGGGAAAGGTGAGGTGGGGTGATACATAAAACAAGAGTTTCAAATTAGCTCAGATACCGTTCCATAAACCCAATATGTAATAGACAAGACCTACTCCTTGCTCAGAGAACTGGACTCAACACGCCCGATTCACCGCACAAGAATATATCTGACTAGTAATAATCTTAAAACCTATGTATTGATATCTCTCTGTTAGTGTGTCAAGTGGGTGTAAAGCGGCATAAACACAGCCGTGAAAAGCAGCTAAACCCCATTATAAAACTAAATTACTTTTAAAAACCCATGAAACAAAGACAGGGAAAGAGAGAGAAATTCTTACACAATTCGTTCAGGGGCTGTGATGCAACCTGGAGTGACCATATCTAGACCCACAGCTGGATGAGACATAAGGGTGGACACTCTTGGGGCTGAGAGGTTTGGTGAGGTTGGGTGAGCAAACGCAGACCCTTTAAAGTAATACTGCGTGCTACCCATCGCATGGGTCCCAAATCTCCAGATTCAAGGGCATCTTTCTACATCGAAAACATGCATGAGAAACCCAGAAGATGGTACACCGTGTGATGGGGAAAGGTTTCTAAAACGCACCTCATTTCTCATCTCCTTGTGCTCGGGTTCGCCATTTCAGCCACTTTACTAGCAATCTCCCTACTTGGAGCATCAGCACCTTTAACCTCCTGTTCCGTACAGGTTGCAATTTGTCCTGAGGATGAACGGGAAGACGGGGAACCAATGAGAGACTAGCTCTTGGTGTTGGGACAGGCACAGGTCACTCTATTTTCCCATCAGGAAGAAGAATTAACCACAGGCTCAGCCTGACCCCGGAACCAGAACAGGGCCTGAAGCCATCCTGCGCTTTTGCGGCCAGCTCCCAAAAAAGCGACTTGTAAAATGGAGCTTCAGGGCACTGCAATTCACAAACCTGCAGAGTTATAAATGATAACTCTCGTCCACAAATATATTGAGGGAAGGCAAAGAAGAGGATTTGAAATCAAGGCAGAATTGCAAGAAACAGATTTCAGGAGGTAGATTCGAATCGCCTTTAAAGCACATGAAAAGCGGCAGAACGTTGACAATGATGCCCTTGGCCAAAAAGGGCTTATGCGTTTTTTCCTGAATATATTCAGGAAAAAACGCATACGCCCTTTTTGGCCAACCACGCAACCTGGAAAGGCAAATCAGCGCTACAAAGAAGTCTCGCTTCCCATCGGTCAAAAGGGCCATGCTGAAAAAAGTGTCAAAACCAGAAATGCAGGACAGGCCATGGAGAAATGGGAGACTTGCTACACTGATGGGCGGGATGTAAATTGCCAACAGCCACTCTGGAGAAGTGTACGGTGTGTCCTGAAACATCTAAAAAACACAGCTTAGAGAGCATAGGGCACTTCCACGCATGGGGGGATAAAGTGGGAAAATTGAAAATCAGCAAGACACAAGCACCCCAAAGTTTAGGGCTGCTCTGTTGACAAGGACCTCCACTTCATTCCACCTTAAATATCCCAGGAAAGCGAAAAATGGATCAAAAAGTTGTGGTCCTTATGTACAATGGAATAACACTCAGCCATGAAATCAATGTTATAAGGCTAGTAGCAGCATGATGAGTGGATTTAGGTAAGACGATTCTAAGTGAAATAAGTCACAAAGAAAAGGACACTTCTCATAAGGTGTCACTTATAGAGGGAATGTAAAAACCGTTACACTTGAACTGAATTACAAAACAGAACAGAGTCACACATGCAGAAAACACACTATGGCTGCTTAACGGGAAAGGTGAGGTGGGGTGATACATAAAACAAGAGTTTCAAATTAGCTCAGATACCGTTCCATAAACCCAATATGTAATAGACAAGACCTACTCCTTGCTCAGAGAACTGGACTCAACACGCCCGATTCACCGCACAAGAATATATCTGATTAGTAATAATCTTAAAACCTATGTATTGATATCTCTCTGTTAGTGTGTCAAGTGGGTGTAAAGCGGCATAAACACAGCCGTGAAAAGCAGCTAAACCCCATTATAAAAATAAATTACTTTTAAAAACCCATGAAACAAAGACAGGGAAAGAGAGAGAAATTCTTACACAATTCGTTCAGGGGCTGTGATGCAACCTGGATTGACCATATCTAGACCCACAGCTGGATGAGACATAAGGGTGGACACTCTTGGGGCTGAGAGGTTTGGTGAGGTTGGGTGAGCAAACGCAGACCCTTTAATGTAATACTGCGTGCTACCCATGGCATGGGTCCCAAATCTCCAGGTTCAAGGGCATCTTCCTACTTCGAAAACATGCATGAGAAACCCAGAAGATGGTACACCGTGTGATGGGGAAAGGTTTCTAAAACGCACCTCATTTCTCATCTCCTTGTGCTCGGGTTCGCCATTCCAGCCACTTTACTAGCAATCTCCCTACTTGGAGCATCAGCACCTTTAACCTCCTGTTCCGTACAGGTTGCAATTTGTCCTGAGGATGAACGGGAAGACGGGGAACCAATGAGAGACTAGCTCTTGGTGTTGGGACAGGCACAGGTCACTCTATTTTCCCATCAGGAAGAAGAATTAACCACAGGCTCAGCCTGCCCCCCGGAACCAGAACAGGGCCTGAAGCCATCCTGCGCTTTTGCGGCCAGCTCCCAAAAATGCGACTTGTAAAATGGAGCTTCAGGGCACTGCAATTCACAAACCTGCAGAGTTATAAATGATAACTCTCGTCCACAAATATATTGAGGGAAGGCTAAGAAGAGGATTTGAAATCAAGGAAGAATTGCAGGAAACAGATTTCAGGAGGTAGATTCGAATCGCCTTTAAAGCACATGAAAAGCGGCAAAACGTTGACAATGATGCCCTTGGCCAAAAAGGGCGTATGCGTTTTTTCCTGAATATATTCAGGAAAAAACGCATACGCCCTTTTTGGCCAACCAAGCAACCTGGAAAGGCAAATCAGCGCTACAAAGAAGTCTCGCTTCCCATCGGTCAAAAGGGCCATGCTGAAAAAAGTGTCAAAACCAGAAATGCAGGACAGGCCATGGAGAAATGGGAGCCTTGCTACACTGATGGGCGGGATGTAAATTGCCAACAGCCACTCTGGAGAAGTGTACGGTGTGTCCTGAAACATCTAAAAAACACAGCTTAGAGAGCATAGGGCACTTCCACGCATGGGGGGATAAAGTGGGAAAATTGAAAATCAGCAAGACACAAGCACCCCAAAGTTTAGGGCTGCTCTGTTGACAAGGACCTCCACTTCATTCCACCTTAAATATCCCAGGAAAGCGAAAAATGGATCAAAAAGTTGTGGTCCTTATGTACAATGGAATAACACTCAGCCATGAAATCAATGTCATAAGGCTAGTAGCAGCATGATGAGTGGATTTAGGTAAGACGATTCTAAGTGAAATAAGTCACACAGAAAAGGACACTTCTCATAAGGTGTCACTTATAGAGGGAATGTAAAAACCGTTACACTTGAACTGAATTACAAAACAGAACAGAGTCACACATGCAGAAAACACACTATGGCTGCTTAACGGGAAAGGTGAGGTGGGGTGATACATAAAACAAGAGTTTCAAATTAGCTCATATACCGTTCCATAAACACAATATGTAATAGACAAGACCTACTCCTTGCTCAGAGAACTGGACTCAACACGCCCGATTCACCGCAAAAGAATATATCTGACTAGTAATAATCGTAAAACCTATGAATTGATATCTCTCTGTTAGTGTGTCAAGTGGGTGTAAAGCAGCATAAACACAGCCATGAAAAGCAGCTAAACCCCATTATAAAACTAAATTACTTTTAAAAACCCATGAAACAAAGACAGGGAAAGAGAGAGAAATTCTTACACAATTCTTTCAGGGGCTGTGATGCAACCTGGAGTGACCATATCTAGAACCACAGCTGGATGAGACATAAGGGTGGACACTCTTGGGGCTGAGAGGTTTGGTGAGGTTGGGTGAGCAAACGCAGACCCTTTAAAGTAATACTGCGTGCTACCCATCGCATGGGTCCCAAATCTCCAGGTTCAAGGGCATCTTCCTACATCGAAAACATGCATGAGAAACCCAGAAGAGGGTACACCGTGTGATGGGGAAAGGTTTCTAAAACGCACCTCATTTCTCATCTCCTTGTGCTCGGGTTCGCCATTCCAGCCACTTTACTAGCAATCTCCCTACTTGGAGCATCAGCACCTTTAACCTCCTGTTCCGTACAGGTTGCAATTTGTCCTGAGGATGAACGGGAAGACGGGGAACCAATGAGAGACTAGCTCTTGGTGTTGGGACAGGCACAGGTCACTCTATTTTCCCATCAAGAAGAAGAATTAACCACAGGCTCAGCCTGCCCCCCGGAACCAGAACAGGGCCTGAAGCCATCCTGCGCTTTTGCGGCCAGCTCCCAAAAATGCGACTTGTAAAATGGAGCTTCAGGGCACTGCAATTCACAAACCTGCAGAGTTATAAATGATAACTCTCGTCCACAAATATATTGAGGGAAGGCAAAGAAGAGGATTTGAAATCAAGGCAGAATTGCAGGAAACAGATTTCAGGAGGTAGATTCGAATCGCCTTTAAAGCACATGAAAAGCGGCAAAACGTTGACAATGATGCCCTTGGCCAAAAAGGGCGTATGCGTTTTTTCCTGAATATATTCAGGAAAAAACGCATACGCCCTTTTTGGCCAACCAAGCAACCTGGAAAGGCAAATCAGCGCTACAAAGAAGTCTCGCTTCCCATCGGTCAAAAGGGCCATGCTGAAAAAAGTGTCAAAACCAGAAATGCAGGACAGGCCATGGAGAAATGGGAGCCTTGCTACACTGATGGGCGGGATGTAAATTGCCAACAGCCACTCTGGAGAAGTGTACGGTGTGTCCTGAAACATCTAAAAAACACAGCTTAGAGAGCATAGGGCACTTCCACGCATGGGGGGATAAAGTGGGAAAATTGAAAATCAGCAAGACACAAGCACCCCAAAGTTTAGGGCTGCTCTGTTGACAAGGACCTCCACTTCATTCCACCTTAAATATCCCAGGAACGCGAAAAATGGATCAAAAAGTTGTGGTCCTTATGTACAATGGAATAACACTCAGCCATGAAATCAATGTCATAAGGCTAGTAGCAGCATGATGAGTGGATTTAGGTAAGACGATTCTAAGTGAAATAAGTCACACAGAAAAGGACACTTCTCATAAGGTGTCACTTATAGAGGGAATGTAAAAACCGTTACACTTGAACTGAATTACAAAACAGAACAGAGTCACACATGCAGAAAACACACTATGGCTGCTTAACGGGAAAGGTGAGGTGGGGTGATACATAAAACAAGAGTTTCAAATTAGCTCAGATACCGTTCCATAAGCCCAATATGTAATAGACAAGACCTACTCCTTGCTCAGAGAACTGGACTCAACACGCCCGATTCACCGCACAAGAATATATCTGACTAGTAATAATCTTAAAACCTATGTATTGATATCTCTCTGTTAGTGTGTCAAGTGGGTGTAAAGCGGCATAAACACAGCCGTGAAAAGCAGCTAAACCCCATTATAAAAATAAATTACTTTTAAAAACCCATGAAACAAAGACAGGGAAAGAGAGAGAAATTCTTACACAATTCGTTCAGGGGCTGTGATGCCACCTGGATTGACCATATCTAGACCCACAGCTGGATGAGACATAAGGGTGGACACTCTTGGGGCTGAGAGGTTTGGTGAGGTTGGGTGAGCAAACGCAGACCCTTTAAAGTAATACTGCGTGCTACCCATCGCATGGGTCCCAAATCTCCAGGTTCAAGGGCATCTTCCTACATCGAAAACATGCATGAGAAACCCAGAAGATGGTACACCGTGTGATGGGGAAAGGTTTCTAAAACGCACCTCATTTCTCATCTCCTTGTGCTCGGGTTCGCCATTCCAGCCACTTTACTAGCAATCTCCCTACTTGGAGCATCAGCACCTTTAACCTCCTGTTCCGTACAGGTTGCAATTTGTCCTGAGGATGAACCGGAAGACGGGGAACCAATGAGAGACTAGCTCTTGGTGTTGGGACAGGCACAGGTCACTCTATTTTCCCATCAGGAAGAAGAATTAACCACAGGCTCAGCCTGCCCCCCGGAACCAGAACAGGGCCTGAAGCCATCCTGCGCTTTTGCGGCCAGCTCCCAAAAATGCGACTTGTAAAATGGAGCTTCAGGGCACTGCAATTCACAAACCTGCAGAGTTATAAATGATAACTCTCGTCCACAAATATATTGAGGGAAGGCAAAGAAGAGGATTTGAAATCAAGGCAGAATTGCAGGAAACAGATTTCAGGAGGTA
The DNA here is from genome assembly GCF_965194825.1 of Balaenoptera physalus. Lineage (NCBI taxonomy): Eukaryota > Metazoa > Chordata > Mammalia > Artiodactyla > Balaenopteridae > Balaenoptera > Balaenoptera physalus. The sequence continues at coordinate 154,769 of NW_028126021.1, forward strand.
GATTCGAATCGCCTTTAAAGCACATGAAAAGCGGCAAAACGTTGACAATGATGCCCTTGGCCAAAAAGGGCGTATGCGTTTTTTCCTGAATATATTCAGGAAAAAACGCATAGGCCCTTTTTGGCCAACCAAGCAACCTGGAAAGGCAAATCAGCGCTACAAAGAAGTCTCGCTTCCCATCGGTCAAAAGGGCCATGCTGAAAAAAGTGTCAAAACCAGAAATGCAGGACAGGCCATGGAGAAATGGGAGCCTTGCTACACTGATGGGCGGGATGTAAATTGCCAACAGCCACTCTGGAGAAGTGTACGGTGTGTCCTGAAACATCTAAAAAACACAGCTTAGAGAGCATAGGGCACTTCCACGCATGGGGGGATAAAGTGGGAAAATTGAAAATCAGCAAGACACAAGCACCCCAAAGTTTAGGGCTGCTCTGTTGACAAGGACCTCCACTTCATTCCACCTTAAATATCCCAGGAAAGCGAAAAATGGATCAAAAAGTTGTGGTCCTTATGTACAATGGAATATCACTCAGCCATGAAATCAATGTCATAAGGCTAGTAGCAGCATGATGAGTGGATTTAGGTAAGACAATACTAAGTGAAATAAGTCACACAGAAAAAGAAACTTCTCATAAGGTGTCACTTATAGAGGGAATGTAAAAACCGTTACACTTGAACTGAATTACAAAACAGAACAGAGTCACACATGCAGAAAACACACTATGGCTGCTTAACGGGAAAGGTGAGGTGGGGTGATCCATAAAACAAGAGTTTCAAATTAGCTCAGATACCGTTCCATAAACCCAATATGTAATAGACAAGACCTACTCCTTGCTCAGAGAACTGGACTCAACACGCCCGATTCACCGCACAAGAATATATCTGACTAGTAATAATCTTAAAACCTATGTATTGATATCTCTCTGTTAGTGTGTCAAGTGGGTGTAAAGCGGCATAAACACAGCCGTGAAAAGCAGCTAAACCCCATTATAAAAATAAATTACTTTTAAAAACCCATGAAACAAAGACAGGGAAAGAGAGAGAAATTCTTACACAATTCGTTCAGGGGCTGTGATGCAACCTGGAGTGACCATATCTAGACCCACAGCTGGATGAGACATAAGGGTGGACACTCTTGGGGCTGAGAGGTTTGGTGAGGTTGGGTGAGCAAACGCAGACCCTTTAAAGTAATACTGCGTGCTACCCATCGCATGGGTCCCAAATCTCCAGATTCAAGGGCATCTTTCTACATCGAAAACATGCATGAGAAACCCAGAAGATGGTACACCGTGTGATGGGGAAAGGTTTCTAAAACGCACCTCATTTCTCATCTCCTTGTGCTCGGGTTCGCCATTTCAGCCACTTTACTAGCAATCTCCCTACTTGGAGCATCAGCACCTTTAACCTCCTGTTCCGTACAGGTTGCAATTTGTCCTGAGGATGAACGGGAAGACGGGGAACCAATGAGAGACTAGCTCTTGGTGTTGGGACAGGCACAGGTCACTCTATTTTCCCATCAGGAAGAAGAATTAACCACAGGCTCAGCCTGACCCCGGAACCAGAACAGGGCCTGAAGCCATCCTGCGCTTTTGCGGCCAGCTCCCAAAAAAGCGACTTGTAAAATGGAGCTTCAGGGCACTGCAATTCACAAACCTGCAGAGTTATAAATGATAACTCTCGTCCACAAATATATTGAGGGAAGGCAAAGAAGAGGATTTGAAATCAAGGCAGAATTGCAAGAAACAGATTTCAGGAGGTAGATTCGAATCGCCTTTAAAGCACATGAAAAGCGGCAGAACGTTGACAATGATGCCCTTGGCCAAAAAGGGCTTATGCGTTTTTTCCTGAATATATTCAGGAAAAAACGCATACGCCCTTTTTGGCCAACCACGCAACCTGGAAAGGCAAATCAGCGCTACAAAGAAGTCTCGCTTCCCATCGGTCAAAAGGGCCATGCTGAAAAAAGTGTCAAAACCAGAAATGCAGGACAGGCCATGGAGAAATGGGAGACTTGCTACACTGATGGGCGGGATGTAAATTGCCAACAGCCACTCTGGAGAAGTGTACGGTGTGTCCTGAAACATCTAAAAAACACAGCTTAGAGAGCATAGGGCACTTCCACGCATGGGGGGATAAAGTGGGAAAATTGAAAATCAGCAAGACACAAGCACCCCAAAGTTTAGGGCTGCTCTGTTGACAAGGACCTCCACTTCATTCCACCTTAAATATCCCAGGAAAGCGAAAAATGGATCAAAAAGTTGTGGTCCTTATGTACAATGGAATAACACTCAGCCATGAAATCAATGTTATAAGGCTAGTAGCAGCATGATGAGTGGATTTAGGTAAGACGATTCTAAGTGAAATAAGTCACAAAGAAAAGGACACTTCTCATAAGGTGTCACTTATAGAGGGAATGTAAAAACCGTTACACTTGAACTGAATTACAAAACAGAACAGAGTCACACATGCAGAAAACACACTATGGCTGCTTAACGGGAAAGGTGAGGTGGGGTGATACATAAAACAAGAGTTTCAAATTAGCTCAGATACCGTTCCATAAACCCAATATGTAATAGACAAGACCTACTCCTTGCTCAGAGAACTGGACTCAACACGCCCGATTCACCGCACAAGAATATATCTGATTAGTAATAATCTTAAAACCTATGTATTGATATCTCTCTGTTAGTGTGTCAAGTGGGTGTAAAGCGGCATAAACACAGCCGTGAAAAGCAGCTAAACCCCATTATAAAAATAAATTACTTTTAAAAACCCATGAAACAAAGACAGGGAAAGAGAGAGAAATTCTTACACAATTCGTTCAGGGGCTGTGATGCAACCTGGATTGACCATATCTAGACCCACAGCTGGATGAGACATAAGGGTGGACACTCTTGGGGCTGAGAGGTTTGGTGAGGTTGGGTGAGCAAACGCAGACCCTTTAATGTAATACTGCGTGCTACCCATGGCATGGGTCCCAAATCTCCAGGTTCAAGGGCATCTTCCTACTTCGAAAACATGCATGAGAAACCCAGAAGATGGTACACCGTGTGATGGGGAAAGGTTTCTAAAACGCACCTCATTTCTCATCTCCTTGTGCTCGGGTTCGCCATTCCAGCCACTTTACTAGCAATCTCCCTACTTGGAGCATCAGCACCTTTAACCTCCTGTTCCGTACAGGTTGCAATTTGTCCTGAGGATGAACGGGAAGACGGGGAACCAATGAGAGACTAGCTCTTGGTGTTGGGACAGGCACAGGTCACTCTATTTTCCCATCAGGAAGAAGAATTAACCACAGGCTCAGCCTGCCCCCCGGAACCAGAACAGGGCCTGAAGCCATCCTGCGCTTTTGCGGCCAGCTCCCAAAAATGCGACTTGTAAAATGGAGCTTCAGGGCACTGCAATTCACAAACCTGCAGAGTTATAAATGATAACTCTCGTCCACAAATATATTGAGGGAAGGCAAAGAAGAGGATTTGAAATCAAGGAAGAATTGCAGGAAACAGATTTCAGGAGGTAGATTCGAATCGCCTTTAAAGCACATGAAAAGCGGCAAAACGTTGACAATGATGCCCTTGGCCAAAAAGGGCGTATGCGTTTTTTCCTGAATATATTCAGGAAAAAACGCATACGCCCTTTTTGGCCAACCAAGCAACCTGGAAAGGCAAATCAGCGCTACAAAGAAGTCTCGCTTCCCATCGGTCAAAAGGGCCATGCTGAAAAAAGTGTCAAAACCAGAAATGCAGGACAGGCCATGGAGAAATGGGAGCCTTGCTACACTGATGGGCGGGATGTAAATTGCCAACAGCCACTCTGGAGAAGTGTACGGTGTGTCCTGAAACATCTAAAAAACACAGCTTAGAGAGCATAGGGCACTTCCACGCATGGGGGGATAAAGTGGGAAAATTGAAAATCAGCAAGACACAAGCACCCCAAAGTTTAGGGCTGCTCTGTTGACAAGGACCTCCACTTCATTCCACCTTAAATATCCCAGGAAAGCGAAAAATGGATCAAAAAGTTGTGGTCCTTATGTACAATGGAATAACACTCAGCCATGAAATCAATGTCATAAGGCTAGTAGCAGCATGATGAGTGGATTTAGGTAAGACGATTCTAAGTGAAATAAGTCACACAGAAAAGGACACTTCTCATAAGGTGTCACTTATAGAGGGAATGTAAAAACCGTTACACTTGAACTGAATTACAAAACAGAACAGAGTCACACATGCAGAAAACACACTATGGCTGCTTAACGGGAAAGGTGAGGTGGGGTGATACATAAAACAAGAGTTTCAAATTAGCTCAGATACCGTTCCATAAGCCCAATATGTAATAGACAAGACCTACTCCTTGCTCAGAGAACTGGACTCAACACGCCCGATTCACCGCACAAGAATATATCTGACTAGTAATAATCTTAAAACCTATGTATTGATATCTCTCTGTTAGTGTGTCAAGTGGGTGTAAAGCGGCATAAACACAGCCGTGAAAAGCAGCTAAACCCCATTATAAAAATAAATTACTTTTAAAAACCCATGAAACAAAGACAGGGAAAGAGAGAGAAATTCTTACACAATTCGTTCAGGGGCTGTGATGCCACCTGGATTGACCATATCTAGACCCACAGCTGGATGAGACATAAGGGTGGACACTCTTGGGGCTGAGAGGTTTGGTGAGGTTGGGTGAGCAAACGCAGACCCTTTAAAGTAATACTGCGTGCTACCCATCGCATGGGTCCCAAATCTCCAGGTTCAAGGGCATCTTCCTACATCGAAAACATGCATGAGAAACCCAGAAGATGGTACACCGTGTGATGGGGAAAGGTTTCTAAAACGCACCTCATTTCTCATCTCCTTGTGCTCGGGTTCGCCATTCCAGCCACTTTACTAGCAATCTCCCTACTTGGAGCATCAGCACCTTTAACCTCCTGTTCCGTACAGGTTGCAATTTGTCCTGAGGATGAACCGGAAGACGGGGAACCAATGAGAGACTAGCTCTTGGTGTTGGGACAGGCACAGGTCACTCTATTTTCCCATCAGGAAGAAGAATTAACCACAGGCTCAGCCTGCCCCCCGGAACCAGAACAGGGCCTGAAGCCATCCTGCGCTTTTGCGGCCAGCTCCCAAAAATGCGACTTGTAAAATGGAGCTTCAGGGCACTGCAATTCACAAACCTGCAGAGTTATAAATGATAACTCTCGTCCACAAATATATTGAGGGAAGGCAAAGAAGAGGATTTGAAATCAAGGCAGAATTGCAGGAAACAGATTTCAGGAGGTAGATTCGAATCGCCTTTAAAGCACATGAAAAGCGGCAAAACGTTGACAATGATGCCCTTGGCCAAAAAGGGCGTATGCGTTTTTTCCTGAATATATTCAGGAAAAAACGCATAGGCCCTTTTTGGCCAACCAAGCAACCTGGAAAGGCAAATCAGCGCTACAAAGAAGTCTCGCTTCCCATCGGTCAAAAGGGCCATGCTGAAAAAAGTGTCAAAACCAGAAATGCAGGACAGGCCATGGAGAAATGGGAGCCTTGCTACACTGATGGGCGGGATGTAAATTGCCAACAGCCACTCTGGAGAAGTGTACGGTGTGTCCTGAAACATCTAAAAAACACAGCTTAGAGAGCATAGGGCACTTCCACGCATGGGGGGATAAAGTGGGAAAATTGAAAATCAGCAAGACACAAGCACCCCAAAGTTTAGGGCTGCTCTGTTGACAAGGACCTCCACTTCATTCCACCTTAAATATCCCAGGAAAGCGAAAATTGGATCAAAAAGTTGTGGTCCTTATGTACAATGGAATATCACTCAGCCATGAAATCAATGTCATAAGGCTAGTAGCAGCATGATGAGTGGATTTAGGTAAGACAATACTAAGTGAAATAAGTCACACAGAAAAAGAAACTTCTCATAAGGTGTCACTTATAGAGGGAATGTAAAAACCGTTACACTTGAACTGAATTACAAAACAGAACAGAGTCACACATGCAGAAAACACACTATGGCTGCTTAACGGGAAAGGTGAGGTGGGGTGATCCATAAAACAAGAGTTTCAAATTAGCTCAGATACCGTTCCATAAACCCAATATGTAATAGACAAGACCTACTCCTTGCTCAGAGAACTGGACTCAACACGCCCGATTCACCGCACAAGAATATATCTGACTAGTAATAATCTTAAAACCTATGTATTGATATCTCTCTGTTAGTGTGTCAAGTGGGTGTAAAGCGGCATAAACACAGCCGTGAAAAGCAGCTAAACCCCATTATAAAAATAAATTACTTTTAAAAACCCATGAAACAAAGACAGGGAAAGAGAGAGAAATTCTTACACAATTCGTTCAGGGGCTGTGATGCAACCTGGAGTGACCATATCTAGACCCACAGCTGGATGAGACATAAGGGTGGACACTCTTGGGGCTGAGAGGTTTGGTGAGGTTGGGTGAGCAAACGCAGACCCTTTAAAGTAATACTGCGTGCTACCCATCGCATGGGTCCCAAATCTCCAGATTCAAGGGCATCTTTCTACATCGAAAACATGCATGAGAAACCCAGAAGATGGTACACCGTGTGATGGGGAAAGGTTTCTAAAACGCACCTCATTTCTCATCTCCTTGTGCTCGGGTTCGCCATTTCAGCCACTTTACTAGCAATCTCCCTACTTGGAGCATCAGCACCTTTAACCTCCTGTTCCGTACAGGTTGCAATTTGTCCTGAGGATGAACGGGAAGACGGGGAACCAATGAGAGACTAGCTCTTGGTGTTGGGACAGGCACAGGTCACTCTATTTTCCCATCAGGAAGAAGAATTAACCACAGGCTCAGCCTGACCCCGGAACCAGAACAGGGCCTGAAGCCATCCTGCGCTTTTGCGGCCAGCTCCCAAAAAAGCGACTTGTAAAATGGAGCTTCAGGGCACTGCAATTCACAAACCTGCAGAGTTATAAATGATAACTCTCGTCCACAAATATATTGAGGGAAGGCAAAGAAGAGGATTTGAAATCAAGGCAGAATTGCAAGAAACAGATTTCAGGAGGTAGATTCGAATCGCCTTTAAAGCACATGAAAAGCGGCAGAACGTTGACAATGATGCCCTTGGCCAAAAAGGGCTTATGCGTTTTTTCCTGAATATATTCAGGAAAAAACGCATACGCCCTTTTTGGCCAACCACGCAACCTGGAAAGGCAAATCAGCGCTACAAAGAAGTCTCGCTTCCCATCGGTCAAAAGGGCCATGCTGAAAAAAGTGTCAAAACCAGAAATGCAGGACAGGCCATGGAGAAATGGGAGACTTGCTACACTGATGGGCGGGATGTAAATTGCCAACAGCCACTCTGGAGAAGTGTACGGTGTGTCCTGAAACATCTAAAAAACACAGCTTAGAGAGCATAGGGCACTTCCACGCATGGGGGGATAAAGTGGGAAAATTGAAAATCAGCAAGACACAAGCACCCCAAAGTTTAGGGCTGCTCTGTTGACAAGGACCTCCACTTCATTCCACCTTAAATATCCCAGGAAAGCGAAAAATGGATCAAAAAGTTGTGGTCCTTATGTACAATGGAATAACACTCAGCCATGAAATCAATGTTATAAGGCTAGTAGCAGCATGATGAGTGGATTTAGGTAAGACGATTCTAAGTGAAATAAGTCACAAAGAAAAGGACACTTCTCATAAGGTGTCACTTATAGAGGGAATGTAAAAACCGTTACACTTGAACTGAATTACAAAACAGAACAGAGTCACACATGCAGAAAACACACTATGGCTGCTTAACGGGAAAGGTGAGGTGGGGTGATACATAAAACAAGAGTTTCAAATTAGCTCAGATACCGTTCCATAAACCCAATATGTAATAGACAAGACCTACTCCTTGCTCAGAGAACTGGACTCAACACGCCCGATTCACCGCACAAGAATATATCTGATTAGTAATAATCTTAAAACCTATGTATTGATATCTCTCTGTTAGTGTGTCAAGTGGGTGTAAAGCGGCATAAACACAGCCGTGAAAAGCAGCTAAACCCCATTATAAAAATAAATTACTTTTAAAAACCCATGAAACAAAGACAGGGAAAGAGAGAGAAATTCTTACACAATTCGTTCAGGGGCTGTGATGCAACCTGGATTGACCATATCTAGACCCACAGCTGGATGAGACATAAGGGTGGACACTCTTGGGGCTGAGAGGTTTGGTGAGGTTGGGTGAGCAAACGCAGACCCTTTAATGTAATACTGCGTGCTACCCATGGCATGGGTCCCAAATCTCCAGGTTCAAGGGCATCTTCCTACTTCGAAAACATGCATGAGAAACCCAGAAGATGGTACACCGTGTGATGGGGAAAGGTTTCTAAAACGCACCTCATTTCTCATCTCCTTGTGCTCGGGTTCGCCATTCCAGCCACTTTACTAGCAATCTCCCTACTTGGAGCATCAGCACCTTTAACCTCCTGTTCCGTACAGGTTGCAATTTGTCCTGAGGATGAACGGGAAGACGGGGAACCAATGAGAGACTAGCTCTTGGTGTTGGGACAGGCACAGGTCACTCTATTTTCCCATCAGGAAGAAGAATTAACCACAGGCTCAGCCTGCCCCCCGGAACCAGAACAGGGCCTGAAGCCATCCTGCGCTTTTGCGGCCAGCTCCCAAAAATGCGACTTGTAAAATGGAGCTTCAGGGCACTGCAATTCACAAACCTGCAGAGTTATAAATGATAACTCTCGTCCACAAATATATTGAGGGAAGGCAAAGAAGAGGATTTGAAATCAAGGAAGAATTGCAGGAAACAGATTTCAGGAGGTAGCTTCGAATCGCCTTTAAAGCACATGAAAAGCGGCAAAACGTTGACAATGATGCCCTTGGCCAAAAAGGGCGTATGCGTTTTTTCCTGAATATATTCAGGAAAAAACGCATACGCCCTTTTTGGCCAACCAAGCAACCTGGAAAGGCAAATCAGCGCTACAAAGAAGTCTCGCTTCCCATCGGTCAAAAGGGCCATGCTGAAAAAAGTGTCAAAACCAGAAATGCAGGACAGGCCATGGAGAAATGGGAGCCTTGCTACACTGATGGGCGGGATGTAAATTGCCAACAGCCACTCTGGAGAAGTGTACGGTGTGTCCTGAAACATCTAAAAAACACAGCTTAGAGAGCATAGGGCACTTCCACGCATGGGGGGATAAAGTGGGAAAATTGAAAATCAGCAAGACACAAGCACCCCAAAGTTTAGGGCTGCTCTGTTGACAAGGACCTCCACTTCATTCCACCTTAAATATCCCAGGAAAGCGAAAAATGGATCAAAAAGTTGTGGTCCTTATGTACAATGGAATAACACTCAGCCATGAAATCAATGTCATAAGGCTAGTAGCAGCATGATGAGTGGATTTAGGTAAGACGATTCTAAGTGAAATAAGTCACACAGAAAAGGACACTTCTCATAAGGTGTCACTTATAGAGGGAATGTAAAAACCGTTACACTTGAACTGAATTACAAAACAGAACAGAGTCACACATGCAGAAAACACACTATGGCTGCTTAACGGGAAAGGTGAGGTGGGGTGATACATAAAACAAGAGTTTCAAATTAGCTCATATACCGTTCCATAAACACAATATGTAATAGACAAGACCTACTCCTTGCTCAGAGAACTGGACTCAACACGCCCGATTCACCGCAAAAGAATATATCTGACTAGTAATAATCGTAAAACCTATGTATTGATATCTCTCTGTTAGTGTGTCAAGTGGGTGTAAAGCAGCATAAACACAGCCATGAAAAGCAGCTAAACCCCATTATAAAACTAAATTACTTTTAAAAACCCATGAAACAAAGACAGGGAAAGAGAGAGAAATTCTTACACAATTCTTTCAGGGGCTGTGATGCAACCTGGAGTGACCATATCTAGAACCACAGCTGGATGAGACATAAGGGTGGACACTCTTGGGGCTGAGAGGTTTGGTGAGGTTGGGTGAGCAAACGCAGACCCTTTAAAGTAATACTGCGTGCTACCCATCGCATGGGTCCCAAATCTCCAGGTTCAAGGGCATCTTCCTACATCGAAAACATGCATGAGAAACCCAGAATAGGGTACACCGTGTGATGGGGAAAGGTTTCTAAAACGCACCTCATTTCTCATCTCCTTGTGCTCGGGTTCGCCATTCCAGCCACTTTACTAGCAATCACCCTACTTGGAGCATCAGCACCTTTAACCTCCTGTTCCGTACAGGTTGCAATTTGTCCTGAGGATGAACGGGAAGACGGGGAACCAATGAGAGACTAGCTCTTGGTGTTGGGACAGGCACAGGTCACTCTATTTTCCCATCAAGAAGAAGAATTAACCACAGGCTCAGCCTGCCCCCCGGAACCAGAACAGGGCCTGAAGCCATCCTGCGCTTTTGCGGCCAGCTCCCAAAAATGCGACTTGTAAAATGGAGCTTCAGGGCACTGCAATTCACAAACCTGCAGAGTTATAAATGATAACTCTCGTCCACAAATATATTGAGGGAAGGCAAAGAAGAGGATTTGAAATCAAGGCAGAATTGCAGGAAACAGATTTCAGGAGGTAGATTCGAATCGCCTTTAAAGCACATGAAAAGCGGCAAAACGTTGACAATGATGCCCTTGGCCAAAAAGGGCGTATGCGTTTTTTCCTGAATATATTCAGGAAAAAACGCATACGCCCTTTTTGGCCAACCAAGCAACCTGGAAAGGCAAATCAGCGCTACAAAGAAGTCTCGCTTCCCATCGGTCAAAAGGGCCATGCTGAAAAAAGTGTCAAAACCAGAAATGCAGGACAGGCCATGGAGAAATGGGAGCCTTGCTACACTGATGGGCGGGATGTAAATTGCCAACAGCCACTCTGGAGAAGTGTACGGTGTGTCCTGAAACATCTAAAAAACACAGCTTAGAGAGCATAGGGCACTTCCACGCATGGGGGGATAAAGTGGGAAAATTGAAAATCAGCAAGACACAAGCACCCCAAAGTTTAGGGCTGCTCTGTTGACAAGGACCTCCACTTCATTCCACCTTAAATATCCCAGGAACGCGAAAAATGGATCAAAAAGTTGTGGTCCTTATGTACAATGGAATAACACTCAGCCATGAAATCAATGTCATAAGGCTAGTAGCAGCATGATGAGTGGATTTAGGTAAGACGATTCTAAGTGAAATAAGTCACACAGAAAAGGACACTTCTCATAAGGTGTCACTTATAGAGGGAATGTAAAAACCGTTACACTTGAACTGAATTACAAAACAGAACAGAGTCACACATGCAGAAAACACACTATGGCTGCTTAACGGGAAAGGTGAGGTGGGGTGATACATAAAACAAGAGTTTCAAATTAGCTCAGATACCGTTCCATAAGCCCAATATGTAATAGACAAGACCTACTCCTTGCTCAGAGAACTGGACTCAACACGCCCGATTCACCGCACAAGAATATATCTGACTAGTAATAATCTTAAAACCTATGTATTGATATCTCTCTGTTAGTGTGTCAAGTGGGTGTAAAGCGGCATAAACACAGCCGTGAAAAGCAGCTAAACCCCATTATAAAAATAAATTACTTTTAAAAACCCATGAAACAAAGACAGGGAAAGAGAGAGAAATTCTTACACAATTCGTTCAGGGGCTGTGATGCCACCTGGATTGACCATATCTAGACCCACAGCTGGATGAGACATAAGGGTGGACACTCTTGGGGCTGAGAGGTTTGGTGAGGTTGGGTGAGCAAACGCAGACCCTTTAAAGTAATACTGCGTGCTACCCATCGCATGGGTCCCAAATCTCCAGGTTCAAGGGCATCTTCCTACATCGAAAACATGCATGAGAAACCCAGAAGATGGTACACCGTGTGATGGGGAAAGGTTTCTAAAACGCACCTCATTTCTCATCTCCTTGTGCTCGGGTTCGCCATTCCAGCCACTTTACTAGCAATCTCCCTACTTGGAGCATCAGCACCTTTAACCTCCTGTTCCGTACAGGTTGCAATTTGTCCTGAGGATGAACCGGAAGACGGGGAACCAATGAGAGACTAGCTCTTGGTGTTGGGACAGGCACAGGTCACTCTATTTTCCCATCAGGAAGAAGAATTAACCACAGGCTCAGCCTGCCCCCCGGAACCAGAACAGGGCCTGAAGCCATCCTGCGCTTTTGCGGCCAGCTCCCAAAAATGCGACTTGTAAAATGGAGCTTCAGGGCACTGCAATTCACAAACCTGCAGAGTTATAAATGATAACTCTCGTCCACAAATATATTGAGGGAAGGCAAAGAAGAGGATTTGAAATCAAGGCAGAATTGCAGGAAACAGATTTCAGGAGGTAGATTCGAATCGCCTTTAAAGCACATGAAAAGCGGCAAAACGTTGACAATGATGCCCTTGGCCAAAAAGGGCCTATGCGTTTTTTCCTGAATATATTCAGGAAAAAACGCATAGGCCCTTTTTGGCCAACCAAGCAACCTGGAAAGGCAAATCAGCGCTACAAAGAAGTCTCGCTTCCCATCGGTCAAAAGGGCCATGCTGAAAAAAGTGTCAAAACCAGAAATGCAGGACAGGCCATGGAGAAATGGGAGCCTTGCTACACTGATGGGCGGGATGTAAATTGCCAACAGCCACTCTGGAGAAGTGTACGGTGTGTCCTGAAACATCTAAAAAACACAGCTTAGAGAGCATAGGGCACTTCCACGCATGGGGGGATAAAGTGGGAAAATTGAAAATCAGCAAGACACAAGCACCCCAAAGTTTAGGGCTGCTCTGTTGACAAGGACCTCCACTTCATTCCACCTTAAATATCCCAGGAAAGCGAAAAATGGATCAAAAAGTTGTGGTCCTTATGTACAATGGAATATCACTCAGCCATGAAATCAATGTCATAAGGCTAGTAGCAGCATGATGAGTGGATTTAGGTAAGACAATACTAAGTGAAATAAGTCACACAGAAAAAGAAACTTCTCATAAGGTGTCACTTATAGAGGGAATGTAAAAACCGTTACACTTGAACTGAATTACAAAACAGAACAGAGTCACACATGCAGAAAACACACTATGGCTGCTTAACGGGAAAGGTGAGGTGGGGTGATCCATAAAACAAGAGTTTCAAATTAGCTCAGATACCGTTCCATAAACCCAATATGTAATAGACAAGACCTACTCCTTGCTCAGAGAACTGGACTCAACACGCCCGATTCACCGCACAAGAATATATCTGACTAGTAATAATCTTAAAACCTATGTATTGATATCTCTCTGTTAGTGTGTCAAGTGGGTGTAAAGCGGCATAAACACAGCCGTGAAAAGCAGCTAAACCCCATTATAAAAATAAATTACTTTTAAAAACCCATGAAACAAAGACAGGGAAAGAGAGAGAAATTCTTACACAATTCGTTCAGGGGCTGTGATGCCACCTGGATTGACCATATCTAGACCCACAGCTGGATGAGACATAAGGGTGGACACTCTTGGGGCTGAGAGGTTTGGTGAGGTTGGGTGAGCAAACGCAGACCCTTTAAAGTAATACTGCGTGCTACCCATCGCATGGGTCCCAAATCTCCAGGTTCAAGGGCATCTTCCTACATCGAAAACATGCATGAGAAACCCAGAAGATGGTACACCGTGTGATGAGGAAAGGTTTCTAAAACGCACCTCATTTCTCATCTCCTTGTGCTCGGGTTCGCCATTCCAGCCACTTTACTAGCAATCTCCCTACTTGGAGCATCAGCACCTTTAACCTCCTGTTCCGTACAGGTTGCAATTTGTCCTGAGGATGAACGGGAAGACGGGGAACCAATGAGAGACTAGCTCTTGGTGTTGGGACAGGCACAGGTCACTCTATTTTCCCATCAGGAAGAAGAATAAACCACAGGCTCAGCCTACCCCCCGGAACCAGAACAGGGCCTGAAGCCATCCTGCGCTTTTGCGGCCAGCCCCCAAAAATGCGACTTGTAAAATGGAGCTTCAGGGCACTGCAATTCACAAACCTACAGAGTTATAAATGATAACTCTCGTCCACAAATATATTGAGGGAAGGCAAAGAAGAGGATTTGAAATCAAGGCAGAATTGCAGGAAACAGATTTCAGGAGGTAGATTCGAATCGCCTTTAAAGCACATGAAAAGCGGCAAAACGTTGACAATGATGCCCTTGGCCAAAAAGGGCGTATGCGTTTTTTCCTGAATATATTCAGGAAAAAAAGCATACGCCCTTTTTGGCCAACCAAGCAACCTGGAAAGGCAAATCAGCGCTACAAAGAAGTCTCGCTTCCCATCGGTCAAAAGGGCCATGCTGAAAAAAGTGTCAAAACCAGAAATGCAGGACAGGCCATGGAGAAATGGGAGCCTTGCTACACTGATGGGCGGGATGTAAATTGCCAACAGCCACTCTGGAGAAGTGTACGGTGTGTCCTGAAACATCTAAAAAACACAGCTTAGAGAGCATAGGGCACTTCCACGCATGGGGGGATAAAGTGGGAAAATTGAAAATCAGCAAGACACAAGCACCACAAAGTTTAGGGCTGCTCTGTTGACAAGGACCTCCACTTCATTCCACCTTAAATATCCGAGGAAAGCGAAAAATGGATCAAAAAGTTGTGGTCCTTATGTACAATGGAATATCACTCAGCCATGAAATCAATGTCATAAGGCTAGTAGCAGCATGATGAGTGGATTTAGGTAAGACGATTCTAAGTGAAATAAGTCACACAGAAAAGGACACTTCTCATAAGGTGTCACTTATAGAGGGAATGTAAAAACCGTTACACTTGAACTGAATTACAAAACAGAACAGAGTCACACATGCAGAAAACACACTATGGCTGCTTAACGGGAAAGGTGAGGTGGGGTGATACATAAAACAAGAGTTTCAAATTAGCTCAGATACCGTTCCATAAGCCCAATATGTAATAGACAAGACCTACTCCTTGCTCAGAGAACTGGACTCAACACGCCCGATTCACCGCACAAGAATATATCTGATTAGTAATAATCTTAAAACCTATGTATTGATATCTCTCTGTTAGTGTGTCAAGTGGGTGTAAAGCGGCATAAACACAGCCGTGAAAAGCAGCTAAACCCCATTATAAAAATAAATTACTTTTAAAAACCCATGAAACAAAGACAGGGAAAGAGAGAGAAATTCTTACACAATTCGTTCAGGGGCTGTGATGCCACCTGGATTGACCATATCTAGACCCACAGCTGGATGAGACATAAGGGTGGACACTCTTGGGGCTGAGAGGTTTGGTGAGGTTGGGTGAGCAAACGCAGACCCTTTAAAGTAATACTGCGTGCTACCCATCGCATGGGTCCCAAATCTCCAGGTTCAAGGGCATCTTCCTACATCGAAAACATGCATGAGAAACCCAGAAGATGGTACACCGTGTGATGGGGAAAGGTTTCTAAAACGCACCTCATTTCTCATCTCCTTGTGCTCGGGTTCGCCATTCCAGCCACTTTACTAGCAATCTCCCTACTTGGAGCATCAGCACCTTTAACCTCCTGTTCCGTACAGGTTGCAATTTGTCCTGAGGATGAACGGGAAGATGGGGAACCAATGAGAGACTAGCTCTTGGTGTTGGGACAGGCACAGGTCACTCTATTTTCCCATCAGGAAGAAGAATTAACCACAGGCTCAGCCTGCCCCACGGAACCAGAACAGGGCCTGAAGCCATCCTGCGCTTTTGCGGCCAGCTCCCAAAAATGCGACTTGTAAAATGGAGCTTCAGGGCACTGCAATTCACAAACCTGCAGAGTTATAAATGATAACTCTCATCCACAAATATATTGAGGGAAGGCAAAGAAGAGGATTTGAAATCAAGGCAGAATTGCAGGAAACAGATTTCAGGAGGTAGATTCGAATCGCCTTTAAAGCACATGAAAAGCGGCAAAACGTTGACAATGATGCCCTTGGCCAAAAAGGGCGTATGCGTTTTTTCCTGAATATATTCAGGAAAAAACGCATACGCCCTTTTTGGCCAACCAAGCAACCTGGAAAGGCAAATCAGCGCTACAAAGAAGTCTCGCTTCCCATCGGTCAAAAGGGCCATGCTGAAAAAAGTGTCAAAACCAGAAATGCAGGACAGGCCATGGAGAAATGGGAGCCTTGCTACACTGATGGGCGGGATGTAAATTGCCAACAGCCACTCTGGAGAAGTGTACGGTGTGTCCTGAAACATCTAAAAAACACAGCTTAGAGAGCATAGGGCACTTCCACGCATGGGGGGATAAAGTGGGAAAATTGAAAATCAGCAAGACACAAGCACCCCAAAGTTTAGGGCTGCTCTGTTGACAAGGACCTCCACTTCATTCCACCTTAAATATCCCAGGAAAGCGAAAAATGGATCAAAAAGTTGTGGTCCTTATGTACAATGGAATAACACTCAGCCATGAAATCAATGTCATAAGGCTAGTAGCAGCATGATGAGTGGATTTAGGTAAGACGATTCTAAGTGAAATAAGTCACACAGAAAAGGACACTTCTCATAAGGTGTCACTTATAGAGGGAATGTAAAAACCGTTACACTTGAACTGAATTACAAAACAGAACAGAGTCACACATGCAGAAAACACACTATGGCTGCTTAACGGGAAAGGTGAGGTGGGGTGATACATAAAACAAGAGTTTCAAATTAGCTCAGATACCATTCCATAAGCCCAATATGTAATAGACAAGACCTACTCCTTGCTCAGAGAACTGGACTCAACACGCCCGATTCACCGCACAAGAATATATCTGACTAGTAATAATCTTAAAACCTATGTATTGATATCTCTCTGTTAGTGTGTCAAGTGGGTGTAAAGCGGCATAAACACAGCCGTGAAAAGCAGCTAAACCCCATTATAAAAATAAATTACTTTTAAAAACCCATGAAACAAAGACAGGGAAAGAGAGAGAAATTCTTACACAATTCGTTCAGGGGCTGTGATGCCACCTGGATTGACCATATCTAGACCCACAGCTGGATGAGACATAAGGGTGGACACTCTTGGGGCTGAGAGGTTTGGTGAGGTTGGGTGAGCAAACGCAGACCCTTTAAAGTAATACTGCGTGCTACCCATCGCATGGGTCCCAAATCTCCAGGTTCAAGGGCATCTTCCTACATCGAAAACATGCATGAGAAACCCAGAAGATGGTACACCGTGTGATGGGGAAAGGTTTCTAAAACGCACCTCATTTCTCATCTCCTTGTGCTCGGGTTCGCCATTCCAGCCACTTTACTAGCAATCTCCCTACTTGGAGCATCAGCACCTTTAACCTCCTGTTCCGTACAGGTTGCAATTTGTCCTGAGGATGAACGGGAAGACGGGGAACCAATGAGAGACTAGCTCTTGGTGTTGGGACAGGCACAGGTCACTCTATTTTCCCATCAGGAAGAAGAATTAACCACAGGCTCAGCCTGCCCCCCGGAACCAGAACAGGGCCTGAAGCCATCCTGCGCTTTTGCGGCCAGCTCCCAAAAATGCGACTTGTAAAATGGAGCTTCAGGGCACTGCAATTCACAAACCTGCAGAGTTATAAATGATAACTCTCGTCCACAAATATATTGAGGGAAGGCAAAGAAGAGGATTTGAAATCAAGGCAGAATTGCAGGAAACAGATTTCAGGAGGTAGATTCGAATCGCCTTTAAAGCACATGAAAAGCGGCAAAACGTTGACAATGATGCCCTTGGCCAAAAAGGGCGTATGCGTTTTTTCCTGAATATATTCAGGAAAAAACGCGTACGCCCTTTTTGGCCAACCAAGCAACCTGGAAAGGCAAATCAGCGCTACAAAGAAGTCTCGCTTCCCATCGGTCAAAAGGGCCATGCTGAAAAAAGTGTCAAAACCAGAAATGCAGGACAGGCCATGGAGAAATGGGAGCCTTGCTACACTGATGGGCGGGATGTAAATTGCCAACAGCCACTCTGGAGAAGTGTACGGTGTGTCCTGAAACATCTAAAAAACACAGCTTAGAGAGCATAGGGCACTTCCACGCATGGGGGGATAAAGTGGGAAAATTGAAAATCAGCAAGACACAAGCACCCCAAAGTTTAGGGCTGCTCTGTTGACAAGGACCTCCACTTCATTCCACCTTAAATATCCCAGGAAAGCGAAAAATGGATCAAAAAGTTGTGGTCCTTATGTACAATGGAATATCACTCAGCCATGAAATCAATGTCATAAGGCTAGTAGCAGCATGATGAGTGGATTTAGGTAAGACGATTCTAAGTGAAATAAGTCACACAGAAAAGGACACTTCTCATAAGGTGTCACTTATAGAGGGAATGTAAAAACCGTTACACTTGAACTGAATTACAAAACAGAACAGAGTCACACATGCAGAAAACACACTATGGCTGCTTAACGGGAAAGGTGAGGTGGGGTGATCCATAAAACAAGAGTTTCAAATTAGCTCAGATACCGTTCCATAAGCCCAATATGTAATAGACAAGACCTACTCCTTGCTCAGAGAACTGGACTCAACACGCCCGATTCACCGCACAAGAATATATCTGACTAGTAATAATCTTAAAACCTATGTATTGATATCTCTCTGTTAGTGTGTCAAGTGGGTGTAAAGCGGCATAAACACAGCCGTGAAAAGCAGCTAAACCCCATTATAAAAATAAATTACTTTTAAAAACCCATGAAACAAAGACAGGGAAAGAGAGAGAAATTCTTACACAATTCGTTCAGGGGCTGTGATGCCACCTGGATTGACCATATCTAGACCCACAGCTGGATGAGACATAAGGGTGGACACTCTTGGGGCTGAGAGTTTTGGTGAGGTTGGGTGAGCAAACGCAGACCCTTTAAAGTAATACTGTGTGCTACTCATCGCATGGGTCCCAAATCTCCAGGTTCAAGGGCATCTTCCTACATCGAAAACATGCATGAGAAACCCAGAAGATGGTACACCGTGTGATGGGGAAAGGTTTCTAAAACGCACCTCATTTCTCATCTCCTTGTGCTCGGGTTCGCCATTCCAGCCACTTTACTAGCAATCTCCCTACTTGGAGCATCAGCACCTTTAACCTCCTGTTCCGTACAGGTTGCAATTTGTCCTGAGGATGAACGGGAAGACGGGGAACCAATGAGAGACTAGCTCTTGGTGTTGGGACAGGCACAGGTCACACTATTTTCCCATCAGGAAGAAGAATTAACCACAGCCTCAGCCTGCCCCCCGGAACCAGAACAGGGCCTGAAGCCATCCTGCGCTTTTGCGGCCAGCTCCCAAAAATGCGACTTGTAAAATGGAGCTTCAGGGCACTGCAATTCACAAACCTGCAGAGTTATAAATGATAACTCTCGTCCACAAATATATTGAGGGAAGGCAAAGAAGAGGATTTGAAATCAAGGCAGAATTGCAGGAAACAGATTTCAGGAGGTAGATTCGAATCGCCTTTAAAGCACATGAAAAGCGGCAAAACGTTGACAATGATGCCCTTGGCCAAAAAGGGCGTATGCGTTTTTTCCTGAATATATTCAGGAAAAAACGCATACGCCCTTTTTGGCCAACCAAGCAACCTGGAAAGGCAAATCAGCGCTACAAAGAAGTCTCGCTTCCCATCGGTCAAAAGGGCCATGCTGAAAAAAGTGTCAAAACCAGAAATGCAGGACAGGCCATGGAGAAATGGGAGCCTTGCTACACTGATGGGCGGGATGTAAATTGCCAACAGCCACTCTGGAGAAGTGTACGGTGTGTCCTGAAACATCTAAAAAACACAGCTTAGAGAGCATAGGGCACTTCCACGCATGGGGGGATAAAGTGGGAAAATTGAAAATCAGCAAGACACAAGCACCCCAAAGTTTAGGGCTGCTCTGTTGACAAGGACCTCCACTTCATTCCACCTTAAATATCCCAGGAAAGCGAAAAATGGATCAAAAAGTTGTGGTCCTTATGTACAATGGAATATCACTCAGCCATGAAATCAATGTCATAAGGCTAGTAGCAGCATGATGAGTGGATTTAGGTAAGACGATTCTAAGTGAAATAAGTCACACAGAAAAAGAAACTTCTCATAAGGTGTCACTTATAGAGGGAATGTAAAAACCGTTACACTTGAACTGAATTACAAAACAGAACAGAGTCACACATGCAGAAAACACACTATGGCTGCTTAACGGGAAAGGTGAGGTGGGGTGATACATAAAACAAGAGTTTCAAATTAGCTCAGATACCGTTCCATAAGCCCAATATGTAATAGACAAGACCTACTCCTTGCTCAGAGAACTGGACTCAACACGCCCGATTCACCGCACAAGAATATATCTGACTAGTAATAATCTTAAAACCTATGTATTGATATCTCTCTGTTAGTGTGTCAAGTGGGTGTAAAGCGGCATAAACACAGCCGTGAAAAGCAGCTAAACCCCATTATAAAAATAAATTACTTTTAAAAACCCATGAAACAAAGACAGGGAAAGAGAGAGAAATTCTTACACAATTCGTTCAGGGGCTGTGATGCCACCTGGATTGACCATATCTAGACCCACAGCTGGATGAGACATAAGGGTGGACACTCTTGGGGCTGAGAGGTTTGGTGAGGTTGGGTGAGCAAACGCAGACCCTTTAAAGTAATACTGCGTGCTACCCATCGCATGGGTCCCAAATCTCCAGGTTCAAGGGCATCTTCCTACATCGAAAACATGCATGAGAAACCCAGAAGATGGTACACCGTGTGATGGGGAAAGGTTTCTAAAACGCACCTCATTTCTCATCTCCTTGTGCTCGGGTTCGCCATTCCAGCCACTTTACTAGCAATCTCCCTACTTGGAGCATCAGCACCTTTAACCTCCTGTTCCGTACAGGTTGCAATTTGTCCTGAGGATGAACGGGAAGACGGGGAACCAATGAGAGACTAGCTCTTGGTGTTGGGACAGGCACAGGTCACTCTATTTTCCCATCAGGAAGAAGAATTAACCACAGGCTCAGCCTGCCCCCCGGAACCAGAACAGGGCCTGAAGCCATCCTGCGCTTTTGCGGCCAGCTCCCAAAAATGCGACTTGTAAAATGGAGCTTCAGGGCACTGCAATTCACAAACCTGCAGAGTTATAAATGATAACTCTCGTCCACAAATATATTGAGGGAAGGGAAAGAAGAGGATTTGAAATCAAGGCAGAATTGCAGGAAACAGATTTCAGGAGGTAGATTCGAATCGCCTTTAAAGCACATGAAAAGCGGCAAAACGTTGACAATGATGCCCTTGGCCAAAAAGGGCGTATGCGTTTTTTCCTGAATATATTCAGGAAAAAACGCATACGCCCTTTTTGGCCAACCAAGCAACCTGGAAAGGCAAATCAGCGCCACAAAGAAGTCTCGCTTCCCATCGGTCAAAAGGGCCATGCTGAAAAAAGTGTCAAAACCAGAAATGCAGGACAGGCCATGGAGAAATGGGAGCCTTGCTACACTGATGGGCGGGATGTAAATTGCCAACAGCCACTCTGGAGAAGTGTACGGTGTGTCCTGAAACATCTAAAAAACACAGCTTAGAGAGCATAGGGCACTTCCACGCATGGGGGGATAAAGTGGGAAAATTGAAAATCAGCAAGACACAAGCACCCCAAAGTTTAGGGCTGCTCTGTTGACAAGGACCTCCACTTCATTCCACCTTAAATATCCCAGGAAAGCGAAAAATGGATCAAAAAGTTGTGGTCCTTATGTACAATGGAATATCACTCAGCCATGAAATCAATGTCATAAGGCTAGTAGCAGCATGATGAGTGGATTTAGGTAAGACAATACTAAGTGAAATAAGTCACACAGAAAAAGAAACTTCTCATAAGGTGTCACTTATAGAGGGAATGTAAAAACCGTTACACTTGAACTGAATTACAAAACAGAACAGAGTCACACATGCAGAAAACACACTATGGCTGCTTAACGGGAAAGGTGAGGTGGGGTGATACATAAAACAAGAGTTTCAAATTAGCTCAGATACCGTTCCATAAGCCCAATATGTAATAGACAAGACCTACTCCTTGCTCAGAGAACTGGACTCAACACGCCCGATTCACCGCACAAGAATATATCTGACTAGTAATAATCTTAAAACCTATGTATTGATATCTCTCTGTTAGTGTGTCAAGTGGGTGTAAAGCGGCATAAACACAGCCGTGAAAAGCAGCTAAACCCCATTATAAAAATAAATTACTTTTAAAAACCCATGAAACAAAGACAGGGAAAGAGAGAGAAATTCTTACACAATTCGTTCAGGGGCTGTGATGCCCCCTGGATTGACCATATCTAGACCCACAGCTGGATGAGACATAAGGGTGGACACTCTTGGGGCTGAGAGGTTTGGTGAGGTTGGGTGAGCAAACGCAGACCCTTTAAAGTAATACTGCGTGCTACCCATCGCATGGGTCCCAAATCTCCAGGTTCAAGGGCATCTTCCTACATCGAAAACATGCATGAGAAACCCAGAAGATGGTACACCGTGTGATGGGGAAAGGTTTCTAAAACGCACCTCATTTCTCATCTCCTTGTGCTCGGGTTCGCCATTCCAGCCACTTTACTAGCAATCTCCCTACTTGGAGCATCAGCACCTTTAACCTCCTGTTCCGTACAGGTTGCAATTTGTCCTGAGGATGAACGGGAAGACGGGGAACCAATGAGAGACTAGCTCTTGGTGTTGGGACAGGCACAGGTCACTCTATTTTCCCATCAGGAAGAAGAATTAACCACAGGCTCAGCCTGCCCCCCGGAACCAGAACAGGGCCTGAAGCCATCCTGCGCTTTTGCGGCCAGCTCCCAAAAATGCGACTTGTAAAATGGAGCTTCAGGGCACTGCAATTCACAAACCTGCAGAGTTATAAATGATAACTCTCGTCCACAAATATATTGAGGGAAGGCAAAGAAGAGGATTTGAAATCAAGGCAGAATTTCAGGAAACAGATTTCAGGAGGTAGATTCGAATCGCCTTTAAAGCACATGAAAAGCGGCAAAACGTTGACAATGATGCCCTTGGCCAAAAAGGGCGTATGCGTTTTTTCCTGAATATATTCAGGAAAAAACGCATACGCCCTTTTTGGCCAACCAAGCAACCTGGAAAGGCAAATCAGCGCTACAAAGAAGTCTCGCTTCCCATCGGTCAAAAGGGCCATGCTGAAAAAAGTGTCAAAACCAGAAATGCAGGACAGGCCATGGAGAAATGGGAGCCTTGCTACACTGATGGGCGGGATGTAAATTGCCAACAGCCACTCTGGAGAAGTGTACGGTGTGTCCTGAAACATCTAAAAAACACAGCTTAGAGAGCATAGGGCACTTCCACGCATGGGGGGATAAAGTGGGAAAATTGAAAATCAGCAAGACACAAGCACCCCAAAGTTTAGGGCTGCTCTGTTGACAAGGACCTCCACTTCATTCCACCTTAAATATCCCAGGAAAGCGAAAATGGATCAAAAAGTTGTGGTCCTTATGTACAATGGAATATCACTCAGCCATGAAATCAATGTCATAAGGCTAGTAGCAGCATGATGAGTGGATTTAGGTAAGACGATTCTAAGTGAAATAAGTCACACAGAAAAGGACACTTCTCATAAGGTGTCACTTATAGAGGGAATGTAAAAACCGTTACACTTGAACTGAATTACAAAACAGAACAGAGTCAGACATGCAGAAAACACACTATGGCTGCTTAACGGGAAAGGTGAGGTGGGGTGATACATAAAACAAGAGTTTCAAATTAGCTCAGATACCGTTCCATAAGCCCAATATGTAATAGACAAGACCTACTCCTTGCTCAGAGAACTGGACTCAACACGCCCGATTCACCGCACAAGAATATATCTGACTAGTAATAATCAAAACCTATGTATTGATATCTCTCTGTTAGTGTGTCAAGTGGGTGTAAAGCAGCATAAACACAGCCGTGAAAAGCAGCTAAACCCCATTATAAAAATAAATTACTTTTAAAAACCCATGAAACAAAGACAGGGAAAGAGAGAGAAATTCTTACACAATTCGTTCAGGGGCTGTGATGCCACCTGGATTGACCATATCTAGACCCACAGCTGGATGAGACATAAGGGTGGACACTCTTGGGGCTGAGAGGTTTGGTGAGGTTGGGTGAGCAAACGCAGACCCTTTAAAGTAATACTGCGTGCTACCCATCGCATGGGTCCCAAATCTCCAGGTTCAAGGGCATCTTCCTACATCGAAAACATGCATGAGAAACCCAGAAGATGGTACACCGTGTGATGGGGAAAGGTTTCTAAAACGCACCTCATTTCTCATCTCCTTGTGCTCGGGTTCGCCATTCCAGCCACTTTACTAGCAATCTCCCTACTTGGAGCATCAGCACCTTTAACCTCCTGTTCCGTACAGGTTGCAATTTGTCCTGAGGATGAACGGGAAGACGGGGAACCAATGAGAGACTAGCTCTTGGTGTTGGGACAGGCACAGGTCACTCTATTTTCCCATCAGGAAGAAGAATTAACCACAGGCTCAGCCTGCCCCCCGGAACCAGAACAGGGCCTGAAGCCATCCTGCGCTTTTGCGGCCAGCTCCCAAAAATGCGACTTGTAAAATGGAGCTTCAGGGCACTGCAATTCACAAACCTGCAGAGTTATAAATGATACCTCTCGTCCACAAATATATTGAGGGAAGGCAAAGAAGAGGATTTGAAATCAAGTCAGAATTGCAGGAAACAGATTTCAGGAGGTAGATTCGAATTGCCTTTAAAGCACATGAAAAGCGGCAAAACGTTGACAATGATGCCCTTGGCCAAAAAGGGCGTATGCGTTTTTTCCTGAATATATTCAGGAAAAAACGCATACGCCCTTTTTGGCCAACCAAGCCACCTGGAAAGGCAAATCAGCGCTACAAAGAAGTCTCGCTTCCCATCGGTCAAAAGGGCCATGCTGAAAAAAGTGTCAAAACCAGAAATGCAGGACAGGCCATGGAGAAATGGGAGCCTTGCTACACTGATGGGCGGGATGTAAATTGCCAACAGCCACTCTGGAGAAGTGTACGGTGTGTCCTGAAACATCTAAAAAACACAGCTTAGAGAGCATAGGGCACTTCCACGCATGGGGGGATAAAGTGGGAAAATTGAAAATCAGCAAGACACAAGCACCCCAAAGTTTAGGGCTGCTCTGTTGACAAGGACCTCCACTTCATTCCACCTTAAATATCCCAGGAAAGCGAAAAATGGATCCAAAAGTTGTGGTCCTTATGTACAATGGAATATCACTCAGCCATGAAATCAATGTCATAAGGCTAGTAGCAGCATGATGAGTGGATTTAGGTAAGACGATTCTAAGTGAAATAAGTCACACAGAAAAGGACACTTCTCATAAGGTGTCACTTATAGAGGGAATGTAAAAACCGTTACACTTGAACTGAATTACAAAACAGAACAGAGTCACACATGCAGAAAACACACTATGGCTGCTTAACGGGAAAGGTGAGGTGGGGTGATACATAAAACAAGAGTTTCAAATTAGCTCAGATACCGTTCCATAAGCCCAATATGTAATAGACAAGACCTACTCCTTGCTCAGAGAACTGGACTCAACACGCCCGATTCACCGCACAAGAATATATCTGACTAGTAATAATCTTAAAACCTATGTATTGATATCTCTCTGTTAGTGTGTCAAGTGGGTGTAAAGCGGCATAAACACAGCCGTGAAAAGCAGCTAAACCCCATTATAAAAATAAATTACTTTTAAAAACCCATGAAACAAAGACAGGGAAAGAGAGAGAAATTCTTACACAATTCGTTCAGGGGCTGTGATGCCACCTGGATTGACCATATCTAGACCCACAGCTGGATGAGACATAAGGGTGGACACTCTTGGGGCTGAGAGGTTTGGTGAGGTTGGGTGAGCAAACGCAGACCCTTTAAAGTAATACTGCGTGCTACCCATCGCATGGGTCCCAAATCTCCAGGTTCAAGGGCATCTTCCTACATCGAAAACATGCATGAGAAACCCAGAAGATGGTACACCGTGTGATGGGGAAAGGTTTCTAAAACGCACCTCATTTCTCATCTCCTTGTGCTCGGGTTCGCCATTCCAGCCACTTTACTAGCAATCTCCCTACTTGGAGCATCAGCACCTTTAACCTCCTGTTCCGTACAGGTTGCAATTTGTCCTGAGGATGAACGGGAAGACGGGGAACCAATGAGAGACTAGCTCTTGGTGTTGGGACAGGCACAGGTCACTCTATTTTCCCATCAGGAAGAAGAATTAACCACAGGCTCAGCCTGCCCCCCGGAACCAGAACAGGGCCTGAAGCCATCCTGCGCTTTTGCGGCCAGCTCCCAAAAATGCGACTTGTAAAATGGAGCTTCAGGGCACTGCAATTCACAAACCTGCAGAGTTATAAATGATACCTCTCGTCCACAAATATATTGAGGGAAGGGAAAGAAGAGGATTTGAAATCAAGGCAGAATTGCAGGAAACAGATTTCAGGAGGTAGATTCGAATCGCTTTTAAAGCACATGAAAAGCGGCAAAACGTTGACAATGATGCCCTTGGCCAAAAAGGGCGTATGCGTTTTTTCCTGAATATATTCAGGAAAAAACGCATATGCCCTTTTTGGCCAACCAAGCAACCTGGAAAGGCAAATCAGCGCTACAAAGAAGTCTCGCTTCCCATCGGTCAAAAGGGCCATGCTGAAAAAAGTGTCAAAACCAGAAATGCAGGACAGGCCATGGAGAAATGGGAGCCTTGCTACACTGATGGGCGGGATGTAAATTGCCAACAGCCACTCTGGAGAAGTGTACGGTGTGTCCTGAAACATCTAAAAAACACAGCTTAGAGAGCATAGGGCACTTCCACGCATGGGGGGATAAAGTGGGAAAATTGAAAATCAGCAAGACACAAGCACCCCAAAGTTTAGGGCTGCTCTGTTGACAAGGACCTCCACTTCATTCCACCTTAAATATCCCAGGAAAGCGAAAAATGGATCAAAAAGTTGTGGTCCTTATGTACAATGGAATATCACTCAGCCATGAAATCAATGTCATAAGGCTAGTAGCAGCATGATGAGTGGATTTAGGTAAGACGATTCTAAGTGAAATAAGTCACACAGAAAAGGACACTTCTCATAAGGTGTCACTTATAGAGGGAATGTAAAAACCGTTACACTTGAACTGAATTACAAAACAGAACAGAGTCACACATGCAGAAAACACACTATGGCTGCTTAACGGGAAAGGTGAGGTGGGGTGATACATAAAACAAGAGTTTCAAATTAGCTCAGATACCGTTCCATAAGCCCAATATGTAATAGACAAGACCTACTCCTTGCTCAGAGAACTGGCCTCAACACGCCCGATTCACCGCACAAGAATATATCTGACTAGTAATAATCTTAAAACCTATGTATTGATATCTCTCTGTTAGTGTGTCAAGTGGGTGTAAAGCGGCATAAACACAGCCGTGAAAAGCAGCTAAACCCCATTATAAAAATAAATTACTTTTAAAAACCCATGAAACAAAGACAGGGAAAGAGAGAGAAATTCTTACACAATTCGTTCAGGGGCTGTGATGCCACCTGGATTGACCATATCTAGACCCACAGCTGGATGAGACATAAGGGTGGACACTCTTGGGGCTGAGAGGTTTGGTGAGGTTGGGTGAGCAAACGCAGACCCTTTAAAGTAATACTGCGTGCTACCCATCGCATGGGTCCCAAATCTCCAGGTTCAAGGGCATCTTCCTACATCGAAAACATGCATGAGAAACCCAGAAGATGGTACACCGTGTGATGGGGAAAGGTTTCTAAAACGCACCTCATTTCTCATCTCCTTGTGCTCGGGTTCTCCATTCCAGCCACTTTACTAGCAATCTCCCTACTTGGAGCATCAGCACCTTTAACCTCCTGTTCCGTACAGGTTGCAATTTGTCCTGAGGATGAACGGGAAGACGGGGAACCAATGAGAGACTAGCTCTTGGTGTTGGGACAGGCACAGGTCACTCTATTTTCCCATCAGGAAGAAGAATTAACCACAGGCTCAGCCTGCCCCCCGGAACCAGAACAGGGCCTGAAGCCATCCTGCGCTTTTGCGGCCAGCTCCCAAAAATGCGACTTGTAAAATGGAGCTTCAGGGCACTGCAATTCACAAACCTGCAGAGTTATAAATGATAACTCTCGTCCACAAATATATTGAGGGAAGGCAAAGAAGAGGATTTGAAATCAAGGCAGAATTGCAGGAAACAGATTTCAGGAGGTAGATTCGAATCGCCTTTAAAGCACATGAAAAGCAGCAAAACGTTGACCATGATGCCCTTGGCCAAAAAGGGCGTAGGCGTTTTTTCCTGAATATATTCAGGAAAAAACGCGTACGCCCTTTTTGGCCAACCAAGCAACCTGGAAAGGCAAATCAGCGCTACAAAGAAGTCTCGCTTCCCATCGGTCAAAAGGGCCATGCTGAAAAAAGTGTCAAAACCAGAAATGCAGGACAGGCCATGGAGAAATGGGAGCCTTGCTACACTAATGGGCGGGATGTAAATTGCCAACAGCCACTCTGGAGAAGTGTACGGTGTGTCCTGAAACATTTAAAAAACACAGCTTAGAGAGCATAGGGCGCTTCCACGCATGGGGGGATAAAGTGGGAAAATTGAAAATCAGCAAGACACAGGCACCCCAAAGTTTAGGGCTGCTCTGTTGACAAGGACCTCCACTTCATTCCACCTTAAATATCACAGGAAAGCGAAAAATGGATCAAAAAGTTGTGGTCCTTATGTACAATGGAATATCACTCAGCCATGAAATCAATGTCATAAGGCTAGTAGCAGCATGATGAGTGGATTTAGGTAAGACGATTCTAAGTGAAATAAGTCACACAGAAAAGGACACTTCTCATAAGGTGTCACTTATAGAGGGAATGTAAAAACCGTTACACTTGAACTGAATTACAAAACAGAACAGAGTCACACATGCAGAAAACACACTATGGCTGCTTAACGGGAAAGGTGAGGTGGGGTGATACATAAAACAAGAGTTTCAAATTAGCTCAGATACCGTTCCATAAGCCCAATATGTAATAGACAAGACCTACTCCTTGCTCAGAGAACTGGACTCAACACGCCCGATTCACCGCACAAGAATATATCTGACTAGTAATAATCAAAACCTATGTATTGATATCTCTCTGTTAGTGTGTCAAGTGGGTGTAAAGCAGCATAAACACAGCCGTGAAAAGCAGCTAAACCCCATTATAAAAATAAATTACTTTTAAAAACCCATGAAACAAAGACAGGGAAAGAGAGAGAAATTCTTACACAATTCGTTCAGGGGCTGTGATGCCACCTGGATTGACCATATCTAGACCCACAGCTGGATGAGACATAAGGGTGGACACTCTTGGGGCTGAGAGGTTTGGTGAGGTTGGGTGAGCAAATGCAGACCCTTTAAAGTAATACTGCGTGCTACCCATCGCATGGGTCCCAAATCTCCAGGTTCAAGGGCATCTTCCTACATCGAAAACATGCATGAGAAACCCAGAAGATGGTACACCGTGTGATGGGGAAAGGTTTCTAAAACGCACCTCATTTCTCATCTCCTTGTGCTCGGGTTCTCCATTCCAGCCACTTTACTAGCAATCTCCCTACTTGGAGCATCAGCACCTTTAACCTCCTGTTCCGTACAGATTGCAATTTGTCCTGAGGATGAACGGGAAGACGGGGAACCAATGAGAGACTAGCTCTTGGTTTTGGGACAGGCACAGGTCACTCTATTTTCCCATCAGGAAGAAGAATTAACCACAGGCTCAGCCTGCCCCCCGGAACCAGAACAGGGCCTGAAGCCATCCTGCGCTTTTGCGGCCAGCTCCCAAAAATGCGACTTGTAAAATGGAGCTTCAGGGCACTGCAATTCACAAACCTGCAGAGTTATAAATGATAACTCTCGTCCACAAATATATTGAGGGAAGGCAAAGAAGAGGATTTGAAATCAAGGCAGAATTGCAGGAAACAGATTTCAGGAGGTAGATTCGAATCGCCTTTAAAGCACATGAAAAGCAGCAAAACGTTGACCATGATGCCCTTGGCCAAAAAGGGCGTAGGCGTTTTTTCCTGAATATATTCAGGAAAAAACGCGTACGCCCTTTTTGGCCAACCAAGCAACCTGGAAAGGCAAATCAGCGCTACAAAGAAGTCTCGCTTCCCATCGGTCAAAAGGGCCATGCTGAAAAAAGTGTCAAAACCAGAAATGCAGGACAGGCCATGGAGAAATGGGAGCCTTGCTACACTGATGGGCGGGATGTAAATTGCCAGCAGCCACTCTGGAGAAGTGTACGGTGTGTCCTGAAACATCTAAAAAACACAGCTTAGAGAGCATAGGGCACTTCCACGCATGGGGGGATAAAGTGGGAAAATTGAAAATCAGCAAGACACAAGCACCCCAAAGTTTAGGGCTGCTCTGTTGACAAGGACCTCCACTTCATTCCACCTTAAATATCCCAGGAAAGCGAAAAATGGATCCAAAAGTTGTGGTCCTTATGTACAATGGAATATCACTCAGCCATGAAATCAATGTCATAAGGCTAGTAGCAGCATGATGAGTGGATTTAGGTAAGACGATTCTAAGTGAAATAAGTCACACAGAAAAGGACACTTCTCATAAGGTGTCACTTATAGAGGGAATGTAAAAACCGTTACACTTGAACTGAATTACAAAACAGAACAGAGTCACACATGCAGAAAACACACTATGGCTGCTTAACGGGAAAGGTGAGGTGGGGTGATACATAAAACAAGAGTTTCAAATTAGCTCAGATACCGTTCCATAAGCCCAATATGTAATAGACAAGACCTACTCCTTGCTCAGAGAACTGGACTCAACACGCCCGATTCACCGCACAAGAATATATCTGACTAGTAATAATCTTAAAACCTATGTATTGATATCTCTCTGTTAGTGTGTCAAGTGGGTGTAAAGCGGCATAAACACAGCCGTGAAAAGCAGCTAAACCCCATTATAAAAATAAATTACTTTTAAAAACCCATGAAACAAAGACAGGGAAAGAGAGAGAAATTCTTACACAATTCGTTCAGGGGCTGTGATGCCACCTGGATTGACCATATCTAGACCCACAGCTGGATGAGACATAAGGGTGGACACTCTTGGGGCTGAGAGGTTTGGTGAGGTTGGGTGAGCAAACGCAGACCCTTTAAAGTAATACTGCGTGCTACCCATCGCATGGGTCCCAAATCTCCAGGTTCAAGGGCATCTTCCTACATCGAAAACATGCATGAGAAACCCAGAAGATGGTACACCGTGTGATGGGGAAAGGTTTCTAAAACGCACCTCATTTCTCATCTCCTTGTGCTCGGGTTCGCCATTCCAGCCACTTTACTAGCAATCTCCCTACTTGGAGCATCAGCACCTTTAACCTCCTGTTCCGTACAGGTTGCAATTTGTCCTGAGGATGAACGGGAAGACGGGGAACCAATGAGAGACTAGCTCTTGGTGTTGGGACAGGCACAGGTCACTCTATTTTCCCATCAGGAAGAAGAATTAACCACAGGCTCAGCCTGCCCCCCGGAACCAGAACAGGGCCTGAAGCCATCCTGCGCTTTTGCGGCCAGCTCCCAAAAATGCGACTTGTAAAATGGAGCTTCAGGGCACTGCAATTCACAAACCTGCAGAGTTATAAATGATACCTCTCGTCCACAAATATATTGAGGGAAGGGAAAGAAGAGGATTTGAAATCAAGGCAGAATTGCAGGAAACAGATTTCAGGAGGTAGATTCGAATCGCTTTTAAAGCACATGAAAAGCGGCAAAACGTTGACAATGATGCCCTTGGCCAAAAAGGGCGTGTGCGTTTTTTCCTGAATATATTCAGGAAAAAACGCATACGCCCTTTTTGGCCAACCAAGCAACCTGGAAAGGCAAATCAGCGCTACAAAGAAGTCTCGCTTCCCATCGGTCAAAAGGGCCATGCTGAAAAAAGTGTCAAAACCAGAAATGCAGGACAGGCCATGGAGAAATGGGAGCCTTGCTACACTGATGGGCGGGATGTAAATTGCCAACAGCCACTCTGGAGAAGTGTACGGTGTGTCCTGAAACATCTAAAAAACACAGCTTAGAGAGCATAGGGCACTTCCACGCATGGGGGGATAAAGTGGGAAAATTGAAAATCAGCAAGACACAAGCACCCCAAAGTTTAGGGCTGCTCTGTTGACAAGGACCTCCACTTCATTCCACCTTAAATATCCCAGGAAAGCGAAAAATGGATCAAAAAGTTGTGGTCCTTATGTACAATGGAATATCACTCAGCCATGAAATCAATGTCATAAGGCTAGTAGCAGCATGATGAGTGGATTTAGGTAAGACGATTCTAAGTGAAATAAGTCACACAGAAAAGGACACTTCTCATAAGGTGTCACTTATAGAGGGAATGTAAAAACCGTTACACTTGAACTGAATTACAAAACAGAACAGAGTCACACATGCAGAAAACACACTATGGCTGCTTAACGGGAAAGGTGAGGTGGGGTGATACATAAAACAAGAGTTTCAAATTAGCTCAGATACCGTTCCATAAGCCCAATATGTAATAGACAAGACCTACTCCTTGCTCAGAGAACTGGACTCAACACGCCCGATTCACCGCACAAGAATATATCTGACTAGTAATAATCTTAAAACCTATGTATTGATATCTCTCTGTTAGTGTGTCAAGTGGGTGTAAAGCGGCATAAACACAGCCGTGAAAAGCAGCTAAACCCCATTATAAAAATAAATTACTTTTAAAAACCCATGAAACAAAGACAGGGAAAGAGAGAGAAATTCTTACACAATTCGTTCAGGGGCTGTGATGCCACCTGGATTGACCATATCTAGACCCACAGCTGGATGAGACATAAGGGTGGACACTCTTGGGGCTGAGAGGTTTGGTGAGGTTGGGTGAGCAAACGCAGACCCTTTAAAGTAATACTGCGTGCTACCCATCGCATGGGTCCCAAATCTCCAGGTTCAAGGGCATCTTCCTACATCGAAAACATGCATGAGAAACCCAGAAGATGGTACACCGTGTGATGGGGAAAGGTTTCTAAAACGCACCTCATTTCTCATCTCCTTGTGCTCGGGTTCTCCATTCCAGCCACTTTACTAGCAATCTCCCTACTTGGAGCATCAGCACCTTTAACCTCCTGTTCCGTACAGGTTGCAATTTGTCCTGAGGATGAACGGGAAGACGGGGAACCAATGAGAGACTAGCTCTTGGTGTTGGGACAGGCACAGGTCACTCTATTTTCCCATCAGGAAGAAGAATTAACCACAGGCTCAGCCTGCCCCCCGGAACCAGAACAGGGCCTGAAGCCATCCTGCGCTTTTGCGGCCAGCTCCCAAAAATGCGACTTGTAAAATGGAGCTTCAGGGCACTGCAATTCACAAACCTGCAGAGTTATAAATGATAACTCTCGTCCACAAATATATTGAGGGAAGGCAAAGAAGAGGATTTGAAATCAAGGCAGAATTGCAGGAAACAGATTTCAGGAGGTAGATTCGAATCGCCTTTAAAGCACATGAAAAGCAGCAAAACGTTGACCATGATGCCCTTGGCCAAAAAGGGCGTAGGCGTTTTTTCCTGAATATATTCAGGAAAAAACGCGTACGCCCTTTTTGGCCAACCAAGCAACCTGGAAAGGCAAATCAGCGCTACAAAGAAGTCTCGCTTCCCATCGGTCAAAAGGGCCATGCTGAAAAAAGTGTCAAAACCAGAAATGCAGGACAGGCCATGGAGAAATGGGAGCCTTGCTACACTAATGGGCGGGATGTAAATTGCCAACAGCCACTCTGGAGAAGTGTACGGTGTGTCCTGAAACATTTAAAAAACACAGCTTAGAGAGCATAGGGCGCTTCCACGCATGGGGGGATAAAGTGGGAAAATTGAAAATCAGCAAGACACAGGCACCCCAAAGTTTAGGGCTGCTCTGTTGACAAGGACCTCCACTTCATTCCACCTTAAATATCCCAGGAAAGCGAAAAATGGATCAAAAAGTTGTGGTCCTTATGTACAATGGAATATCACTCAGCCATGAAATCAATGTCATAAGGCTAGTAGCAGCATGATGAGTGGATTTAGGTAAGACGATTCTAAGTGAAATAAGTCACACAGAAAAGGACACTTCTCATAAGGTGTCACTTATAGAGGGAATGTAAAAACCGTTACACTTGAACTGAATTACAAAACAGAACAGAGTCACACATGCAGAAAACACACTATGGCTGCTTAACGGGAAAGGTGAGGTGGGGTGATACATAAAACAAGAGTTTCAAATTAGCTCAGATACCGTTCCATAAACCCAATATGTAATAGACAAGACCTACTCCTTGCTCAGAGAATTGACTCAACACGCCCGATTCACCGCACAAGAATATATCTGACTAGTAATAATCTTAAAAACTATGTATTGATATCCTTCTGTTAGTGTGTCAAGTGGGTGTAAAGCGGCATAAACACAGCCGTGAAAAGCAGCTAAACCCCATTATAAAAATAAATTACTTTTAAAAACCCATGAAACAAAGACAGGGAAAGAGAGAGAAATTCTTACACAATTCGTTCAGGGGCTGTGATGCCACCTGGATTGACCATATCTAGACCCACAGCTGGATGAGACATAAGGGTGGACACTCTTGGGGCTGAGAGGTTTGGTGAGGTTGGGTGAGCAAACGCAGACCCTTTAAAGTAATACTGCGTGCTACCCATCGCATGGGTCCCAAATCTCCAGGTTCAAGGGCATCTTCCTACATCGAAAACATGCATGAGAAACCCAGAAGATGGTACACCGTGTGATGGGGAAAGGTTTCTAAAACGCACCTCATTTCTCATCTCCTTGTGCTCGGGTTCGCCATTCCAGCCACTTTACTAGCAATCTCCCTACTTGGAGCATCAGCACCTTTAACCTCCTGTTCCGTACAGGTTGCAATTTGTCCTGAGGATGAACGGGAAGACGGGGAACCAATGAGAGACTAGCTCTTGGTGTTGGGACAGGCACAGGTCACTCTATTTTCCCATCAGGAAGAAGAATTAACCACAGGCTCAGCCTGCCCCCCGGAACCAGAACAGGGCCTGAAGCCATCCTGCGCTTTTGCGGCCAGCTCCCAAAAATGCGACTTGTAAAAGGGAGCTTCAGGGCACTGCAATTCACAAACCTGCAGAGTTATAAATGATACCTCTCGTCCACAAATATATTGAGGGAAGGGAAAGAAGAGGATTTGAAATCAAGGCAGAATTGCAGGAAACAGATTTCAGGAGGTAGATTCGAATCGCTTTTAAAGCACATGAAAAGCGGCAAAACGTTGACAATGATGCCCTTGGCCAAAAAGGGCGTATGCGTTTTTTCCTGAATATATTCAGGAAAAAACGCATACGCCCTTTTTGGCCAACCAAGCAACCTGGAAAGGCAAATCAGCGCTACAAAGAAGTCTCGCTTCCCATCGGTCAAAAGGGCCATGCTGAAAAAAGTGTCAAAACCAGAAATGCAGGACAGGCCATGGAGAAATGGGAGCCTTGCTACACTGATGGGCGGGATGTAAATTGCCAACAGCCACTCTGGAGAAGTGTACGGTGTGTCCTGAAACATCTAAAAAACACAGCTTAGAGAGCATAGGGCACTTCCACGCATGGGGGGATAAAGTGGGAAAATTGAAAATCAGCAAGACACAAGCACCCCAAAGTTTAGGGCTGCTCTGTTGACAAGGACCTCCACTTCATTCCACCTTAAATATCCCAGGAAAGCGAAAAATGGATCAAAAAGTTGTGGTCCTTATGTACAATGGAATATCACTCAGCCATGAAATCAATGTCATAAGGCTAGTAGCAGCATGATGAGTGGATTTAGGTAAGACGATTCTAAGTGAAATAAGTCACACAGAAAAGGACACTTCTCATAAGGTGTCACTTATAGAGGGAATGTAAAAACCGTTACACTTGAACTGAATTACAAAACAGAACAGAGTCACACATGCAGAAAACACACTATGGCTGCTTAACGGGAAAGGTGAGGTGGGGTGATACATAAAACAAGAGTTTCAAATTAGCTCAGATACCGTTCCATAAGCCCAATATGTAATAGACAAGACCTACTCCTTGCTCAGAGAACTGGACTCAACACGCCCGATTCACCGCACAAGAATATATCTGACTAGTAATAATCTTAAAACCTATGTATTGATATCTCTCTGTTAGTGTGTCAAGTGGGTGTAAAGCGGCATAAACACAGCCGTGAAAAGCAGCTAAACCCCATTATAAAAATAAATTACTTTTAAAAACCCATGAAACAAAGACAGGGAAAGAGAGAGAAATTCTTACACAATTCGTTCAGGGGCTGTGATGCCACCTGGATTGACCATATCTAGACCCACAGCTGGATGAGACATAAGGGTGGACACTCTTGGGGCTGAGAGGTTTGGTGAGGTTGGGTGAGCAAACGCAGACCCTTTAAAGTAATACTGCGTGCTACCCATCGCATGGGTCCCAAATCTCCAGGTTCAAGGGCATCTTCCTACA
Organism: Balaenoptera physalus; assembly: GCF_965194825.1. Lineage (NCBI taxonomy): Eukaryota > Metazoa > Chordata > Mammalia > Artiodactyla > Balaenopteridae > Balaenoptera > Balaenoptera physalus. The sequence continues at coordinate 191,212 of NW_028126021.1, forward strand.
TCGAAAACATGCATGAGAAACCCAGAAGATGGTACACCGTGTGATGGGGAAAGGTTTCTAAAACGCACCTCATTTCTCATCTCCTTGTGCTCGGGTTCTCCATTCCAGCCACTTTACTAGCAATCTCCCTACTTGGAGCATCAGCACCTTTAACCTCCTGTTCCGTACAGGTTGCAATTTGTCCTGAGGATGAACGGGAAGACGGGGAACCAATGAGAGACTAGCTCTTGGTGTTGGGACAGGCACAGGTCACTCTATTTTCCCATCAGGAAGAAGAATTAACCACAGGCTCAGCCTGCCCCCCGGAACCAGAACAGGACCTGAAGCCATCCTGCGCTTTTGCGGCCAGCTCCCAAAAATGCGACTTGTAAAATGGAGCTTCAGGGCACTGCAATTCACAAACCTGCAGAGTTATAAATGATAACTCTCGTCCACAAATATATTGAGGGAAGGCAAAGAAGAGGATTTGAAATCAAGGCAGAATTGCAGGAAACAGATTTCAGGAGGTAGATTCGAATCGCCTTTAAAGCACATGAAAAGCAGCAAAACGTTGACCATGATGCCCTTGGCCAAAAAGGGCGTAGGCGTTTTTTCCTGAATATATTCAGGAAAAAACGCGTACGCCCTTTTTGGCCAACCAAGCAACCTGGAAAGGCAAATCAGCGCTACAAAGAAGTCTCGCTTCCCATCGGTCAAAAGGGCCATGCTGAAAAAAGTGTCAAAACCAGAAATGCAGGACAGGCCATGGAGAAATGGGAGCCTTGCTACACTAATGGGCGGGATGTAAATTGCCAACAGCCACTCTGGAGAAGTGTACGGTGTGTCCTGAAACATTTAAAAAACACAGCTTAGAGAGCATAGGGCGCTTCCACGCATGGGGGGATAAAGTGGGAAAATTGAAAATCAGCAAGACACAGGCACCCCAAAGTTTAGGGCTGCTCTGTTGACAAGGACCTCCACTTCATTCCACCTTAAATATCCCAGGAAAGCGAAAAATGGATCAAAAAGTTGTGGTCCTTATGTACAATGGAATATCACTCAGCCATGAAATCAATGTCATAAGGCTAGTAGCAGCATGATGAGTGGATTTAGGTAAGACGATTCTAAGTGAAATAAGTCACACAGAAAAGGACACTTCTCATAAGGTGTCACTTATAGAGGGAATGTAAAAACCGTTACACTTGAACTGAATTACAAAACAGAACAGAGTCACACATGCAGAAAACACACTATGGCTGCTTAACGGGAAAGGTGAGGTGGGGTGATACATAAAACAAGAGTTTCAAATTAGCTCAGATACCGTTCCATAAGCCCAATATGTAATAGACAAGACCTACTCCTTGCTCAGAGAACTGGACTCAACACGCCCGATTCACCGCACAAGAATATATCTGACTAGTAATAATCTTAAAACCTATGTATTGATATCTCTCTGTTAGTGTGTCAAGTGGGTGTAAAGCGGCATAAACACAGCCGTGAAAAGCAGCTAAACCCCATTATAAAAATAAATTACTTTTAAAAACCCATGAAACAAAGACAGGGAAAGAGAGAGAAATTCTTACACAATTCGTTCAGGGGCTGTGATGCCACCTGGATTGACCATATCTAGACCCACAGCTGGATGAGACATAAGGGTGGACACTCTTGGGGCTGAGAGGTTTGGTGAGGTTGGGTGAGCAAACGCAGACCCTTTAAAGTAATACTGCGTGCTACCCATCGCATGGGTCCCAAATCTCCAGGTTCAAGGGCATCTTCCTACATCGAAAACATGCATGAGAAACCCAGAAGATGGTACACCGTGTGATGGGGAAAGGTTTCTAAAACGCACCTCATTTCTCATCTCCTTGTGCTCGGGTTCGCCATTCCAGCCACTTTACTAGCAATCTCCCTACTTGGAGCATCAGCACCTTTAACCTCCTGTTCCGTACAGGTTGCAATTTGTCCTGAGGATGAACGGGAAGACGGGGAACCAATGAGAGACTAGCTCTTGGTGTTGGGACAGGCACAGGTCACTCTATTTTCCCATCAGGAAGAAGAATTAACCACAGGCTCAGCCTGCCCCCCGGAACCAGAACAGGGCCTGAAGCCATCCTGCGCTTTTGCGGCCAGCTCCCAAAAATGCGACTTGTAAAAGGGAGCTTCAGGGCACTGCAATTCACAAACCTGCAGAGTTATAAATGATAACTCTCGTCCACAAATATATTGAGGGAAGGCAAAGAAGAGGATTTGAAATCAAGGCAGAATTGCAGGAAACAGATTTCAGGAGGTAGATTCGAATCGCCTTTAAAGCACATGAAAAGCGGCAAAACGTTGACAATGATGCCCTTGGCCAAAAAGGGCGTATGCGTTTTTTCCTGAATATATTCAGGAAAAAACGCATACGCCCTTTTTGGCCAACCAAGCAACCTGGAAAGGCAAATCAGCGCTACAAAGAAGTCTCGCTTCCCATCGGTCAAAAGGGCCATGCTGAAAAAAGTGTCAAAACCAGAAATGCAGGACAGGCCATGGAGAAATGGGAGCCTTGCTACACTGATGGGCGGGATGTAAATTGCCAACAGCCACTCTGGAGAAGTGTACGGTGTGTCCTGAAACATCTAAAAAACACAGCTTAGAGAGCATAGGGCACTTCCACGCATGGGGGGATAAAGTGGGAAAATTGAAAATCAGCAAGACACAAGCACCCCAAAGTTTAGGGCTGCTCTGTTGACAAGGACCTCCACTTCATTCCACCTTAAATATCCCAGGAAAGCGAAAAATGGATCAAAAAGTTGTGGTCCTTATGTACAATGGAATAACACTCAGCCATGAAATCAATGTCATAAGGCTAGTAGCAGCATGATGAGTGGATTTAGGTAAGACGATTCTAAGTGAAATAAGTCACACAGAAAAGGACACTTCTCATAAGGTGTCACTTATAGAGGGAATGTAAAAACCGTTACACTTGAACAGAATTACAAAACAGAACAGAGTCACACATGCAGAAAACACACTATGGCTGCTTAACGGGAAAGGTGAGGTGGGGTGATACATAAAACAAGAGTTTCAAATTAGCTCAGATACCGTTCCATAAGCCCAATATGTAATAGACAAGACCTACTCCTTGCTCAGAGAACTGGACTCAACACGCCCGATTCACCGCACAAGAATATATCTGAGTAGTAATAATCTTAAAACCTATGTATTGATATCTCTCTGTTAGTGTGTCAAGTGGGTGCAAAGCGGCATAAACACAGCCGTGAAAAGCAGCTAAACCCCATTATAAAAATAAATTACTTTTAAAAACCCATGAAACAAAGACAGGGAAAGAGAGAGAAATTCTTACACAATTCGTTCAGGGGCTGTGATGCCACCTGGATTGACCATATCTAGACCCACAGCTGGATGAAACATAAGGGTGGACACTCTTGGGGCTGAGAGGTTTGGTGAGGTTGGGTGAGCAAACGCAGACCCTTTAAAGTAATACTGCGTGCTACCCATCGCATGGGTCCCAAATCTCCAGGTTCAAGGGCATCTTCCTACATCGAAAACATGCATGAGAAACCCAGAAGATGGTACACCGTGTGATGGGGAAAGGTTTCTAAAACGCACCTCATTTCTCATCTCCTTGTGCTCGGGTTCGCCATTCCAGCCACTTTACTAGCAATCTCCCTACTTGGAGCATCAGCACCTTTAACCTCCTGTTCCGTACAGGTTGCAATTTGTCCTGAGGATGAACGGGAAGACGGGGAACCAATGAGAGACTAGCTCTTGGTGTTGGGACAGGCACAGGTCACTCTATTTTCCCATCAGGAAGAAGAATTAACCACAGGCTCAGCCTGCCCCCCGGAACCAGAACAGGGCCTGAAGCCATCCTGCGCTTTTGCGGCCAGCTCCCAAAAATGCGACTTGTAAAATGGAGCTTCAGGGCACTGCAATTCACAAACCTGCAGAGTTATAAATGATAACTCTCGTCCACAAATATATTGAGGGAAGGCAAAGAAGAGGATTTGAAATCAAGGCAGAATTGCAGGAAACAGATTTCAGGAGGTAGATTCGAATCGCCTTTAAAGCACATGAAAGGCGGCAAAACGTTGACAATGATGCCCTTGGCCAAAAAGGGCGTATGCGTTTTTTCCTGAATATATTCAGGAAAAAACGCATACGCCCTTTTTGGCCAACCAAGCAACCTGGAAAGGCAAATCAGCGCTACAAAGAAGTCTCGCTTCCCATCGGTCAAAAGGGCCATGCTGAAAAAAGTGTCAAAACCAGAAATGCAGGACAGGCCATGGAGAAATGGGAGCCTTGCTACACTGATGGGCGGGATGTAAATTGCCAACAGCCACTCTGGAGAAGTGTACGGTGTGTCCTGAAACATTTAAAAAACACAGCTTAGAGAGCATAGGGCGCTTCCACGCATGGGGGGATAAAGTGGGAAAATTGAAAATCAGCAAGACACAGGCACCCCAAAGTTTAGGGCTGCTCTGTTGACAAGGACCTCCACTTCATTCCACCTTAAATATCCCAGGAAAGCGAAAAATGGATCAAAAAGTTGTGGTCCTTATGTACAATGGAATATCACTCAGCCATGAAATCAATGTCATAAGGCTAGTAGCAGCATGATGAGTGGATTTAGGTAAGACGATTCTAAGTGAAATAAGTCACACAGAAAAGGACACTTCTCATAAGGTGTCACTTATAGAGGGAATGTAAAAACCGTTACACTTGAACTGAATTACAAAACAGAACAGAGTCACACATGCAGAAAACACACTATGGCTGCTTAACGGGAAAGGTGAGGTGGGGTGATACATAAAACAAGAGTTTCAAATTAGCTCAGATACCGTTCCATAAACCCAATATGTAATAGACAAGACCTACTCCTTGCTCAGAGAATTGACTCAACACGCCCGATTCACCGCACAAGAATATATCTGACTAGTAATAATCTTAAAAACTATGTATTGATATCCTTCTGTTAGTGTGTCAAGTGGGTGTAAAGCGGCATAAACACAGCCGTGAAAAGCAGCTAAACCCCATTATAAAAATAAATTACTTTTAAAAACCCATGAAACAAAGACAGGGAAAGAGAGAGAAATTCTTACACAATTCGTTCAGGGGCTGTGATGCCACCTGGATTGACCATATCTAGACCCACAGCTGGATGAGACATAAGGGTGGACACTCTTGGGGCTGAGAGGTTTGGTGAGGTTGGGTGAGCAAACGCAGACCCTTTAAAGTAATACTGCGTGCTACCCATCGCATGGGTCCCAAATCTCCAGGTTCAAGGGCATCTTCCTACATCGAAAACATGCATGAGAAACCCAGAAGATGGTACACCGTGTGATGGGGAAAGGTTTCTAAAACGCACCTCATTTCTCATCTCCTTGTGCTCGGGTTCGCCATTCCAGCCACTTTACTAGCAATCTCCCTACTTGGAGCATCAGCACCTTTAACCTCCTGTTCCGTACAGGTTGCAATTTGTCCTGAGGATGAACGGGAAGACGGGGAACCAATGAGAGACTAGCTCTTGGTGTTGGGACAGGCACAGGTCACTCTATTTTCCCATCAGGAAGAAGAATTAACCACAGGCTCAGCCTGCCCCCCGGAACCAGAACAGGGCCTGAAGCCATCCTGCGCTTTTGCGGCCAGCTCCCAAAAATGCGACTTGTAAAAGGGAGCTTCAGGGCACTGCAATTCACAAACCTGCAGAGTTATAAATGATACCTCTCGTCCACAAATATATTGAGGGAAGGGAAAGAAGAGGATTTGAAATCAAGGCAGAATTGCAGGAAACAGATTTCAGGAGGTAGATTCGAATCGCTTTTAAAGCACATGAAAAGCGGCAAAACGTTGACAATGATGCCCTTGGCCAAAAAGGGCGTATGCGTTTTTTCCTGAATATATTCAGGAAAAAACGCATACGCCCTTTTTGGCCAACCAAGCAACCTGGAAAGGCAAATCAGCGCTACAAAGAAGTCTCGCTTCCCATCGGTCAAAAGGGCCATGCTGAAAAAAGTGTCAAAACCAGAAATGCAGGACAGGCCATGGAGAAATGGGAGCCTTGCTACACTGATGGGCGGGATGTAAATTGCCAACAGCCACTCTGGAGAAGTGTACGGTGTGTCCTGAAACATCTAAAAAACACAGCTTAGAGAGCATAGGGCACTTCCACGCATGGGGGGATAAAGTGGGAAAATTGAAAATCAGCAAGACACAAGCACCCCAAAGTTTAGGGCTGCTCTGTTGACAAGGACCTCCACTTCATTCCACCTTAAATATCCCAGGAAAGCGAAAAATGGATCAAAAAGTTGTGGTCCTTATGTACAATGGAATATCACTCAGCCATGAAATCAATGTCATAAGGCTAGTAGCAGCATGATGAGTGGATTTAGGTAAGACGATTCTAAGTGAAATAAGTCACACAGAAAAGGACACTTCTCATAAGGTGTCACTTATAGAGGGAATGTAAAAACCGTTACACTTGAACTGAATTACAAAACAGAACAGAGTCACACATGCAGAAAACACACTATGGCTGCTTAACGGGAAAGGTGAGGTGGGGTGATACATAAAACAAGAGTTTCAAATTAGCTCAGATACCGTTCCATAAGCCCAATATGTAATAGACAAGACCTACTCCTTGCTCAGAGAACTGGACTCAACACGCCCGATTCACCGCACAAGAATATATCTGACTAGTAATAATCTTAAAACCTATGTATTGATATCTCTCTGTTAGTGTGTCAAGTGGGTGTAAAGCGGCATAAACACAGCCGTGAAAAGCAGCTAAACCCCATTATAAAAATAAATTACTTTTAAAAACCCATGAAACAAAGACAGGGAAAGAGAGAGAAATTCTTACACAATTCGTTCAGGGGCTGTGATGCCACCTGGATTGACCATATCTAGACCCACAGCTGGATGAGACATAAGGGTGGACACTCTTGGGGCTGAGAGGTTTGGTGAGGTTGGGTGAGCAAACGCAGACCCTTTAAAGTAATACTGCGTGCTACCCATCGCATGGGTCCCAAATCTCCAGGTTCAAGGGCATCTTCCTACATCGAAAACATGCATGAGAAACCCAGAAGATGGTACACCGTGTGATGGGGAAAGGTTTCTAAAACGCACCTCATTTCTCATCTCCTTGTGCTCGGGTTCTCCATTCCAGCCACTTTACTAGCAATCTCCCTACTTGGAGCATCAGCACCTTTAACCTCCTGTTCCGTACAGGTTGCAATTTGTCCTGAGGATGAACGGGAAGACGGGGAACCAATGAGAGACTAGCTCTTGGTGTTGGGACAGGCACAGGTCACTCTATTTTCCCATCAGGAAGAAGAATTAACCACAGGCTCAGCCTGCCCCCCGGAACCAGAACAGGGCCTGAAGCCATCCTGCGCTTTTGCGGCCAGCTCCCAAAAATGCGACTTGTAAAATGGAGCTTCAGGGCACTGCAATTCACAAACCTGCAGAGTTATAAATGATAACTCTCGTCCACAAATATATTGAGGGAAGGCAAAGAAGAGGATTTGAAATCAAGGCAGAATTGCAGGAAACAGATTTCAGGAGGTAGATTCGAATCGCCTTTAAAGCACATGAAAAGCAGCAAAACGTTGACCATGATGCCCTTGGCCAAAAAGGGCGTAGGCGTTTTTTCCTGAATATATTCAGGAAAAAACGCGTACGCCCTTTTTGGCCAACCAAGCAACCTGGAAAGGCAAATCAGCGCTACAAAGAAGTCTCGCTTCCCATCGGTCAAAAGGGCCATGCTGAAAAAAGTGTCAAAACCAGAAATGCAGGACAGGCCATGGAGAAATGGGAGCCTTGCTACACTAATGGGCGGGATGTAAATTGCCAACAGCCACTCTGGAGAAGTGTACGGTGTGTCCTGAAACATTTAAAAAACACAGCTTAGAGAGCATAGGGCGCTTCCACGCATGGGGGGATAAAGTGGGAAAATTGAAAATCAGCAAGACACAGGCACCCCAAAGTTTAGGGCTGCTCTGTTGACAAGGACCTCCACTTCATTCCACCTTAAATATCCCAGGAAAGCGAAAAATGGATCAAAAAGTTGTGGTCCTTATGTACAATGGAATATCACTCAGCCATGAAATCAATGTCATAAGGCTAGTAGCAGCATGATGAGTGGATTTAGGTAAGACGATTCTAAGTGAAATAAGTCACACAGAAAAGGACACTTCTCATAAGGTGTCACTTATAGAGGGAATGTAAAAACCGTTACACTTGAACTGAATTACAAAACAGAACAGAGTCACACATGCAGAAAACACACTATGGCTGCTTAACGGGAAAGGTGAGGTGGGGTGATACATAAAACAAGAGTTTCAAATTAGCTCAGATACCGTTCCATAAGCCCAATATGTAATAGACAAGACCTACTCCTTGCTCAGAGAACTGGACTCAACACGCCCGATTCACCGCACAAGAATATATCTGACTAGTAATAATCTTAAAACCTATGTATTGATATCTCTCTGTTAGTGTGTCAAGTGGGTGTAAAGCGGCATAAACACAGCCGTGAAAAGCAGCTAAACCCCATTATAAAAATAAATTACTTTTAAAAACCCATGAAACAAAGACAGGGAAAGAGAGAGAAATTCTTACACAATTCGTTCAGGGGCTGTGATGCCACCTGGATTGACCATATCTAGACCCACAGCTGGATGAGACATAAGGGTGGACACTCTTGGGGCTGAGAGGTTTGGTGAGGTTGGGTGAGCAAACGCAGACCCTTTAAAGTAATACTGCGTGCTACCCATCGCATGGGTCCCAAATCTCCAGGTTCAAGGGCATCTTCCTACATCGAAAACATGCATGAGAAACCCAGAAGATGGTACACCGTGTGATGGGGAAAGGTTTCTAAAACGCACCTCATTTCTCATCTCCTTGTGCTCGGGTTCGCCATTCCAGCCACTTTACTAGCAATCTCCCTACTTGGAGCATCAGCACCTTTAACCTCCTGTTCCGTACAGGTTGCAATTTGTCCTGAGGATGAACGGGAAGACGGGGAACCAATGAGAGACTAGCTCTTGGTGTTGGGACAGGCACAGGTCACTCTATTTTCCCATCAGGAAGAAGAATTAACCACAGGCTCAGCCTGCCCCCCGGAACCAGAACAGGGCCTGAAGCCATCCTGCGCTTTTGCGGCCAGCTCCCAAAAATGCGACTTGTAAAAGGGAGCTTCAGGGCACTGCAATTCACAAACCTGCAGAGTTATAAATGATAACTCTCGTCCACAAATATATTGAGGGAAGGCAAAGAAGAGGATTTGAAATCAAGGCAGAATTGCAGGAAACAGATTTCAGGAGGTAGATTCGAATCGCCTTTAAAGCACATGAAAAGCGGCAAAACGTTGACAATGATGCCCTTGGCCAAAAAGGGCGTATGCGTTTTTTCCTGAATATATTCAGGAAAAAACGCATACGCCCTTTTTGGCCAACCAAGCAACCTGGAAAGGCAAATCAGCGCTACAAAGAAGTCTCGCTTCCCATCGGTCAAAAGGGCCATGCTGAAAAAAGTGTCAAAACCAGAAATGCAGGACAGGCCATGGAGAAATGGGAGCCTTGCTACACTGATGGGCGGGATGTAAATTGCCAACAGCCACTCTGGAGAAGTGTACGGTGTGTCCTGAAACATCTAAAAAACACAGCTTAGAGAGCATAGGGCACTTCCACGCATGGGGGGATAAAGTGGGAAAATTGAAAATCAGCAAGACACAAGCACCCCAAAGTTTAGGGCTGCTCTGTTGACAAGGACCTCCACTTCATTCCACCTTAAATATCCCAGGAAAGCGAAAAATGGATCAAAAAGTTGTGGTCCTTATGTACAATGGAATAACACTCAGCCATGAAATCAATGTCATAAGGCTAGTAGCAGCATGATGAGTGGATTTAGGTAAGACGATTCTAAGTGAAATAAGTCACACAGAAAAGGACACTTCTCATAAGGTGTCACTTATAGAGGGAATGTAAAAACCGTTACACTTGAACAGAATTACAAAACAGAACAGAGTCACACATGCAGAAAACACACTATGGCTGCTTAACGGGAAAGGTGAGGTGGGGTGATACATAAAACAAGAGTTTCAAATTAGCTCAGATACCGTTCCATAAGCCCAATATGTAATAGACAAGACCTACTCCTTGCTCAGAGAACTGGACTCAACACGCCCGATTCACCGCACAAGAATATATCTGACTAGTAATAATCTTAAAACCTATGTATTGATATCTCTCTGTTAGTGTGTCAAGTGGGTGTAAAGCGGCATAAACACAGCCGTGAAAAGCAGCTAAACCCCATTATAAAAATAAATTACTTTTAAAAACCCATGAAACAAAGACAGGGAAAGAGAGAGAAATTCTTACACAATTCGTTCAGGGGCTGTGATGCCACCTGGATTGACCATATCTAGACCCACAGCTGGATGAGACATAAGGGTGGACACTCTTGGGGCTGAGAGGTTTGGTGAGGTTGGGTGAGCAAACGCAGACCCTTTAAAGTAATACTGCGTGCTACCCATCGCATGGGTCCCAAATCTCCAGGTTCAAGGGCATCTTCCTACATCGAAAACATGCATGAGAAACCCAGAAGATGGTACACCGTGTGATGGGGAAAGGTTTCTAAAACGCACCTCATTTCTCATCTCCTTGTGCTCGGGTTCTCCATTCCAGCCACTTTACTAGCAATCTCCCTACTTGGAGCATCAGCACCTTTAACCTCCTGTTCCGTACAGGTTGCAATTTGTCCTGAGGATGAACGGGAAGACGGGGAACCAATGAGAGACTAGCTCTTGGTGTTGGGACAGGCACAGGTCACTCTATTTTCCCATCAGGAAGAAGAATTAACCACAGGCTCAGCCTGCCCCCCGGAACCAGAACAGGGCCTGAAGCCATCCTGCGCTTTTGCGGCCAGCTCCCAAAAATGCGACTTGTAAAATGGAGCTTCAGGGCACTGCAATTCACAAACCTGCAGAGTTATAAATGATAACTCTCGTCCACAAATATATTGAGGGAAGGCAAAGAAGAGGATTTGAAATCAAGGCAGAATTGCAGGAAACAGATTTCAGGAGGTAGATTCGAATCGCCTTTAAAGCACATGAAAAGCAGCAAAACGTTGACCATGATGCCCTTGGCCAAAAAGGGCGTAGGCGTTTTTTCCTGAATATATTCAGGAAAAAACGCGTACGCCCTTTTTGGCCAACCAAGCAACCTGGAAAGGCAAATCAGCGCTACAAAGAAGTCTCGCTTCCCATCGGTCAAAAGGGCCATGCTGAAAAAAGTGTCAAAACCAGAAATGCAGGACAGGCCATGGAGAAATGGGAGCCTTGCTACACTAATGGGCGGGATGTAAATTGCCAACAGCCACTCTGGAGAAGTGTACGGTGTGTCCTGAAACATTTAAAAAACACAGCTTAGAGAGCATAGGGCGCTTCCACGCATGGGGGGATAAAGTGGGAAAATTGAAAATCAGCAAGACACAGGCACCCCAAAGTTTAGGGCTGCTCTGTTGACAAGGACCTCCACTTCATTCCACCTTAAATATCCCAGGAAAGCGAAAAATGGATCAAAAAGTTGTGGTCCTTATGTACAATGGAATATCACTCAGCCATGAAATCAATGTCATAAGGCTAGTAGCAGCATGATGAGTGGATTTAGGTAAGACGATTCTAAGTGAAATAAGTCACACAGAAAAGGACACTTCTCATAAGGTGTCACTTATAGAGGGAATGTAAAAACCGTTACACTTGAACTGAATTACAAAACAGAACAGAGTCACACATGCAGAAAACACACTATGGCTGCTTAACGGGAAAGGTGAGGTGGGGTGATACATAAAACAAGAGTTTCAAATTAGCTCAGATACCGTTCCATAAGCCCAATATGTAATAGACAAGACCTACTCCTTGCTCAGAGAACTGGACTCAACACGCCCGATTCACCGCACAAGAATATATCTGACTAGTAATAATCTTAAAACCTATGTATTGATATCTCTCTGTTAGTGTGTCAAGTGGGTGTAAAGCGGCATAAACACAGCCGTGAAAAGCAGCTAAACCCCATTATAAAAATAAATTACTTTTAAAAACCCATGAAACAAAGACAGGGAAAGAGAGAGAAATTCTTACACAATTCGTTCAGGGGCTGTGATGCCACCTGGATTGACCATATCTAGACCCACAGCTGGATGAGACATAAGGGTGGACACTCTTGGGGCTGAGAGGTTTGGTGAGGTTGGGTGAGCAAACGCAGACCCTTTAAAGTAATACTGCGTGCTACCCATCGCATGGGTCCCAAATCTCCAGGTTCAAGGGCATCTTCCTACATCGAAAACATGCATGAGAAACCCAGAAGATGGTACACCGTGTGATGGGGAAAGGTTTCTAAAACGCACCTCATTTCTCATCTCCTTGTGCTCGGGTTCGCCATTCCAGCCACTTTACTAGCAATCTCCCTACTTGGAGCATCAGCACCTTTAACCTCCTGTTCCGTACAGGTTGCAATTTGTCCTGAGGATGAACGGGAAGACGGGGAACCAATGAGAGACTAGCTCTTGGTGTTGGGACAGGCACAGGTCACTCTATTTTCCCATCAGGAAGAAGAATTAACCACAGGCTCAGCCTGCCCCCCGGAACCAGAACAGGGCCTGAAGCCATCCTGCGCTTTTGCGGCCAGCTCCCAAAAATGCGACTTGTAAAAGGGAGCTTCAGGGCACTGCAATTCACAAACCTGCAGAGTTATAAATGATAACTCTCGTCCACAAATATATTGAGGGAAGGCAAAGAAGAGGATTTGAAATCAAGGCAGAATTGCAGGAAACAGATTTCAGGAGGTAGATTCGAATCGCCTTTAAAGCACATGAAAAGCGGCAAAACGTTGACAATGATGCCCTTGGCCAAAAAGGGCGTATGCGTTTTTTCCTGAATATATTCAGGAAAAAACGCATACGCCCTTTTTGGCCAACCAAGCAACCTGGAAAGGCAAATCAGCGCTACAAAGAAGTCTCGCTTCCCATCGGTCAAAAGGGCCATGCTGAAAAAAGTGTCAAAACCAGAAATGCAGGACAGGCCATGGAGAAATGGGAGCCTTGCTACACTGATGGGCGGGATGTAAATTGCCAACAGCCACTCTGGAGAAGTGTACGGTGTGTCCTGAAACATCTAAAAAACACAGCTTAGAGAGCATAGGGCACTTCCACGCATGGGGGGATAAAGTGGGAAAATTGAAAATCAGCAAGACACAAGCACCCCAAAGTTTAGGGCTGCTCTGTTGACAAGGACCTCCACTTCATTCCACCTTAAATATCCCAGGAAAGCGAAAAATGGATCAAAAAGTTGTGGTCCTTATGTACAATGGAATAACACTCAGCCATGAAATCAATGTCATAAGGCTAGTAGCAGCATGATGAGTGGATTTAGGTAAGACGATTCTAAGTGAAATAAGTCACACAGAAAAGGACACTTCTCATAAGGTGTCACTTATAGAGGGAATGTAAAAACCGTTACACTTGAACAGAATTACAAAACAGAACAGAGTCACACATGCAGAAAACACACTATGGCTGCTTAACGGGAAAGGTGAGGTGGGGTGATACATAAAACAAGAGTTTCAAATTAGCTCAGATACCGTTCCATAAGCCCAATATGTAATAGACAAGACCTACTCCTTGCTCAGAGAACTGGACTCAACACGCCCGATTCACCGCACAAGAATATATCTGAGTAGTAATAATCTTAAAACCTATGTATTGATATCTCTCTGTTAGTGTGTCAAGTGGGTGCAAAGCGGCATAAACACAGCCGTGAAAAGCAGCTAAACCCCATTATAAAAATAAATTACTTTTAAAAACCCATGAAACAAAGACAGGGAAAGAGAGAGAAATTCTTACACAATTCGTTCAGGGGCTGTGATGCCACCTGGATTGACCATATCTAGACCCACAGCTGGATGAAACATAAGGGTGGACACTCTTGGGGCTGAGAGGTTTGGTGAGGTTGGGTGAGCAAACGCAGACCCTTTAAAGTAATACTGCGTGCTACCCATCGCATGGGTCCCAAATCTCCAGGTTCAAGGGCATCTTCCTACATCGAAAACATGCATGAGAAACCCAGAAGATGGTACACCGTGTGATGGGGAAAGGTTTCTAAAACGCACCTCATTTCTCATCTCCTTGTGCTCGGGTTCGCCATTCCAGCCACTTTACTAGCAATCTCCCTACTTGGAGCATCAGCACCTTTAACCTCCTGTTCCGTACAGGTTGCAATTTGTCCTGAGGATGAACGGGAAGACGGGGAACCAATGAGAGACTAGCTCTTGGTGTTGGGACAGGCACAGGTCACTCTATTTTCCCATCAGGAAGAAGAATTAACCACAGGCTCAGCCTGCCCCCCGGAACCAGAACAGGGCCTGAAGCCATCCTGCGCTTTTGCGGCCAGCTCCCAAAAATGCGACTTGTAAAATGGAGCTTCAGGGCACTGCAATTCACAAACCTGCAGAGTTATAAATGATAACTCTCGTCCACAAATATATTGAGGGAAGGCAAAGAAGAGGATTTGAAATCAAGGCAGAATTGCAGGAAACAGATTTCAGGAGGTAGATTCGAATCGCCTTTAAAGCACATGAAAGGCGGCAAAACGTTGACAATGATGCCCTTGGCCAAAAAGGGCGTATGCGTTTTTTCCTGAATATATTCAGGAAAAAACGCATACGCCCTTTTTGGCCAACCAAGCAACCTGGAAAGGCAAATCAGCGCTACAAAGAAGTCTCGCTTCCCATCGGTCAAAAGGGCCATGCTGAAAAAAGTGTCAAAACCAGAAATGCAGGACAGGCCATGGAGAAATGGGAGCCTTGCTACACTGATGGGCGGGATGTAAATTGCCAACAGCCACTCTGGAGAAGTGTACGGTGTGTCCTGAAACATCTAAAAAACACAGCTTAGAGAGCATAGGGCACTTCCACGCATGGGGGGATAAAGTGGGAAAATTGAAAATCAGCAAGACACAAGCACCCCAAAGTTTAGGGCTGCTCTGTTGACAAGGACCTCCACTTCATTCCACCTTAAATATCCCAGGAAAGCGAAAAATGGATCAAAAAGTTGTGGTCCTTATGTACAATGGAATATCACTCAGCCATGAAATCAATGTCATAAGGCTAGTAGCAGCATGATGAGTGGATTTAGGTAAGACGATTCTAAGTGAAATAAGTCACACAGAAAAGGACACTTCTCATAAGGTGTCACTTATAGAGGGAATGTAAAAACCGTTACACTTGAACTGAATTACAAAACAGAACAGAGTCACACATGCAGAAAACACACTATGGCTGCTTAACGGGAAAGGTGAGGTGGGGTGATACATAAAACAAGAGTTTCAAATTAGCTCAGATACCGTTCCATAAGCCCAATATGTAATAGACAAGACCTACTCCTTGCTCAGAGAACTGGACTCAACACGCCCGATTCACCGCACAAGAATATATCTGACTAGTAATAATCTTAAAACCTATGTATTGATATCTCTCTGTTAGTGTGTCAAGTGGGTGTAAAGCGGCATAAACACAGCCGTGAAAAGCAGCTAAACCCCATTATAAAAATAAATTACTTTTAAAAACCCATGAAACAAAGACAGGGACAGAGAGAGAAATTCTTACACAATTCGTTCAGGGGCTGTGATGCCACCTGGATTGACCATATCTAGACCCACAGCTGGATGAGACATAAGGGTGGACACTCTTGGGGCTGAGAGGTTTGGTGAGGTTGGGTGAGCAAACGCAGACCCTTTAAAGTAATACTGCGTGCTACCCATCGCATGGGTCCCAAATCTCCAGGTTCAAGGGCATCTTCCTACATCGAAAACATGCATGAGAAACCCAGAAGATGGTACACCGTGTGATGGGGAAAGGTTTCTAAAACGCACCTCATTTCTCATCTCCTTGTTCTCGGGTTCGCCATTCCAGCCACTTTCCTAGCAATCTCCCTACTTGGAGCATCAGCACCTTTAACCTCCTGTTCCGTACAGGTTGCAATTTGTCCTGAGGATGAACGGGAAGACGGGGAACCAATGAGAGACTAGCTCTTGGTGTTGGGACAGGCACAGGTCACTCTATTTTCCCATCAGGAAGAAGAATTAACCACAGGCTCAGCCTGCCCCCCGGAACCAGAACAGGGCCTGAAGCCATCCTGCGCTTTTGCGGCCAGCTCCCAAAAATGCGACTTGTAAAATGGAGCTTCAGGGCACTGCAATTCACAAACCTGCAGAGTTATAAATGATAACTCTCGTCCACAAATATATTGAGGGAAGGCAAAGAAGAGGATTTGAAATCAAGGCAGAATTTCAGGAAACAGATTTCAGGAGGTAGATTCGAATCTCCTTTAGAGCACATGAAAAGCGGCAAAACGTTGACAATGATGCCCTTGGCCAAAAAGGGCGTATGCGTTTTTTCCTGAATATATTCAGGAAAAAACGCATACGCCCTTTTTGGCCAACCAAGCAACCTGGAAAGGCAAATCAGCGCTACAAAGAAGTCTCGCTTCCCATCGGTCAAAAGGGCCATGCTGAAAAAAGTGTCAAAACCAGAAATGCAGGACAGGCCATGGAGAAATGGGAGCCTTGCTACACTGATGGGCGGGATGTAAATTGCCAACAGCCACTCTGGAGAAGTGTACGGTGTGTCCTGAAACATCTAAAAAACACAGCTTAGAGAGCATAGGGCACTTCCACGCATGGGGGGATAAAGTGGGAAAATTGAAAATCAGCAAGACACAAGCACCCCAAAGTTTAGGGCTGCTCTGTTGACAAGGACCTCCACTTCATTCCACCTTAAATATCCCAGGAAAGCGAAAAATGGATCAAAAAGTTGTGGTCCTTATGTACAATGGAATATCACTCAGCCATGAAATCAATGTCATAAGGCTAGTAGCAGCATGATGAGTGGATTTAGGTAAGACGATTCTAAGTGAAATAAGTCACACAGAAAAGGACACTTCTCATAAGGTGTCACTTATAGAGGGAATGTAAAAACCGTTACACTTGAACTGAATTACAAAACAGAACAGAGTCACACATGCAGAAAACACACTATGGCTGCTTAACGGGAAAGGTGAGGTGGGGTGATACATAAAACAAGAGTTTCAAATTAGCTCAGATACCGTTCCATAAGCCCAATATGTAATAGACAAGACCTACTCCTTGCTCAGAGAACTGGACTCAACACGCCCGATTCACCGCACAAGAATATATCTGACTAGTAATAATCTTAAAACCTATGTATTGATATCTCTCTGTTAGTGTGTCAAGTGGGTGTAAAGCGGCATAAACACAGCCGTGAAAAGCAGCTAAACCCCATTATAAAAATAAATTACTTTTAAAAACCCATGAAACAAAGACAGGGACAGAGAGAGAAATTCTTACACAATTCGTTCAGGGGCTGTGATGCCACCTGGATTGACCATATCTAGACCCACAGCTGGATGAGACATAAGGGTGGACACTCTTGGGGCTGAGAGGTTTGGTGAGGTTGGGTGAGCAAACGCAGACCCTTTAAAGTAATACTGCGTGCTACCCATCGCATGGGTCCCAAATCTCCAGGTTCAAGGGCATCTTCCTACATCGAAAACATGCATGAGAAACCCAGAAGATGGTACACCGTGTGATGGGGAAAGGTTTCTAAAACGCACCTCATTTCTCATCTCCTTGTTCTCGGGTTCGCCATTCCAGCCACTTTCCTAGCAATCTCCCTACTTGGAGCATCAGCACCTTTAACCTCCTGTTCCGTACAGGTTGCAATTTGTCCTGAGGATGAACGGGAAGACGGGGAACCAATGAGAGACTAGCTCTTGGTGTTGGGACAGGCACAGGTCACTCTATTTTCCCATCAGGAAGAAGAATTAACCACAGGCTCAGCCTGCCCCCCGGAACCAGAACAGGGCCTGAAGCCATCCTGCGCTTTTGCGGCCAGCTCCCAAAAATGCGACTTGTAAAATGGAGCTTCAGGGCACTGCAATTCACAAACCTGCAGAGTTATAAATGATAACTCTCGTCCACAAATATATTGAGGGAAGGCAAAGAAGAGGATTTGAAATCAAGGCAGAATTTCAGGAAACAGATTTCAGGAGGTAGATTCGAATCTCCTTTAGAGCACATGAAAAGCGGCAAAACGTTGACAATGATGCCCTTGGCCAAAAAGGGCGTATGCGTTTTTTCCTGAATATATTCAGGAAAAAACGCATACGCCCTTTTTGGCCAACCAAGCAACCTGGAAAGGCAAATCAGCGCTACAAAGAAGTCTCGCTTCCCATCGGTCAAAAGGGCCATGCTGAAAAAAGTGTCAAAACCAGAAATGCAGGACAGGCCATGGAGAAATGGGAGCCTTGCTACACTGATGGGCGGGATGTAAATTGCCAACAGCCACTCTGGAGAAGTGTACGGTGTGTCCTGAAACATCTCAAAAACACAGCTTAGAGAGCATAGGGCACTTCCACGCATGGGGGGATAAAGTGGGAAAATTGAAAATCAGCAAGACACAAGCACCCCAAAGTTTAGGGCTGCTCTGTTGACAAGGACCTCCACTTCATTCCACCTTAAATATCCCAGGAAAGCGAAAAATGGATCAAAAAGTTGTGGTCCTTATGTACAATGGAATATCACTCAGCCATGAAATCAATGTCATAAGGCTAGTAGCAGCATGATGAGTGGATTTAGGTAAGACGATTCTAAGTGAAATAAGTCACACAGAAAAGGACACTTCTCATAAGGTGTCACTTATAGAGGGAATGTAAAAACCGTTACACTTGAACTGAATTACAAAACAGAACAGAGTCACACATGCAGAAAACACACTATGGCTGCTTAACGGGAAAGGTGAGGTGGGGTGATACATAAAACAAGAGTTTCAAATTAGCTCAGATACCGTTCCATAAGCCCAATATGTAATAGACAAGACCTACTCCTTGCTCAGAGAACTGGACTCAACACGCCCGATTCACCGCACAAGAATATATCTGACTAGTAATAATCAAAACCTATGTATTGATATCTCTCTGTTAGTGTGTCAAGTGGGTGTAAAGCAGCATAAACACAGCCGTGAAAAGCAGCTAAACCCCATTATAAAAATAAATTACTTTTAAAAACCCATGAAACAAAGACAGGGAAAGAGAGAGAAATTCTTACACAATTCGTTCAGGGGCTGTGATGCCACCTGGATTGACCATATCTAGACCCACAGCTGGATGAGACATAAGGGTGGACACTCTTGGGGCTGAGAGGTTTGGTGAGGTTGGGTGAGCAAACGCAGACCCTTTAAAGTAATACTGCGTGCTACCCATCGCATGGGTCCCAAATCTCCAGGTTCAAGGGCATCTTCTTACATCGAAAACATGCATGAGAAACCCAGAAGATGGTACACCGTGTGATGGGGAAAGGTTTCTAAAACGCACCTCATTTCTCATCTCCTTGTGCTCGGGTTCGCCATTCCAGCCACTTTACTAGCAATCTCCCTACTTGGAGCATCAGCACCTTTAACCTCCTGTTCCGTACAGGTTGCAATTTGTCCTGAGGATGAACGGGAAGACGGGGAACCAATGAGAGACTAGCTCTTGGTGTTGGGACAGGCACAGGTCACTCTATTTTCCCATCAGGAAGAAGAATTAACCACAGGCTCAGCCTGCCCCCCGGAACCAGAACAGGGCCTGAAGCCATCCTGCGCTTTTGCGGCCAGCTCCCAAAAATGCGACTTGTAAAATGGAGCTTCAGGGCACTGCAATTCACAAACCTGCAGAGTTATAAATGATAACTCTCGTCCACAAATATATTGAGGGAAGGCAAAGAAGAGGATTTGAAATCAAGGCAGAATTTCAGGAAACAGATTTCAGGAGGTAGATTCGAATCTCCTTTAAAGCACATGAAAAGCGGCAAAACGTTGACAATGATGCCCTTGGCCAAAAAGGGCGTATGCGTTTTTTCCTGAATATATTCAGGAAAAAACGCATACGCCCTTTTTGGCCAACCAAGCAACCTGGAAAGGCAAATCAGCGCTACAAAGAAGTCTCGCTTCCCATCGGTCAAAAGGGCCATGCTGAAAAAAGTGTCAAAACCAGAAATGCAGGACAGGCCATGGAGAAATGGGAGCCTTGCTACACTGATGGGCGGGATGTAAATTGCCAACAGCCACTCTGGAGAAGTGTACGGTGTGTCCTGAAACATCTCAAAAACACAGCTTAGAGAGCATAGGGCACTTCCACGCATGGGGGGATAAAGTGGGAAAATTGAAAATCAGCAAGACACAAGCACCCCAAAGTTTAGGGCTGCTCTGTTGACAAGGACCTCCACTTCATTCCACCTTAAATATCCCAGGAAAGCGAAAAATGGATCAAAAAGTTGTGGTCCTTATGTACAATGGAATATCACTCAGCCATGAAATCAATGTCATAAGGCTAGTAGCAGCATGATGAGTGGATTTAGGTAAGACGATTCTAAGTGAAATAAGTCACACAGAAAAGGACACTTCTCATAAGGTGTCACTTATAGAGGGAATGTAAAAACCGTTACACTTGAACTGAATTACAAAACAGAACAGAGTCACACATGCAGAAAACACACTATGGCTGCTTAACGGGAAAGGTGAGGTGGGGTGATACATAAAACAAGAGTTTCAAATTAGCTCAGATACCGTTCCATAAGCCCAATATGTAATAGACAAGACCTACTCCTTGCTCAGAGAACTGGACTCAACACGCCCGATTCACCGCACAAGAATATATCTGACTAGTAATAATCAAAACCTATGTATTGATATCTCTCTGTTAGTGTGTCAAGTGGGTGTAAAGCAGCATAAACACAGCCGTGAAAAGCAGCTAAACCCCATTATAAAAATAAATTACTTTTAAAAACCCATGAAACAAAGACAGGGAAAGAGAGAGAAATTCTTACACAATTCGTTCAGGGGCTGTGATGCCACCTGGATTGACCATATCTAGACCCACAGCTGGATGAGACATAAGGGTGGACACTCTTGGGGCTGAGAGGTTTGGTGAGGTTGGGTGAGCAAACGCAGACCCTTTAAAGTAATACTGCGTGCTACCCATCGCATGGGTCCCAAATCTCCAGGTTCAAGGGCATCTTCCTACATCGAAAACATGCATGAGAAACCCAGAAGATGGTACACCGTGTGATGGGGAAAGGTTTCTAAAACGCACCTCATTTCTCATCTCCTTGTGCTCGGGTTCGCCATTCCAGCCACTTTACTAGCAATCTCCCTACTTGGAGCATCAGCATCTTTAACCTCCTGTTCCGTACAGGTTGCAATTTGTCCTGAGGATGAACGGGAAGACGGGGAACCAATGAGAGACTAGCTCTTGGTGTTGGGACAGGCACAGGTCACTCTATTTTCCCATCAGGAAGAAGAATTAACCACAGGCTCAGCCTGCCCCCCGGAACCAGAACAGGGCCTGAAGCCATCCTGCGCTTTTGCGGCCAGCTCCCAAAAATGCGACTTGTAAAATGGAGCTTCAGGGCACTGCAATTCACAAACCTGCAGAGTTATAAATGATACCTCTCGTCCACAAATATATTGAGGGAAGGCAAAGAAGAGGATTTGAAATCAAGGCAGAATTGCAGGAAACAGATTTCAGGAGGTAGATTCGAATTGCCTTTAAAGCACATGAAAAGCGGCAAAACGTTGACAATGATGCCCTTGGCCAAAAAGGGCGTATGCGTTTTTTCCTGAATATATTCAGGAAAAAACGCATACGCCCTTTTTGGCCAACCAAGCCACCTGGAAAGGCAAATCAGCGCTACAAAGAAGTCTCGCTTCCCATCGGTCAAAAGGGCCATGCTGAAAAAAGTGTCAAAACCAGAAATGCAGGACAGGCCATGGAGAAATGGGAGCCTTGCTACACTGATGGGCGGGATGTAAATTGCCAACAGCCACTCTGGAGAAGTGTACGGTGTGTCCTGAAACATCTAAAAAACACAGCTTAGAGAGCATAGGGCACTTCCACGCATGGGGGGATAAAGTGGGAAAATTGAAAATCAGCAAGACACAAGCACCCCAAAGTTTAGGGCTGCTCTGTTGACAAGGACCTCCACTTCATTCCACCTTAAATATCCCAGGAAAGCGAAAAATGGATCCAAAAGTTGTGGTCCTTATGTACAATGGAATATCACTCAGCCATGAAATCAATGTCATAAGGCTAGTAGCAGCATGATGAGTGGATTTAGGTAAGACGATTCTAAGTGAAATAAGTCACACAGAAAAGGACACTTCTCATAAGGTGTCACTTATAGAGGGAATGTAAAAACCGTTACACTTGAACTGAATTACAAAACAGAACAGAGTCACACATGCAGAAAACACACTATGGCTGCTTAACGGGAAAGGTGAGGTGGGGTGATACATAAAACAAGAGTTTCAAATTAGCTCAGATACCGTTCCATAAGCCCAATATGTAATAGACAAGACCTACTCCTTGCTCAGAGAACTGGACTCAACACGCCCGATTCACCGCACAAGAATATATCTGACTAGTAATAATCTTAAAACCTATGTATTGATATCTCTCTGTTAGTGTGTCAAGTGGGTGTAAAGCGGCATAAACACAGCCGTGAAAAGCAGCTAAACCCCATTATAAAAATAAATTACTTTTAAAAACCCATGAAACAAAGACAGGGACAGAGAGAGAAATTCTTACACAATTCGTTCAGGGGCTGTGATGCCACCTGGATTGACCATATCTAGACCCACAGCTGGATGAGACATAAGGGTGGACACTCTTGGGGCTGAGAGGTTTGGTGAGGTTGGGTGAGCAAACGCAGACCCTTTAAAGTAATACTGCGTGCTACCCATCGCATGGGTCCCAAATCTCCAGGTTCAAGGGCATCTTCCTACATCGAAAACATGCATGAGAAACCCAGAAGATGGTACACCGTGTGATGGGGAAAGGTTTCTAAAACGCACCTCATTTCTCATCTCCTTGTGCTCGGGTTCGCCATTCCAGCCACTTTACTAGCAATCTCCCTACTTGGAGCATCAGCACCTTTAACCTCCTGTTCCGTACAGGTTGCAATTTGTCCTGAGGATGAACGGGAAGACGGGGAACCAATGAGAGACTAGCTCTTGGTGTTGGGACAGGCACAGGTCACTCTATTTTCCCATCAGGAAGAAGAATTAACCACAGGCTCAGCCTGCCCCCCGGAACCAGAACAGGGCCTGAAGCCATCCTGCGCTTTTGCGGCCAGCTCCCAAAAATGCGACTTGTAAAATGGAGCTTCAGGGCACTGCAATTCACAAACCTGCAGAGTTATAAATGATACCTCTCGTCCACAAATATATTGAGGGAAGGGAAAGAAGAGGATTTGAAATCAAGGCAGAATTGCAGGAAACAGATTTCAGGAGGTAGATTCGAATCGCTTTTAAAGCACATGAAAAGCGGCAAAACGTTGACAATGATGCCCTTGGCCAAAAAGGGCGTATGCGTTTTTTCCTGAATATATTCAGGAAAAAACGCATATGCCCTTTTTGGCCAACCAAGCAACCTGGAAAGGCAAATCAGCGCTACAAAGAAGTCTCGCTTCCCATCGGTCAAAAGGGCCATGCTGAAAAAAGTGTCAAAACCAGAAATGCAGGACAGGCCATGGAGAAATGGGAGCCTTGCTACACTGATGGGCGGGATGTAAATTGCCAACAGCCACTCTGGAGAAGTGTACGGTGTGTCCTGAAACATCTAAAAAACACAGCTTAGAGAGCATAGGGCACTTCCACGCATGGGGGGATAAAGTGGGAAAATTGAAAATCAGCAAGACACAAGCACCCCAAAGTTTAGGGCTGCTCTGTTGACAAGGACCTCCACTTCATTCCACCTTAAATATCCCAGGAAAGCGAAAAATGGATCAAAAAGTTGTGGTCCTTATGTACAATGGAATATCACTCAGCCATGAAATCAATGTCATAAGGCTAGTAGCAGCATGATGAGTGGATTTAGGTAAGACGATTCTAAGTGAAATAAGTCACACAGAAAAGGACACTTCTCATAAGGTGTCACTTATAGAGGGAATGTAAAAACCGTTACACTTGAACTGAATTACAAAACAGAACAGAGTCACACATGCAGAAAACACACTATGGCTGCTTAACGGGAAAGGTGAGGTGGGGTGATACATAAAACAAGAGTTTCAAATTAGCTCAGATACCGTTCCATAAGCCCAATATGTAATAGACAAGACCTACTCCTTGCTCAGAGAACTGGACTCAACACGCCCGATTCACCGCACAAGAATATATCTGACTAGTAATAATCTTAAAACCTATGTATTGATATCTCTCTGTTAGTGTGTCAAGTGGGTGTAAAGCGGCATAAACACAGCCGTGAAAAGCAGCTAAACCCCATTATAAAAATAAATTACTTTTAAAAACCCATGAAACAAAGACAGGGAAAGAGAGAGAAATTCTTACACAATTCGTTCAGGGGCTGTGATGCCACCTGGATTGACCATATCTAGACCCACAGCTGGATGAGACATAAGGGTGGACACTCTTGGGGCTGAGAGGTTTGGTGAGGTTGGGTGAGCAAACGCAGACCCTTTAAAGTAATACTGCGTGCTACCCATCGCATGGGTCCCAAATCTCCAGGTTCAAGGGCATCTTCCTACATCGAAAACATGCATGAGAAACCCAGAAGATGGTACACCGTGTGATGGGGAAAGGTTTCTAAAACGCACCTCATTTCTCATCTCCTTGTGCTCGGGTTCTCCATTCCAGCCACTTTACTAGAAATCTCCCTACTTGGAGCATCAGCACCTTTAACCTCCTGTTCCGTACAGGTTGCAATTTGTCCTGAGGATGAACGGGAAGACGGGGAACCAATGAGAGACTAGCTCTTGGTGTTGGGACAGGCACAGGTCACTCTATTTTCCCATCAGGAAGAAGAATTAACCACAGGCTCAGCCTGCCCCCCGGAACCAGAACAGGGCC
The DNA here is from genome assembly GCF_965194825.1 of Balaenoptera physalus. NCBI lineage: Eukaryota > Metazoa > Chordata > Mammalia > Artiodactyla > Balaenopteridae > Balaenoptera > Balaenoptera physalus. Next base: position 216,168 of record NW_028126021.1, read on the forward strand.
TGAAGCCATCCTGCGCTTTTGCGGCCAGCTCCCAAAAATGCGACTTGTAAAATGGAGCTTCAGGGCACTGCAATTCACAAACCTGCAGAGTTATAAATGATAACTCTCGTCCACAAATATATTGAGGGAAGGCAAAGAAGAGGATTTGAAATCAAGGCAGAATTGCAGGAAACAGATTTCAGGAGGTAGATTCGAATCGCCTTTAAAGCACATGAAAAGCAGCAAAACGTTGACCATGATGCCCTTGGCCAAAAAGGGCGTAGGCGTTTTTTCCTGAATATATTCAGGAAAAAACGCGTACGCCCTTTTTGGCCAACCAAGCAACCTGGAAAGGCAAATCAGCGCTACAAAGAAGTCTCGCTTCCCATCGGTCAAAAGGGCCATGCTGAAAAAAGTGTCAAAACCAGAAATGCAGGACAGGCCATGGAGAAATGGGAGCCTTGCTACACTAATGGGCGGGATGTAAATTGCCAACAGCCACTCTGGAGAAGTGTACGGTGTGTCCTGAAACATTTAAAAAACACAGCTTAGAGAGCATAGGGCGCTTCCACGCATGGGGGGATAAAGTGGGAAAATTGAAAATCAGCAAGACACAGGCACCCCAAAGTTTAGGGCTGCTCTGTTGACAAGGACCTCCACTTCATTCCACCTTAAATATCACAGGAAAGCGAAAAATGGATCAAAAAGTTGTGGTCCTTATGTACAATGGAATATCACTCAGCCATGAAATCAATGTCATAAGGCTAGTAGCAGCATGATGAGTGGATTTAGGTAAGACGATTCTAAGTGAAATAAGTCACACAGAAAAGGACACTTCTCATAAGGTGTCACTTATAGAGGGAATGTAAAAACCGTTACACTTGAACAGAATTACAAAACAGAACAGAGTCACACATGCAGAAAACACACTATGGCTGCTTAACGGGAAAGGTGAGGTGGGGTGATACATAAAACAAGAGTTTCAAATTAGCTCAGATACCGTTCCATAAGCCCAATATGTAATAGACAAGACCTACTCCTTGCTCAGAGAACTGGACTCAACACGCCCGATTCACCGCACAAGAATATATCTGACTAGTAATAATCAAAACCTATGTATTGATATCTCTCTGTTAGTGTGTCAAGTGGGTGTAAAGCAGCATAAACACAGCCGTGAAAAGCAGCTAAACCCCATTATAAAAATAAATTACTTTTAAAAACCCATGAAACAAAGACAGGGAAAGAGAGAGAAATTCTTACACAATTCGTTCAGGGGCTGTGATGCCACCTGGATTGACCATATCTAGACCCACAGCTGGATGAGACATAAGGGTGGACACTCTTGGGGCTGAGAGGTTTGGTGAGGTTGGGTGAGCAAACGCAGACCCTTTAAAGTAATACTGCGTGCTACCCATCGCATGGGTCCCAAATCTCCAGGTTCAAGGGCATCTTCCTACATCGAAAACATGCATGAGAAACCCAGAAGATGGTACACCGTGTGATGGGGAAAGGTTTCTAAAACGCACCTCATTTCTCATCTCCTTGTGCTCGGGTTCGCCATTCCAGCCACTTTACTAGCAATCTCCCTACTTGGAGCATCAGCACCTTTAACCTCCTGTTCCGTACAGGTTGCAATTTGTCCTGAGGATGAACGGGAAGACGGGGAACCAATGAGAGACTAGCTCTTGGTGTTGGGACAGGCACAGGTCACTCTATTTTCCCATCAGGAAGAAGAATTAACCACAGGCTCAGCCTGCCCCCCGGAACCAGAACAGGGCCTGAAGCCATCCTGCGCTTTTGCGGCCAGCTCCCAAAAATGCGACTTGTAAAATGGAGCTTCAGGGCACTGCAATTCACAAACCTGCAGAGTTATAAATGATACCTCTCGTCCACAAATATATTGAGGGAAGGCAAAGAAGAGGATTTGAAATCAAGGCAGAATTGCAGGAAACAGATTTCAGGAGGTAGATTCGAATTGCCTTTAAAGCACATGAAAAGCGGCAAAACGTTGACAATGATGCCCTTGGCCAAAAAGGGCGTATGCGTTTTTTCCTGAATATATTCAGGAAAAAACGCATACGCCCTTTTTGGCCAACCAAGCCACCTGGAAAGGCAAATCAGCGCTACAAAGAAGTCTCGCTTCCCATCGGTCAAAAGGGCCATGCTGAAAAAAGTGTCAAAACCAGAAATGCAGGACAGGCCATGGAGAAATGGGAGCCTTGCTACACTGATGGGCGGGATGTAAATTGCCAACAGCCACTCTGGAGAAGTGTACGGTGTGTCCTGAAACATCTAAAAAACACAGCTTAGAGAGCATAGGGCACTTCCACGCATGGGGGGATAAAGTGGGAAAATTGAAAATCAGCAAGACACAAGCACCCCAAAGTTTAGGGCTGCTCTGTTGACAAGGACCTCCACTTCATTCCACCTTAAATATCCCAGGAAAGCGAAAAATGGATCCAAAAGTTGTGGTCCTTATGTACAATGGAATATCACTCAGCCATGAAATCAATGTCATAAGGCTAGTAGCAGCATGATGAGTGGATTTAGGTAAGACGATTCTAAGTGAAATAAGTCACACAGAAAAGGACACTTCTCATAAGGTGTCACTTATAGAGGGAATGTAAAAACCGTTACACTTGAACTGAATTACAAAACAGAACAGAGTCACACATGCAGAAAACACACTATGGCTGCTTAACGGGAAAGGTGAGGTGGGGTGATACATAAAACAAGAGTTTCAAATTAGCTCAGATACCGTTCCATAAGCCCAATATGTAATAGACAAGACCTACTCCTTGCTCAGAGAACTGGACTCAACACGCCCGATTCACCGCACAAGAATATATCTGACTAGTAATAATCTTAAAACCTATGTATTGATATCTCTCTGTTAGTGTGTCAAGTGGGTGTAAAGCGGCATAAACACAGCCGTGAAAAGCAGCTAAACCCCATTATAAAAATAAATTACTTTTAAAAACCCATGAAACAAAGACAGGGAAAGAGAGAGAAATTCTTACACAATTCGTTCAGGGGCTGTGATGCCACCTGGATTGACCATATCTAGACCCACAGCTGGATGAGACATAAGGGTGGACACTCTTGGGGCTGAGAGGTTTGGTGAGGTTGGGTGAGCAAACGCAGACCCTTTAAAGTAATACTGCGTGCTACCCATCGCATGGGTCCCAAATCTCCAGGTTCAAGGGCATCTTCCTACATCGAAAACATGCATGAGAAACCCAGAAGATGGTACACCGTGTGATGGGGAAAGGTTTCTAAAACGCACCTCATTTCTCATCTCCTTGTGCTCGGGTTCGCCATTCCAGCCACTTTACTAGCAATCTCCCTACTTGGAGCATCAGCACCTTTAACCTCCTGTTCCGTACAGGTTGCAATTTGTCCTGAGGATGAACGGGAAGACGGGGAACCAATGAGAGACTAGCTCTTGGTGTTGGGACAGGCACAGGTCACTCTATTTTCCCATCAGGAAGAAGAATTAACCACAGGCTCAGCCTGCCCCCCGGAACCAGAACAGGGCCTGAAGCCATCCTGCGCTTTTGCGGCCAGCTCCCAAAAATGCGACTTGTAAAAGGGAGCTTCAGGGCACTGCAATTCACAAACCTGCAGAGTTATAAATGATAACTCTCGTCCACAAATATATTGAGGGAAGGCAAAGAAGAGGATTTGAAATCAAGGCAGAATTGCAGGAAACAGATTTCAGGAGGTAGATTCGAATCGCCTTTAAAGCACATGAAAAGCGGCAAAACGTTGACAATGATGCCCTTGGCCAAAAAGGGCGTATGCGTTTTTTCCTGAATATATTCAGGAAAAAACGCATACGCCCTTTTTGGCCAACCAAGCAACCTGGAAAGGCAAATCAGCGCTACAAAGAAGTCTCGCTTCCCATCGGTCAAAAGGGCCATGCTGAAAAAAGTGTCAAAACCAGAAATGCAGGACAGGCCATGGAGAAATGGGAGCCTTGCTACACTGATGGGCGGGATGTAAATTGCCAACAGCCACTCTGGAGAAGTGTACGGTGTGTCCTGAAACATCTAAAAAACACAGCTTAGAGAGCATAGGGCACTTCCACGCATGGGGGGATAAAGTGGGAAAATTGAAAATCAGCAAGACACAAGCACCCCAAAGTTTAGGGCTGCTCTGTTGACAAGGACCTCCACTTCATTCCACCTTAAATATCCCAGGAAAGCGAAAAATGGATCAAAAAGTTGTGGTCCTTATGTACAATGGAATATCACTCAGCCATGAAATCAATGTCATAAGGCTAGTAGCAGCATGATGAGTGGATTTAGGTAAGACGATTCTAAGTGAAATAAGTCACACAGAAAAGGACACTTCTCATAAGGTGTCACTTATAGAGGGAATGTAAAAACCGTTACACTTGAACTGAATTACAAAACAGAACAGAGTCACACATGCAGAAAACACACTATGGCTGCTTAACGGGAAAGGTGAGGTGGGGTGATACATAAAACAAGAGTTTCAAATTAGCTCAGATACCGTTCCATAAGCCCAATATGTAATAGACAAGACCTACTCCTTGCTCAGAGAACTGGACTCAACACGCCCGATTCACCGCACAAGAATATATCTGACTAGTAATAATCTTAAAACCTATGTATTGATATCTCTCTGTTAGTGTGTCAAGTGGGTGTAAAGCGGCATAAACACAGCCGTGAAAAGCAGCTAAACCCCATTATAAAAATAAATTACTTTTAAAAACCCATGAAACAAAGACAGGGAAAGAGAGAGAAATTCTTACACAATTCGTTCAGGGGCTGTGATGCCACCTGGATTGACCATATCTAGACCCACAGCTGGATGAGACATAAGGGTGGACACTCTTGGGGCTGAGAGGTTTGGTGAGGTTGGGTGAGCAAACGCAGACCCTTTAAAGTAATACTGCGTGCTACCCATCGCATGGGTCCCAAATCTCCAGGTTCAAGGGCATCTTCCTACATCGAAAACATGCATGAGAAACCCAGAAGATGGTACACCGTGTGATGGGGAAAGGTTTCTAAAACGCACCTCATTTCTCATCTCCTTGTGCTCGGGTTCGCCATTCCAGCCACTTTCCTAGCAATCTCCCTACTTGGAGCATCAGCACCTTTAACCTCCTGTTCCGTACAGGTTGCAATTTGTCCTGAGGATGAACGGGAAGACGGGGAACCAATGAGAGACTAGCTCTTGGTGTTGGGACAGGCACAGGTCACTCTATTTTCCCATCAGGAAGAAGAATTAACCACAGGCTCAGCCTGCCCCCCGGAACCAGAACAGGGCCTGAAGCCATCCTGCGCTTTTGCGGCCAGCTCCCAAAAATGCGACTTGTAAAATGGAGCTTCAGGGCACTGCAATTCACAAACCTGCAGAGTTATAAATGATAACTCTCGTCCACAAATATATTGAGGGAAGGCAAAGAAGAGGATTTGAAATCAAGGCAGAATTTCAGGAAACAGATTTCAGGAGGTAGATTCGAATCTCCTTTAAAGCACATGAAAAGCGGCAAAACGTTGACAATGATGCCCTTGGCCAAAAAGGGTGTATGCGTTTTTTCCTGAATATATTCAGGAAAAAACGCATACGCCCTTTTTGGCCAACCAAGCAACCTGGAAAGGCAAATCAGCGCTACAAAGAAGTCTCGCTTCCCATCGGTCAAAAGGGCCATGCTGAAAAAAGTGTCAAAACCAGAAATGCAGGACAGGCCATGGAGAAATGGGAGCCTTGCTACACTGATGGGCGGGATGTAAATTGCCAACAGCCACTCTGGAGAAGTGTACGGTGTGTCCTGAAACATCTCAAAAACACAGCTTAGAGAGCATAGGGCACTTCCACGCATGGGGGGATAAAGTGGGAAAATTGAAAATCAGCAAGACACAAGCACCCCAAAGTTTAGGGCTGCTCTGTTGACAAGGACCTCCACTTCATTCCACCTTAAATATCCCAGGAAAGCGAAAAATGGATCAAAAAGTTGTGGTCCTTATGTACAATGGAATATCACTCAGCCATGAAATCAATGTCATAAGGCTAGTAGCAGCATGATGAGTGGATTTAGGTAAGACGATTCTAAGTGAAATAAGTCACACAGAAAAGGACACTTCTCATAAGGTGTCACTTATAGAGGGAATGTAAAAACCGTTACACTTGAACTGAATTACAAAACAGAACAGAGTCACACATGCAGAAAACACACTATGGCTGCTTAACGGGAAAGGTGAGGTGGGGTGATACATAAAACAAGAGTTTCAAATTAGCTCAGATACCGTTCCATAAGCCCAATATGTAATAGACAAGACCTACTCCTTGCTCAGAGAACTGGACTCAACACGCCCGATTCACCGCACAAGAATATATCTGACTAGTAATAATCAAAACCTATGTATTGATATCTCTCTGTTAGTGTGTCAAGTGGGTGTAAAGCAGCATAAACACAGCCGTGAAAAGCAGCTAAACCCCATTATAAAAATAAATTACTTTTAAAAACCCATGAAACAAAGACAGGGAAAGAGAGAGAAATTCTTACACAATTCGTTCAGGGGCTGTGATGCCACCTGGATTGACCATATCTAGACCCACAGCTGGATGAGACATAAGGGTGGACACTCTTGGGGCTGAGAGGTTTGGTGAGGTTGGGTGAGCAAACGCAGACCCTTTAAAGTAATACTGCGTGCTACCCATCGCATGGGTCCCAAATCTCCAGGTTCAAGGGCATCTTCCTACATCGAAAACATGCATGAGAAACCCAGAAGATGGTACACCGTGTGATGGGGAAAGGTTTCTAAAACGCACCTCATTTCTCATCTCCTTGTGCTCGGGTTCGCCATTCCAGCCACTTTACTAGCAATCTCCCTACTTGGAGCATCAGCACCTTTAACCTCCTGTTCCGTACAGGTTGCAATTTGTCCTGAGGATGAACGGGAAGACGGGGAACCAATGAGAGACTAGCTCTTGGTGTTGGGACAGGCACAGGTCACTCTATTTTCCCATCAGGAAGAAGAATTAACCACAGGCTCAGCCTGCCCCCCGGAACCAGAACAGGGCCTGAAGCCATCCTGCGCTTTTGCGGCCAGCTCCCAAAAATGCGACTTGTAAAATGGAGCTTCAGGGCACTGCAATTCACAAACCTGCAGAGTTATAAATGATAACTCTCGTCCACAAATATATTGAGGGAAGGCAAAGAAGAGGATTTGAAATCAAGGCAGAATTTCAGGAAACAGATTTCAGGAGGTAGATTCGAATCTCCTTTAAAGCACATGAAAAGCGGCAAAACGTTGACAATGATGCCCTTGGCCAAAAAGGGCGTATGCGTTTTTTCCTGAATATATTCAGGAAAAAACGCATACGCCCTTTTTGGCCAACCAAGCAACCTGGAAAGGCAAATCAGCGCTACAAAGAAGTCTCGCTTCCCATCGGTCAAAAGGGCCATGCTGAAAAAAGTGTCAAAACCAGAAATGCAGGACAGGCCATGGAGAAATGGGAGCCTTGCTACACTGATGGGCGGGATGTAAATTGCCAACAGCCACTCTGGAGAAGTGTACGGTGTGTCCTGAAACATCTCAAAAACACAGCTTAGAGAGCATAGGGCACTTCCACGCATGGGGGGATAAAGTGGGAAAATTGAAAATCAGCAAGACACAAGCACCCCAAAGTTTAGGGCTGCTCTGTTGACAAGGACCTCCACTTCATTCCACCTTAAATATCCCAGGAAAGCGAAAAATGGATCAAAAAGTTGTGGTCCTTATGTACAATGGAATATCACTCAGCCATGAAATCAATGTCATAAGGCTAGTAGCAGCATGATGAGTGGATTTAGGTAAGACGATTCTAAGTGAAATAAGTCACACAGAAAAGGACACTTCTCATAAGGTGTCACTTATAGAGGGAATGTAAAAACCGTTACACTTGAACTGAATTACAAAACAGAACAGAGTCACACATGCAGAAAACACACTATGGCTGCTTAACGGGAAAGGTGAGGTGGGGTGATACATAAAACAAGAGTTTCAAATTAGCTCAGATACCGTTCCATAAGCCCAATATGTAATAGACAAGACCTACTCCTTGCTCAGAGAACTGGACTCAACACGCCCGATTCACCGCACAAGAATATATCTGACTAGTAATAATCAAAACCTATGTATTGATATCTCTCTGTTAGTGTGTCAAGTGGGTGTAAAGCAGCATAAACACAGCCGTGAAAAGCAGCTAAACCCCATTATAAAAATAAATTACTTTTAAAAACCCATGAAACAAAGACAGGGAAAGAGAGAGAAATTCTTACACAATTCGTTCAGGGGCTGTGATGCCACCTGGATTGACCATATCTAGACCCACAGCTGGATGAGACATAAGGGTGGACACTCTTGGGGCTGAGAGGTTTGGTGAGGTTGGGTGAGCAAACGCAGACCCTTTAAAGTAATACTGCGTGCTACCCATCGCATGGGTCCCAAATCTCCAGGTTCAAGGGCATCTTCCTACATCGAAAACATGCATGAGAAACCCAGAAGATGGTACACCGTGTGATGGGGAAAGGTTTCTAAAACGCACCTCATTTCTCATCTCCTTGTGCTCGGGTTCGCCATTCCAGCCACTTTACTAGCAATCTCCCTACTTGGAGCATCAGCACCTTTAACCTCCTGTTCCGTACAGGTTGCAATTTGTCCTGAGGATGAACGGGAAGACGGGGAACCAATGAGAGACTAGCTCTTGGTGTTGGGACAGGCACAGGTCACTCTATTTTCCCATCAGGAAGAAGAATTAACCACAGGCTCAGCCTGCCCCCCGGAACCAGAACAGGGCCTGAAGCCATCCTGCGCTTTTGCGGCCAGCTCCCAAAAATGCGACTTGTAAAATGGAGCTTCAGGGCACTGCAATTCACAAACCTGCAGAGTTATAAATGATACCTCTCGTCCACAAATATATTGAGGGAAGGCAAAGAAGAGGATTTGAAATCAAGGCAGAATTGCAGGAAACAGATTTCAGGAGGTAGATTCGAATTGCCTTTAAAGCACATGAAAAGCGGCAAAACGTTGACAATGATGCCCTTGGCCAAAAAGGGCGTATGCGTTTTTTCCTGAATATATTCAGGAAAAAACGCATACGCCCTTTTTGGCCAACCAAGCCACCTGGAAAGGCAAATCAGCGCTACAAAGAAGTCTCGCTTCCCATCGGTCAAAAGGGCCATGCTGAAAAAAGTGTCAAAACCAGAAATGCAGGACAGGCCATGGAGAAATGGGAGCCTTGCTACACTGATGGGCGGGATGTAAATTGCCAACAGCCACTCTGGAGAAGTGTACGGTGTGTCCTGAAACATCTAAAAAACACAGCTTAGAGAGCATAGGGCACTTCCACGCATGGGGGGATAAAGTGGGAAAATTGAAAATCAGCAAGACACAAGCACCCCAAAGTTTAGGGCTGCTCTGTTGACAAGGACCTCCACTTCATTCCACCTTAAATATCCCAGGAAAGCGAAAAATGGATCCAAAAGTTGTGGTCCTTATGTACAATGGAATATCACTCAGCCATGAAATCAATGTCATAAGGCTAGTAGCAGCATGATGAGTGGATTTAGGTAAGACGATTCTAAGTGAAATAAGTCACACAGAAAAGGACACTTCTCATAAGGTGTCACTTATAGAGGGAATGTAAAAACCGTTACACTTGAACTGAATTACAAAACAGAACAGAGTCACACATGCAGAAAACACACTATGGCTGCTTAACGGGAAAGGTGAGGTGGGGTGATACATAAAACAAGAGTTTCAAATTAGCTCAGATACCGTTCCATAAGCCCAATATGTAATAGACAAGACCTACTCCTTGCTCAGAGAACTGGACTCAACACGCCCGATTCACCGCACAAGAATATATCTGACTAGTAATAATCTTAAAACCTATGTATTGATATCTCTCTGTTAGTGTGTCAAGTGGGTGTAAAGCGGCATAAACACAGCCGTGAAAAGCAGCTAAACCCCATTATAAAAATAAATTACTTTTAAAAACCCATGAAACAAAGACAGGGAAAGAGAGAGAAATTCTTACACAATTCGTTCAGGGGCTGTGATGCCACCTGGATTGACCATATCTAGACCCACAGCTGGATGAGACATAAGGGTGGACACTCTTGGGGCTGAGAGGTTTGGTGAGGTTGGGTGAGCAAACGCAGACCCTTTAAAGTAATACTGCGTGCTACCCATCGCATGGGTCCCAAATCTCCAGGTTCAAGGGCATCTTCCTACATCGAAAACATGCATGAGAAACCCAGAAGATGGTACACCGTGTGATGGGGAAAGGTTTCTAAAACGCACCTCATTTTTCATCTCCTTGTGCTCGGGTTCGCCATTCCAGCCACTTTACTAGCAATCTCCCTACTTGGAGCATCAGCACCTTTAACCTCCTGTTCCGTACAGGTTGCAATTTGTCCTGAGGATGAACGGGAAGACGGGGAACCAATGAGAGACTAGCTCTTGGTGTTGGGACAGGCACAGGTCACTCTATTTTCCCATCAGGAAGAAGAATTAACCACAGGCTCAGCCTGCCCCCCGGAACCAGAACAGGGCCTGAAGCCATCCTGCGCTTTTGCGGCCAGCTCCCAAAAATGCGACTTGTAAAATGGAGCTTCAGGGCACTGCAATTCACAAACCTGCAGAGTTATAAATGATACCTCTCGTCCACAAATATATTGAGGGAAGGGAAAGAAGAGGATTTGAAATCAAGGCAGAATTGCAGGAAACAGATTTCAGGAGGTAGATTCGAATCGCTTTTAAAGCACATGAAAAGCGGCAAAACGTTGACAATGATGCCCTTGGCCAAAAAGGGCGTATGCGTTTTTTCCTGAATATATTCAGGAAAAAACGCATATGCCCTTTTTGGCCAACCAAGCAACCTGGAAAGGCAAATCAGCGCTACAAAGAAGTCTCGCTTCCCATCGGTCAAAAGGGCCATGCTGAAAAAAGTGTCAAAACCAGAAATGCAGGACAGGCCATGGAGAAATGGGAGCCTTGCTACACTGATGGGCGGGATGTAAATTGCCAACAGCCACTCTGGAGAAGTGTACGGTGTGTCCTGAAACATCTAAAAAACACAGCTTAGAGAGCATAGGGCACTTCCACGCATGGGGGGATAAAGTGGGAAAATTGAAAATCAGCAAGACACAAGCACCCCAAAGTTTAGGGCTGCTCTGTTGACAAGGACCTCCACTTCATTCCACCTTAAATATCCCAGGAAAGCGAAAAATGGATCCAAAAGTTGTGGTCCTTATGTACAATGGAATATCACTCAGCCATGAAATCAATGTCATAAGGCTAGTAGCAGCATGATGAGTGGATTTAGGTAAGACGATTCTAAGTGAAATAAGTCACACAGAAAAGGACACTTCTCATAAGGTGTCACTTATAGAGGGAATGTAAAAACCGTTACACTTGAACTGAATTACAAAACAGAACAGAGTCACACATGCAGAAAACACACTATGGCTGCTTAACGGGAAAGGTGAGGTGGGGTGATACATAAAACAAGAGTTTCAAATTAGCTCAGATACCGTTCCATAAGCCCAATATGTAATAGACAAGACCTACTCCTTGCTCAGAGAACTGGACTCAACACGCCCGATTCACCGCACAAGAATATATCTGACTAGTAATAATCTTAAAACCTATGTATTGATATCTCTCTGTTAGTGTGTCAAGTGGGTGTAAAGCGGCATAAACACAGCCGTGAAAAGCAGCTAAACCCCATTATAAAAATAAATTACTTTTAAAAACCCATGAAACAAAGACAGGGAAAGAGAGAGAAATTCTTACACAATTCGTTCAGGGGCTGTGATGCCACCTGGATTGACCATATCTAGACCCACAGCTGGATGAGACATAAGGGTGGACACTCTTGGGGCTGAGAGGTTTGGTGAGGTTGGGTGAGCAAACGCAGACCCTTTAAAGTAATACTGCGTGCTACCCATCGCATGGGTCCCAAATCTCCAGGTTCAAGGGCATCTTCCTACATCGAAAACATGCATGAGAAACCCAGAAGATGGTACACCGTGTGATGGGGAAAGGTTTCTAAAACGCACCTCATTTCTCATCTCCTTGTGCTCGGGTTCGCCATTCCAGCCACTTTACTAGCAATCTCCCTACTTGGAGCATCAGCACCTTTAACCTCCTGTTCCGTACAGGTTGCAATTTGTCCTGAGGATGAACGGGAAGACGGGGAACCAATGAGAGACTAGCTCTTGGTGTTGGGACAGGCACAGGTCACTCTATTTTCCCATCAGGAAGAAGAATTAACCACAGGCTCAGCCTGCCCCCCGGAACCAGAACAGGGCCTGAAGCCATCCTGCGCTTTTGCGGCCAGCTCCCAAAAATGCGACTTGTAAAATGGAGCTTCAGGGCACTGCAATTCACAAACCTGCAGAGTTATAAATGATACCTCTCGTCCACAAATATATTGAGGGAAGGCAAAGAAGAGGATTTGAAATCAAGGCAGAATTGCAGGAAACAGATTTCAGGAGGTAGATTCGAATTGCCTTTAAAGCACATGAAAAGCGGCAAAACGTTGACAATGATGCCCTTGGCCAAAAAGGGCGTATGCGTTTTTTCCTGAATATATTCAGGAAAAAACGCATACGCCCTTTTTGGCCAACCAAGCCACCTGGAAAGGCAAATCAGCGCTACAAAGAAGTCTCGCTTCCCATCGGTCAAAAGGGCCATGCTGAAAAAAGTGTCAAAACCAGAAATGCAGGACAGGCCATGGAGAAATGGGAGCCTTGCTACACTGATGGGCGGGATGTAAATTGCCAACAGCCACTCTGGAGAAGTGTACGGTGTGTCCTGAAACATCTAAAAAACACAGCTTAGAGAGCATAGGGCACTTCCACGCATGGGGGGATAAAGTGGGAAAATTGAAAATCAGCAAGACACAAGCACCCCAAAGTTTAGGGCTGCTCTGTTGACAAGGACCTCCACTTCATTCCACCTTAAATATCCCAGGAAAGCGAAAAATGGATCCAAAAGTTGTGGTCCTTATGTACAATGGAATATCACTCAGCCATGAAATCAATGTCATAAGGCTAGTAGCAGCATGATGAGTGGATTTAGGTAAGACGATTCTAAGTGAAATAAGTCACACAGAAAAGGACACTTCTCATAAGGTGTCACTTATAGAGGGAATGTAAAAACCGTTACACTTGAACTGAATTACAAAACAGAACAGAGTCACACATGCAGAAAACACACTATGGCTGCTTAACGGGAAAGGTGAGGTGGGGTGATACATAAAACAAGAGTTTCAAATTAGCTCAGATACCGTTCCATAAGCCCAATATGTAATAGACAAGACCTACTCCTTGCTCAGAGAACTGGACTCAACACGCCCGATTCACCGCACAAGAATATATCTGACTAGTAATAATCTTAAAACCTATGTATTGATATCTCTCTGTTAGTGTGTCAAGTGGGTGTAAAGCGGCATAAACACAGCCGTGAAAAGCAGCTAAACCCCATTATAAAAATAAATTACTTTTAAAAACCCATGAAACAAAGACAGGGAAAGAGAGAGAAATTCTTACACAATTCGTTCAGGGGCTGTGATGCCACCTGGATTGACCATATCTAGACCCACAGCTGGATGAGACATAAGGGTGGACACTCTTGGGGCTGAGAGGTTTGGTGAGGTTGGGTGAGCAAACGCAGACCCTTTAAAGTAATACTGCGTGCTACCCATCGCATGGGTCCCAAATCTCCAGGTTCAAGGGCATCTTCCTACATCGAAAACATGCATGAGAAACCCAGAAGATGGTACACCGTGTGATGGGGAAAGGTTTCTAAAACGCACCTCATTTCTCATCTCCTTGTGCTCGGGTTCGCCATTCCAGCCACTTTACTAGCAATCTCCCTACTTGGAGCATCAGCACCTTTAACCTCCTGTTCCGTACAGGTTGCAATTTGTCCTGAGGATGAACGGGAAGACGGGGAACCAATGAGAGACTAGCTCTTGGTGTTGGGACAGGCACAGGTCACTCTATTTTCCCATCAGGAAGAAGAATTAACCACAGGCTCAGCCTGCCCCCCGGAACCAGAACAGGGCCTGAAGCCATCCTGCGCTTTTGCGGCCAGCTCCCAAAAATGCGACTTGTAAAATGGAGCTTCAGGGCACTGCAATTCACAAACCTGCAGAGTTATAAATGATACCTCTCGTCCACAAATATATTGAGGGAAGGGAAAGAAGAGGATTTGAAATCAAGGCAGAATTGCAGGAAACAGATTTCAGGAGGTAGATTCGAATCGCTTTTAAAGCACATGAAAAGCGGCAAAACGTTGACAATGATGCCCTTGGCCAAAAAGGGCATATGCGTTTTTTCCTGAATATATTCAGGAAAAAACGCATATGCCCTTTTTGGCCAACCAAGCAACCTGGAAAGGCAAATCAGCGCTACAAAGAAGTCTCGCTTCCCATCGGTCAAAAGGGCCATGCTGAAAAAAGTGTCAAAACCAGAAATGCAGGACAGGCCATGGAGAAATGGGAGCCTTGCTACACTGATGGGCGGGATGTAAATTGCCAACAGCCACTCTGGAGAAGTGTACGGTGTGTCCTGAAACATCTAAAAAACACAGCTTAGAGAGCATAGGGCACTTCCACGCATGGGGGGATAAAGTGGGAAAATTGAAAATCAGCAAGACACAAGCACCCCAAAGTTTAGGGCTGCTCTGTTGACAAGGACCTCCACTTCATTCCACCTTAAATATCCCAGGAAAGCGAAAAATGGATCAAAAAGTTGTGGTCCTTATGTACAATGGAATATCACTCAGCCATGAAATCAATGTCATAAGGCTAGTAGCAGCATGATGAGTGGATTTAGGTAAGACGATTCTAAGTGAAATAAGTCACACAGAAAAGGACACTTCTCATAAGGTGTCACTTATAGAGGGAATGTAAAAACCGTTACACTTGAACTGAATTACAAAACAGAACAGAGTCACACATGCAGAAAACACACTATGGCTGCTTAACGGGAAAGGTGAGGTGGGGTGATACATAAAACAAGAGTTTCAAATTAGCTCAGATACCGTTCCATAAGCCCAATATGTAATAGACAAGACCTACTCCTTGCTCAGAGAACTGGACTCAACACGCCCGATTCACCGCACAAGAATATATCTGACTAGTAATAATCTTAAAACCTATGTATTGATATCTCTCTGTTAGTGTGTCAAGTGGGTGTAAAGCGGCATAAACACAGCCGTGAAAAGCAGCTAAACCCCATTATAAAAATAAATTACTTTTAAAAACCCATGAAACAAAGACAGGGAAAGAGAGAGAAATTCTTACACAATTCGTTCAGGGGCTGTGATGCCACCTGGATTGACCATATCTAGACCCACAGCTGGATGAGACATAAGGGTGGACACTCTTGGGGCTGAGAGGTTTGGTGAGGTTGGGTGAGCAAACGCAGACCCTTTAAAGTAATACTGCGTGCTACCCATCGCATGGGTCCCAAATCTCCAGGTTCAAGGGCATCTTCCTACATCGAAAACATGCATGAGAAACCCAGAAGATGGTACACCGTGTGATGGGGAAAGGTTTCTAAAACGCACCTCATTTCTCATCTCCTTGTGCTCGGGTTCTCCATTCCAGCCACTTTACTAGCAATCTCCCTACTTGGAGCATCAGCACCTTTAACCTCCTGTTCCGTACAGGTTGCAATTTGTCCTGAGGATGAACGGGAAGACGGGAAACCAATGAGAGACTAGCTCTTGGTGTTGGGACAGGCACAGGTCACTCTATTTTCCCATCAGGAAGAAGAATTAACCACAGGCTCAGCCTGCCCCCCGGAACCAGAACAGGGCCTGAAGCCATCCTGCGCTTTTGCGGCCAGTTCCCAAAAATGCGACTTGTAAAATGGAGCTTCAGGGCACTGCAATTCACAAACCTGCAGAGTTATAAATGATAACTCTCGTCCACAAATATATTGAGGGAAGGCAAAGAAGAGGATTTGAAATCAAGGCAGAATTGCAGGAAACAGATTTCAGGAGGTAGATTCGAATCGCCTTTAAAGCACATGAAAAGCAGCAAAACGTTGACCATGATGCCCTTGGCCAAAAAGGGCGTAGGCGTTTTTTCCTGAATATATTCAGGAAAAAACGCGTACGCCCTTTTTGGCCAACCAAGCAACCTGGAAAGGCAAATCAGCGCTACAAAGAAGTCTCGCTTCCCATCGGTCAAAAGGGCCATGCTGAAAAAAGTGTCAAAACCAGAAATGCAGGACAGGCCATGGAGAAATGGGAGCCTTGCTACACTAATGGGCGGGATGTAAATTGCCAACAGCCACTCTGGAGAAGTGTACGGTGTGTCCTGAAACATTTAAAAAACACAGCTTAGAGAGCATAGGGCGCTTCCACGCATGGGGGGATAAAGTGGGAAAATTGAAAATCAGCAAGACACAGGCACCCCAAAGTTTAGGGCTGCTCTGTTGACAAGGACCTCCACTTCATTCCACCTTAAATATCACAGGAAAGCGAAAAATGGATCAAAAAGTTGTGGTCCTTATGTACAATGGAATATCACTCAGCCATGAAATCAATGTCATAAGGCTAGTAGCAGCATGATGAGTGGATTTAGGTAAGACGATTCTAAGTGAAATAAGTCACACAGAAAAGGACACTTCTCATAAGGTGTCACTTATAGAGGGAATGTAAAAACCGTTACACTTGAACTGAATTACAAAACAGAACAGAGTCACACATGCAGAAAACACACTATGGCTGCTTAACGGGAAAGGTGAGGTGGGGTGATACATAAAACAAGAGTTTCAAATTAGCTCAGATACCGTTCCATAAGCCCAATATGTAATAGACAAGACCTACTCCTTGCTCAGAGAACTGGACTCAACACGCCCGATTCACCGCACAAGAATATATCTGACTAGTAATAATCAAAACCTATGTATTGATATCTCTCTGTTAGTGTGTCAAGTGGGTGTAAAGCAGCATAAACACAGCCGTGAAAAGCAGCTAAACCCCATTATAAAAATAAATTACTTTTAAAAACCCATGAAACAAAGACAGGGAAAGAGAGAGAAATTCTTACACAATTCGTTCAGGGGCTGTGATGCCACCTGGATTGACCATATCTAGACCCACAGCTGGATGAGACATAAGGGTGGACACTCTTGGGGCTGAGAGGTTTGGTGAGGTTGGGTGAGCAAACGCAGACCCTTTAAAGTAATACTGCGTGCTACCCATCGCATGGGTCCCAAATCTCCAGGTTCAAGGGCATCTTCCTACATCGAAAACATGCATGAGAAACCCAGAAGATGGTACACCGTGTGATGGGGAAAGGTTTCTAAAACGCACCTCATTTCTCATCTCCTTGTGCTCGGGTTCTCCATTCCAGCCACTTTACTAGCAATCTCCCTACTTGGAGCATCAGCACCTTTAACCTCCTGTTCCGTACAGGTTGCAATTTGTCCTGAGGATGAACGGGAAGACGGGGAACCAATGAGAGACTAGCTCTTGGTGTTGGGACAGGCACAGGTCACTCTATTTTCCCATCAGGAAGAAGAATTAACCACAGGCTCAGCCTGCCCCCCGGAACCAGAACAGGGCCTGAAGCCATCCTGCGCTTTTGCGGCCAGCTCCCAAAAATGCGACTTGTAAAATGGAGCTTCAGGGCACTGCAATTCACAAACCTGCAGAGTTATAAATGATAACTCTCGTCCACAAATATATTGAGGGAAGGCAAAGAAGAGGATTTGAAATCAAGGCAGAATTGCAGGAAACAGATTTCAGGAGGTAGATTCGAATCGCCTTTAAAGCACATGAAAAGCAGCAAAACGTTGACCATGATGCCCTTGGCCAAAAAGGGCGTAGGCGTTTTTTCCTGAATATATTCAGGAAAAAACGCGTACGCCCTTTTTGGCCAACCAAGCAACCTGGAAAGGCAAATCAGCGCTACAAAGAAGTCTCGCTTCCCATCGGTCAAAAGGGCCATGCTGAAAAAAGTGTCAAAACCAGAAATGCAGGACAGGCCATGGAGAAATGGGAGCCTTGCTACACTAATGGGCGGGATGTAAATTGCCAACAGCCACTCTGGAGAAGTGTACGGTGTGTCCTGAAACATTTAAAAAACACAGCTTAGAGAGCATAGGGCGCTTCCACGCATGGGGGGATAAAGTGGGAAAATTGAAAATCAGCAAGACACAGGCACCCCAAAGTTTAGGGCTGCTCTGTTGACAAGGACCTCCACTTCATTCCACCTTAAATATCACAGGAAAGCGAAAAATGGATCAAAAAGTTGTGGTCCTTATGTACAATGGAATATCACTCAGCCATGAAATCAATGTCATAAGGCTAGTAGCAGCATGATGAGTGGATTTAGGTAAGACGATTCTAAGTGAAATAAGTCACACAGAAAAGGACACTTCTCATAAGGTGTCACTTATAGAGGGAATGTAAAAACCGTTACACTTGAACTGAATTACAAAACAGAACAGAGTCACACATGCAGAAAACACACTATGGCTGCTTAACGGGAAAGGTGAGGTGGGGTGATACATAAAACAAGAGTTTCAAATTAGCTCAGATACCGTTCCATAAGCCCAATATGTAATAGACAAGACCTACTCCTTGCTCAGAGAACTGGACTCAACACGCCCGATTCACCGCACAAGAATATATCTGACTAGTAATAATCAAAACCTATGTATTGATATCTCTCTGTTAGTGTGTCAAGTGGGTGTAAAGCAGCATAAACACAGCCGTGAAAAGCAGCTAAACCCCATTATAAAAATAAATTACTTTTAAAAACCCATGAAACAAAGACAGGGAAAGAGAGAGAAATTCTTACACAATTCGTTCAGGGGCTGTGATGCCACCTGGATTGACCATATCTAGACCCACAGCTGGATGAGACATAAGGGTGGACACTCTTGGGGCTGAGAGGTTTGGTGAGGTTGGGTGAGCAAACGCAGACCCTTTAAAGTAATACTGCGTGCTACCCATCGCATGGGTCCCAAATCTCCAGGTTCAAGGGCATCTTCCTACATCGAAAACATGCATGAGAAACCCAGAAGATGGTACACCGTGTGATGGGGAAAGGTTTCTAAAACGCACCTCATTTCTCATCTCCTTGTGCTCGGGTTCGCCATTCCAGCCACTTTACTAGCAATCTCCCTACTTGGAGCATCAGCACCTTTAACCTCCTGTTCCGTACAGGTTGCAATTTGTCCTGAGGATGAACGGGAAGACGGGGAACCAATGAGAGACTAGCTCTTGGTGTTGGGACAGGCACAGGTCACTCTATTTTCCCATCAGGAAGAAGAATTAACCACAGGCTCAGCCTGCCCCCCGGAACCAGAACAGGGCCTGAAGCCATCCTGCGCTTTTGCGGCCAGCTCCCAAAAATGCGACTTGTAAAATGGAGCTTCAGGGCACTGCAATTCACAAACCTGCAGAGTTATAAATGATACCTCTCGTCCACAAATATATTGAGGGAAGGTAAAGAAGAGGATTTGAAATCAAGGCAGAATTGCAGGAAACAGATTTCAGGAGGTAGATTCGAATTGCCTTTAAAGCACATGAAAAGCGGCAAAACGTTGACAATGATGCCCTTGGCCAAAAAGGGCGTATGCGTTTTTTCCTGAATATATTCAGGAAAAAACGCATACGCCCTTTTTGGCCAACCAAGCAACCTGGAAAGGCAAATCAGCGCTACAAAGAAGTCTCGCTTCCCATCGGTCAAAAGGGCCATGCTGAAAAAAGTGTCAAAACCAGAAATGCAGGACAGGCCATGGAGAAATGGGAGCCTTGCTACACTGATGGGCGGGATGTAAATTGCCAGCAGCCACTCTGGAGAAGTGTACGGTGTGTCCTGAAACATCTAAAAAACACAGCTTAGAGAGCATAGGGCACTTCCACGCATGGGGGGATAAAGTGGGAAAATTGAAAATCAGCAAGACACAAGCACCCCAAAGTTTAGGGCTGCTCTGTTGACAAGGACCTCCACTTCATTCCACCTTAAATATCCCAGGAAAGCGAAAAATGGATCCAAAAGTTGTGGTCCTTATGTACAATGGAATATCACTCAGCCATGAAATCAATGTCATAAGGCTAGTAGCAGCATGATGAGTGGATTTAGGTAAGACGATTCTAAGTGAAATAAGTCACACAGAAAAGGACACTTCTCATAAGGTGTCACTTATAGAGGGAATGTAAAAACCGTTACACTTGAACTGAATTACAAAACAGAACAGAGTCACACATGCAGAAAACACACTATGGCTGCTTAACGGGAAAGGTGAGGTGGGGTGATACATAAAACAAGAGTTTCAAATTAGCTCAGATACCGTTCCATAAGCCCAATATGTAATAGACAAGACCTACTCCTTGCTCAGAGAACTGGACTCAACACGCCCGATTCACCGCACAAGAATATATCTGACTAGTAATAATCTTAAAACCTATGTATTGATATCTCTCTGTTAGTGTGTCAAGTGGGTGTAAAGCGGCATAAACACAGCCGTGAAAAGCAGCTAAACCCCATTATAAAAATAAATTACTTTTAAAAACCCATGAAACAAAGACAGGGAAAGAGAGAGAAATTCTTACACAATTCGTTCAGGGGCTGTGATGCCACCTGGATTGACCATATCTAGACCCACAGCTGGATGAGACATAAGGGTGGACACTCTTGGGGCTGAGAGGTTTGGTGAGGTTGGGTGAGCAAACGCAGACCCTTTAAAGTAATACTGCGTGCTACCCATCGCATGGGTCCCAAATCTCCAGGTTCAAGGGCATCTTCCTACATCGAAAACATGCATGAGAAACCCAGAAGATGGTACACCGTGTGATGGGGAAAGGTTTCTAAAACGCACCTCATTTCTCATCTCCTTGTGCTCGGGTTCGCCATTCCAGCCACTTTACTAGCAATCTCCCTACTTGGAGCATCAGCACCTTTAACCTCCTGTTCCGTACAGGTTGCAATTTGTCCTGAGGTTGAACGGGAAGACGGGGAACCAATGAGAGACTAGCTCTTGGTGTTGGGACAGGCACAGGTCACTCTATTTTCCCATCAGGAAGAAGAATTAACCACAGGCTCAGCCTGCCCCCCGGAACCAGAACAGGGCCTGAAGCCATCCTGCGCTTTTGCGGCCAGCTCCCAAAAATGCGACTTGTAAAATGGAGCTTCAGGGCACTGCAATTCACAAACCTGCAGAGTTATAAATGATACCTCTCGTCCACAAATATATTGAGGGAAGGGAAAGAAGAGGATTTGAAATCAAGGCAGAATTGCAGGAAACAGATTTCAGGAGGTAGATTCGAATCGCTTTTAAAGCACATGAAAAGCGGCAAAACGTTGACAATGATGCCCTTGGCCAAAAAGGGCGTATGCGTTTTTTCCTGAATATATTCAGGAAAAAACGCATACGCCCTTTTTGGCCAACCAAGCAACCTGGAAAGGCAAATCAGCGCTACAAAGAAGTCTCGCTTCCCATCGGTCAAAAGGGCCATGCTGAAAAAAGTGTCAAAACCAGAAATGCAGGACAGGCCATGGAGAAATGGGAGCCTTGCTACACTGATGGGCGGGATGTAAATTGCCAACAGCCACTCTGGAGAAGTGTACGGTGTGTCCTGAAACATCTAAAAAACACAGCTTAGAGAGCATAGGGCACTTCCACGCATGGGGGGATAAAGTGGGAAAATTGAAAATCAGCAAGACACAAGCACCCCAAAGTTTAGGGCTGCTCTGTTGACAAGGACCTCCACTTCATTCCACCTTAAATATCCCAGGAAAGCGAAAAATGGATCAAAAAGTTGTGGTCCTTATGTACAATGGAATATCACTCAGCCATGAAATCAATGTCATAAGGCTAGTAGCAGCATGATGAGTGGATTTAGGTAAGACGATTCTAAGTGAAATAAGTCACACAGAAAAGGACACTTCTCATAAGGTGTCACTTATAGAGGGAATGTAAAAACCGTTACACTTGAACTGAATTACAAAACAGAACAGAGTCACACATGCAGAAAACACACTATGGCTGCTTAACGGGAAAGGTGAGGTGGGGTGATACATAAAACAAGAGTTTCAAATTAGCTCAGATACCGTTCCATAAGCCCAATATGTAATAGACAAGACCTACTCCTTGCTCAGAGAACTGGACTCAACACGCCCGATTCACCGCACAAGAATATATCTGACTAGTAATAATCTTAAAACCTATGTATTGATATCTCTCTGTTAGTGTGTCAAGTGGGTGTAAAGCGGCATAAACACAGCCGTGAAAAGCAGCTAAACCCCATTATAAAAATAAATTACTTTTAAAAACCCATGAAACAAAGACAGGGAAAGAGAGAGAAATTCTTACACAATTCGTTCAGGGGCTGTGATGCCACCTGGATTGACCATATCTAGACCCACAGCTGGATGAGACATAAGGGTGGACACTCTTGGGGCTGAGAGGTTTGGTGAGGTTGGGTGAGCAAACGCAGACCCTTTAAAGTAATACTGCGTGCTACCCATCGCATGGGTCCCAAATCTCCAGGTTCAAGGGCATCTTCCTACATCGAAAACATGCATGAGAAACCCAGAAGATGGTACACCGTGTGATGGGGAAAGGTTTCTAAAACGCACCTCATTTCTCATCTCCTTGTGCTCGGGTTCTCCATTCCAGCCACTTTACTAGCAATCTCCCTACTTGGAGCATCAGCACCTTTAACCTCCTGTTCCGTACAGGTTGCAATTTGTCCTGAGGATGAACGGGAAGACGGGGAACCAATGAGAGACTAGCTCTTGGTGTTGGGACAGGCACAGGTCACTCTATTTTCCCATCAGGAAGAAGAATTAACCACAGGCTCAGCCTGCCCCCCGGAACCAGAACAGGGCCTGAAGCCATCCTGCGCTTTTGCGGCCAGCTCCCAAAAATGCGACTTGTAAAATGGAGCTTCAGGGCACTGCAATTCACAAACCTGCAGAGTTATAAATGATAACTCTCGTCCACAAATATATTGAGGGAAGGCAAAGAAGAGGATTTGAAATCAAGGCAGAATTGCAGGAAACAGATTTCAGGAGGTAGATTCGAATCGCCTTTAAAGCACATGAAAAGCAGCAAAACGTTGACCATGATGCCCTTGGCCAAAAAGGGCGTAGGCGTTTTTTCCTGAATATATTCAGGAAAAAACGCGTACGCCCTTTTTGGCCAACCAAGCAACCTGGAAAGGCAAATCAGCGCTACAAAGAAGTCTCGCTTCCCATCGGTCAAAAGGGCCATGCTGAAAAAAGTGTCAAAACCAGAAATGCAGGACAGGCCATGGAGAAATGGGAGCCTTGCTACACTAATGGGCGGGATGTAAATTGCCAACAGCCACTCTGGAGAAGTGTACGGTGTGTCCTGAAACATTTAAAAAACACAGCTTAGAGAGCATAGGGCGCTTCCACGCATGGGGGGATAAAGTGGGAAAATTGAAAATCAGCAAGACACAGGCACCCCAAAGTTTAGGGCTGCTCTGTTGACAAGGACCTCCACTTCATTCCACCTTAAATATCCCAGGAAAGCGAAAAATGGATCAAAAAGTTGTGGTCCTTATGTACAATGGAATATCACTCAGCCATGAAATCAATGTCATAAGGCTAGTAGCAGCATGATGAGTGGATTTAGGTAAGACGATTCTAAGTGAAATAAGTCACACAGAAAAGGACACTTCTCATAAGGTGTCACTTATAGAGGGAATGTAAAAACCGTTACACTTGAACTGAATTACAAAACAGAACAGAGTCACACATGCAGAAAACACACTATGGCTGCTTAACGGGAAAGGTGAGGTGGGGTGATACATAAAACAAGAGTTTCAAATTAGCTCAGATACCGTTCCATAAACCCAATATGTAATAGACAAGACCTACTCCTTGCTCAGAGAATTGACTCAACACGCCCGATTCACCGCACAAGAATATATCTGACTAGTAATAATCTTAAAAACTATGTATTGATATCCTTCTGTTAGTGTGTCAAGTGGGTGTAAAGCGGCATAAACACAGCCGTGAAAAGCAGCTAAACCCCATTATAAAAATAAATTACTTTTAAAAACCCATGAAACAAAGACAGGGAAAGAGAGAGAAATTCTTACACAATTCGTTCAGGGGCTGTGATGCCACCTGGATTGACCATATCTAGACCCACAGCTGGATGAGACATAAGGGTGGACACTCTTGGGGCTGAGAGGTTTGGTGAGGTTGGGTGAGCAAACGCAGACCCTTTAAAGTAATACTGCGTGCTACCCATCGCATGGGTCCCAAATCTCCAGGTTCAAGGGCATCTTCCTACATCGAAAACATGCATGAGAAACCCAGAAGATGGTACACCGTGTGATGGGGAAAGGTTTCTAAAACGCACCTCATTTCTCATCTCCTTGTGCTCGGGTTCGCCATTCCAGCCACTTTACTAGCAATCTCCCTACTTGGAGCATCAGCACCTTTAACCTCCTGTTCCGTACAGGTTGCAATTTGTCCTGAGGATGAACGGGAAGACGGGGAACCAATGAGAGACTAGCTCTTGGTGTTGGGACAGGCACAGGTCACTCTATTTTCCCATCAGGAAGAAGAATTAACCACAGGCTCAGCCTGCCCCCCGGAACCAGAACAGGGCCTGAAGCCATCCTGCGCTTTTGCGGCCAGCTCCCAAAAATGCGACTTGTAAAATGGAGCTTCAGGGCACTGCAATTCACAAACCTGCAGAGTTATAAATGATAACTCTCGTCCACAAATATATTGAGGGAAGGCAAAGAAGAGGATTTGAAATCAAGGCAGAATTGCAGGAAACAGATTTCAGGAGGTAGATTCGAATCGCCTTTAAAGCACATGAAAAGCAGCAAAACGTTGACCATGATGCCCTTGGCCAAAAAGGGCGTAGGCGTTTTTTCCTGAATATATTCAGGAAAAAACGCGTACGCCCTTTTTGGCCAACCAAGCAACCTGGAAAGGCAAATCAGCGCTACAAAGAAGTCTCGCTTCCCATCGGTCAAAAGGGCCATGCTGAAAAAAGTGTCAAAACCAGAAATGCAGGACAGGCCATGGAGAAATGGGAGCCTTGCTACACTAATGGGCGGGATGTAAATTGCCAACAGCCACTCTGGAGAAGTGTACGGTGTGTCCTGAAACATTTAAAAAACACAGCTTAGAGAGCATAGGGCGCTTCCACGCATGGGGGGATAAAGTGGGAAAATTGAAAATCAGCAAGACACAGGCACCCCAAAGTTTAGGGCTGCTCTGTTGACAAGGACCTCCACTTCATTCCACCTTAAATATCCCAGGAAAGCGAAAAATGGATCAAAAAGTTGTGGTCCTTATGTACAATGGAATATCACTCAGCCATGAAATCAATGTCATAAGGCTAGTAGCAGCATGATGAGTGGATTTAGGTAAGACGATTCTAAGTGAAATAAGTCACACAGAAAAGGACACTTCTCATAAGGTGTCACTTATAGAGGGAATGTAAAAACCGTTACACTTGAACTGAATTACAAAACAGAACAGAGTCACACATGCAGAAAACACACTATGGCTGCTTAACGGGAAAGGTGAGGTGGGGTGATACATAAAACAAGAGTTTCAAATTAGCTCAGATACCGTTCCATAAACCCAATATGTAATAGACAAGACCTACTCCTTGCTCAGAGAATTGACTCAACACGCCCGATTCACCGCACAAGAATATATCTGACTAGTAATAATCTTAAAAACTATGTATTGATATCCTTCTGTTAGTGTGTCAAGTGGGTGTAAAGCGGCATAAACACAGCCGTGAAAAGCAGCTAAACCCCATTATAAAAATAAATTACTTTTAAAAACCCATGAAACAAAGACAGGGAAAGAGAGAGAAATTCTTACACAATTCGTTCAGGGGCTGTGATGCCACCTGGATTGACCATATCTAGACCCACAGCTGGATGAGACATAAGGGTGGACACTCTTGGGGCTGAGAGGTTTGGTGAGGTTGGGTGAGCAAACGCAGACCCTTTAAAGTAATACTGCGTGCTACCCATCGCATGGGTCCCAAATCTCCAGGTTCAAGGGCATCTTCCTACATCGAAAACATGCATGAGAAACCCAGAAGATGGTACACCGTGTGATGGGGAAAGGTTTCTAAAACGCACCTCATTTCTCATCTCCTTGTGCTCGGGTTCGCCATTCCAGCCACTTTACTAGCAATCTCCCTACTTGGAGCATCAGCACCTTTAACCTCCTGTTCCGTACAGGTTGCAATTTGTCCTGAGGATGAACGGGAAGACGGGGAACCAATGAGAGACTAGCTCTTGGTGTTGGGACAGGCACAGGTCACTCTATTTTCCCATCAGGAAGAAGAATTAACCACAGGCTCAGCCTGCCCCCCGGAACCAGAACAGGGCCTGAAGCCATCCTGCGCTTTTGCGGCCAGCTCCCAAAAATGCGACTTGTAAAATGGAGCTTCAGGGCACTGCAATTCACAAACCTGCAGAGTTATAAATGATACCTCTCGTCCACAAATATATTGAGGGAAGGCAAAGAAGAGGATTTGAAATCAAGGCAGAATTGCAGGAAACAGATTTCAGGAGGTAGATTCGAATTGCCTTTAAAGCACATGAAAAGCGGCAAAACGTTGACAATGATGCCCTTGGCCAAAAAGGGCGTATGCGTTTTTTCCTGAATATATTCAGGAAAAAACGCATACGCCCTTTTTGGCCAACCAAGCAACCTGGAAAGGCAAATCAGCGCTACAAAGAAGTCTCGCTTCCCATCGGTCAAAAGGGCCATGCTGAAAAAAGTGTCAAAACCAGAAATGCAGGACAGGCCATGGAGAAATGGGAGCCTTGCTACACTGATGGGCGGGATGTAAATTGCCAACAGCCACTCTGGAGAAGTGTACGGTGTGTCCTGAAACATCTAAAAAACACAGCTTAGAGAGCATAGGGCACTTCCACGCATGGGGGGATAAAGTGGGAAAATTGAAAATCAGCAAGACACAAGCACCCCAAAGTTTAGGGCTGCTCTGTTGACAAGGACCTCCACTTCATTCCACCTTAAATATCCCAGGAAAGCGAAAAATGGATCAAAAAGTTGTGGTCCTTATGTACAATGGAATATCACTCAGCCATGAAATCAATGTCATAAGGCTAGTAGCAGCATGATGAGTGGATTTAGGTAAGACGATTCTAAGTGAAATAAGTCACACAGAAAAGGACACTTCTCATAAGGTGTCACTTATAGAGGGAATGTAAAAACCGTTACACTTGAACTGAATTACAAAACAGAACAGAGTCACACATGCAGAAAACACACTATGGCTGCTTAACGGGAAAGGTGAGGTGGGGTGATACATAAAACAAGAGTTTCAAATTAGCTCAGATACCGTTCCATAAGCCCAATATGTAATAGACAAGACCTACTCCTTGCTCAGAGAACTGGACTCAACACGCCCGATTCACCGCACAAGAATATATCTGACTAGTAATAATCTTAAAACCTATGTATTGATATCTCTCTGTTAGTGTGTCAAGTGGGTGTAAAGCGGCATAAACACAGCCGTGAAAAGCAGCTAAACCCCATTATAAAAATAAATTACTTTTAAAAACCCATGAAACAAAGACAGGGAAAGAGAGAGAAATTCTTACACAATTCGTTCAGGGGCTGTGATGCCACCTGGATTGACCATATCTAGACCCACAGCTGGATGAGACATAAGGGTGGACACTCTTGGGGCTGAGAGGTTTGGTGAGGTTGGGTGAGCAAACGCAGACCCTTTAAAGTAATACTGCGTGCTACCCATCGCATGGGTCCCAAATCTCCAGGTTCAAGGGCATCTTCCTACATCGAAAACATGCATGAGAAACCCAGAAGATGGTACACCGTGTGATGGGGAAAGGTTTCTAAAACGCACCTCATTTCTCATCTCCTTGTGCTCGGGTTCGCCATTCCAGCCACTTTACTAGCAATCTCCCTACTTGGAGCATCAGCACCTTTAACCTCCTGTTCCGTACAGGTTGCAATTTGTCCTGAGGATGAACGGGAAGACGGGGAACCAATGAGAGACTAGCTCTTGGTGTTGGGACAGGCACAGGTCACTCTATTTTCCCATCAGGAAGAAGAATTAACCAGAGGCTCAGCCTGCCCCCCGGAACCAGAACAGGGCCTGAAGCCATCCTGCGCTTTTGCGGCCAGCTCCCGAAAAAGCGAGTTGTAAAATGGAGCTTCAGGGCACTGCAATTCACAAACCTACAGAGTTATAAATGATAACTCTCGTCCACAAATATATTGAGGGAAGGCAAAGAAGAGGATTTGAAATCAAGGCAGAATTGCAGGAAACAGATTTCAGGAGGTAGATTCGAATCGCCTTTAAAGCACATGAAAAGCGGCAAAACGTTGACAATGATGCCCTTGGCCAAAAAGGGCGTATGCGTTTTTTCCTGAATATATTCAGGAAAAAACGCATACGCCCTTTTTGGCCAACCAAGCAACCTGGAAAGGCAAATCAGCGCTACAAAGAAGTCTCGCTTCCCATCGGTCAAAAGGGCCATGCTGAAAAAAGTGTCAAAACCAGAAATGCAGGACAGGCCATGGAGAAATGGGAGCCTTGCTACACTGATGGGCGGGATGTAAATTGCCAACAGCCACTCTGGAGAAGTGTACGGTGTGTCCTGAAACATCTAAAAAACACAGCTTAGAGAGCATAGGGCACTTCCACGCATGGGGGGATAAAGTGGGAAAATTGAAAATCAGCAAGACACAAGCACCCCAAAGTTTAGGGCTGCTCTGTTGACAAGGACCTCCACTTCATTCCACCTTAAATATCCCAGGAAAGCGAAAAATGGATAAAAAAGTTGTGGTCCTTATGTACAATGGAATATCACTCAGCCATGAAATCAATGTCATAAGGCTAGTAGCAGCATGATGAGTGGATTTAGGTAAGACGATTCTAAGTGAAATAAGTCACACAGAAAAGGACACTTCTCATAAGGTGTCACTTATAGAGGGAATGTAAAAACCGTTACACTTGAACTGAATTACAAAACAGAACAGAGTCACACATGCAGAAAACACACTATGGCTGCTTAACGGGAAAGGTGAGGTGGGGTGATACATAAAACAAGAGTTTTAAATTAGCTCAGATACCGTTCCATAAACCCAATATGTAATAGACAAGACCTACTCCTTGCTCAGAGAACTGGACTCAACACGCCCGATTCACCGCACAAGAATATATCTGACTAGTAATAATCTTAAAACCTATGTATTGATATCTCTCTGTTAGTGTGTCAAGTGGGTGTAAAGCAGCATAAACACAGCCGTGAAAAGCAGCTAAACCCCATTATAAAAATAAATTACTTTTAAAAACCCATGAAACAAAGACAGGGAAAGAGAGAGAAATTCTTACACAATTCGTTCAGGGGCTGTGATGCAACCTGGATTGACCATATCTAGACCCACAGCTGGATGAGACATAAGGGTGGACACTCTTGGGGCTGAGAGGTTTGGTGAGGTTGGGTGAGCAAACGCAGACCCTTTAAAGTAATACTGCGTGCTACCCATCGCATGGGTCCCAAATCTCCAGGTTCAAGGGCATCTTCCTACATCGAAAACATGCATGAGAAACCCAGAAGATGGTACACCGTGTGATGGGGAAAGGTTTCTAAAACGCACCTCATTTCTCATCTCCTTGTGCTCGGGTTCGCCATTCCAGCCACTTTACTAGCAATCTCCCTACTTGGAGCCTCAGCACCTTTAACCTCCTGTTCTGTACAGGTTGCAATTTGTCCTGAGGATGAACGGGAAGACGGGGAACCAATGAGAGACTAGCTCTTGGTGTTGGGACAGGCACAGGTCACTCTATTTTCCCATCAGGAAGAAGAATTAACCAGAGGCTCAGCCTGCCCCCCGGAACCAGAACAGGGCCTGAAGCCATCCTGCGCTTTTGCGGCCAGCTCCCGAAAAAGCGAGTTGTAAAATGGAGCTTCAGGGCACTGCAATTCACAAACCTGCACAGTTATAAATGATAACTCTCGTCCACAAATATATTGAGGGAAGGCAAAGACGAGGAATTGAAATCAAGGCAGAATTGCAGGAAACAGATTTCAGGAGGTAGATTCGAATCGCCTCTAAAGCACATGAAAAGCGGCAAAACGTTGACAATGATGCCCTTGGCCAAAAAGGGCGTATGCGTTTTTTCCTGAATATATTCAGGAAAAAACGCATACGCCCTTTTTGGCCAACCAAGCAACCTGGAAAGGCAAATCAGCGCTACAAAGAAGTCTCGCTTCCCATCGGTCAAAAGGGCCATGCTGAAAAAAGTGTCAAAACCAGAAATGCAGGACAGGCCATGGAGAAATGGGAGCCTTGCTACACTGATGGGCGGGATGTAAATTGCCAACAGCCACTCTGGAGAAGTGTACGGTGTGTCCTGAAACATCTAAAAAACACAGCTTAGAGAGCATAGGGCACTTCCACGCATGGGGGGATAAAGTGGGAAAATTGAAAATCAGCAAGACACAAGCACCCCAAAGTTTAGGGCTGCTCTGTTGACAAGGACCTCCACTTCATTCCACCTTAAATATCCCAGGAAAGCGAAAAATGGATAAAAAAGTTGTGGTCCTTATGTACAATGGAATATCACTCAGCCATGAAATCAATGTCATAAGGCTAGTAGCAGCATGATGAGTGGATTTAGGTAAGACGATTCTAAGTGAAATAAGTCACACAGAAAAGGACACTTCTCATAAGGTGTCACTTATAGAGGGAATGTAAAAACCGTTACACTTGAACTGAATTACAAAACAGAACAGAGTCACACATGCAGAAAACACACTATGGCTGCTTAACGGGAAAGGTGAGGTGGGGTGATACATAAAACAAGAGTTTTAAATTAGCTCAGATACCGTTCCATAAACCCAATATGTAATAGACAAGACCTACTCCTTGCTCAGAGAACTGGACTCAACACGCCCGATTCACCGCACAAGAATATATCTGACTAGTAATAATCTTAAAACCTATGTATTGATATCTCTCTGTTAGTGTGTCAAGTGGGTGTAAAGCAGCATAAACACAGCCGTGAAAAGCAGCTAAACCCCATTATAAAAATAAATTACTTTTAAAAACCCATGAAACAAAGACAGGGAAAGAGAGAGAAATTCTTACACAATTCGTTCAGGGGCTGTGATGCAACCTGGATTGACCATATCTAGACCCACAGCTGGATGAGACATAAGGGTGGACACTCTTGGGGCTGAGAGGTTTGGTGAGGTTGGGTGAGCAAACGCAGACCCTTTAAAGTAATACTGCGTGCTACCCATCGCATGGGTCCCAAATCTCCAGGTTCAAGGGCATCTTCCTACATCGAAAACATGCATGAGAAACCCAGAAGATGGTACACCGTGTGATGGGGAAAGGTTTCTAAAACGCACCTCATTTCTCATCTCCTTGTGCTCGGGTTCGCCATTCCAGCCACTTTACTAGCAATCTCCCTACTTGGAGCCTCAGCACCTTTAACCTCCTGTTCTGTACAGGTTGCAATTTGTCCTGAGGATGAACGGGAAGACGGGGAACCAATGAGAGACTAGCTCTTGGTGTTGGGACAGGCACAGGTCACTCTATTTTCCCATCAGGAAGAAGAATTAACCAGAGGCTCAGCCTGCCCCCCGGAACCAGAACAGGGCCTGAAGCCATCCTGCGCTTTTGCGGCCAGCTCCCGAAAAAGCGAGTTGTAAAATGGAGCTTCAGGGCACTGCAATTCACAAACCTGCACAGTTATAAATGATAACTCTCGTCCACAAATATATTGAGGGAAGGCAAAGACGAGGAATTGAAATCAAGGCAGAATTGCAGGAAACAGATTTCAGGAGGTAGATTCGAATCGCCTCTAAAGCACATGAAAAGCGGCAAAACGTTGACAATGATGCCCTTGGCCAAAAAGGGCGTATGCGTTTTTTCCTGAATATATTCAGGAAAAAACGCATACGCCCTTTTTGGCCAACCAAGCAACCTGGAAAGGCAAATCAGCGCTACAAAGAAGTCTCGCTTCCCATCGGTCAAAAGGGCCATGCTGAAAAAAGTGTCAAAACCAGAAATGCAGGACAGGCCATGGAGAAATGGGAGCCTTGCTACACTGATGGGCGGGATGTAAATTGCCAACAGCCACTCTGGAGAAGTGTACGGTGTGTCCTGAAACATCTAAAAAACACAGCTTAGAGAGCATAGGGCACTTCCACGCATGGGGGGATAAAGTGGGAAAATTGAAAATCAGCAAGACACAAGCACCCCAAAGTTTAGGGCTGCTCTGTTGACAAGGACCTCCACTTCATTCCACCTTAAATATCCCAGGAAAGCGAAAAATGGATAAAAAAGTTGTGGTCCTTATGTACAATGGAATATCACTCAGCCATGAAATCAATGTCATAAGGCTAGTAGCAGCATGATGAGTGGATTTAGGTAAGACGATTCTAAGTGAAATAAGTCACACAGAAAAGGACACTTCTCATAAGGTGTCACTTATAGAGGGAATGTAAAAACCGTTACACTTGAACTGAATTACAAAACAGAACAGAGTCACACATGCAGAAAACACACTATGGCTGCTTAACGGGAAAGGTGAGGTGGGGTGATACATAAAACAAGAGTTTCAAATTAGCTCAGATACCATTCCATAAACCCAATATGTAATAGACAAGACCTACTCCTTGCTCAGAGAACTGGACTCAACACGCCCGATTCACCGCACAAGAATATATCTGACTAGTAATAATCTTAAAACCTATGTATTGATATCTCTCTGTTAGTGTGTCAAGTGGGTGTAAAGCGGCATAAACACAGCCGTGAAAAGCAGCTAAACCCCATTATAAAAATAAATTACTTTTAAAAACCCATGAAACAAAGACAGGGAAAGAGAGAGAAATTCTTACACAATTCGTTCAGGGGCTGTGATGCAACCTGGATTGACCATATCTAGACCCACAGCTGGATGAGACATAAGGGTGGACACTCTTGGGCCTGAGAGGTTTGGTTAGGTTGGGTGAGCAAACGCAGACCCTTTAAAGTAATACTGCGTGCTACCCATCGCATGGGTCCCAAATCTCCAGGTTCAAGGGCATCTTCCTACATCGAAAACATGCATGAGAAACCCAGAAGATGGTACACCGTGTGATGGGGAAAGGTTTCTAAAACGCACCTCATTTCTCATCTCCTTGTGCTCGGGTTCGCCATTCCAGCCACTTTACTAGCAATCTCCCTACTTGGAGCCTCAGCACCTTTAACCTCCTGTTCTGTACAGGTTGCAATTTGTCCTGAGGATGAACGGGAAGACGGGGAACCAATGAGAGACTAGCTCTTGGTGTTGGGACAGGCACAGGTCACTCTATTTTCCCATCAGGAAGAAGAATTAACCAGAGGCTCAGCCTGCCCCCCGGAACCAGAACAGGGCCTGAAGCCATCCTGCGCTTTTGCGGCCAGCTCCCGAAAAAGCGAGTTGTAAAATGGAGCTTCAGGGCACTGCAATTCACAAACCTGCACAGTTATAAATGATAACTCTCGTCCACAAATATATTGAGGGAAGGCAAAGACGAGGAATTGAAATCAAGGCAGAATTGCAGGAAACAGATTTCAGGAGGTAGATTCGAATCGCCTCTAAAGCACATGAAAAGCGGCAAAACGTTGACAATGATGCCCTTGGCCAAAAAGGGCGTATGCGTTTTTTCCTGAATATATTCAGGAAAAAACGCATACGCCCTTTTTGGCCAACCAAGCAACCTGGAAAGGCAAATCAGCGCTACAAAGAAGTCTCGCTTCCCATCGGTCAAAAGGGCCATGCTGAAAAAAGTGTCAAAACCAGAAATGCAGGACAGGCCATGGAGAAATGGGAGCCTTGCTACACTGATGGGCGGGATGTAAATTGCCAACAGCCACTCTGGAGAAGTGTACGGTGTGTCCTGAAACATCTAAAAAACACAGCTTAGAGAGCATAGGGCACTTCCACGCATGGGGGGATAAAGTGGGAAAATTGAAAATCAGCAAGACACAAGCACCCCAAAGTTTAGGGCTGCTCTGTTGACAAGGACCTCCACTTCATTCCACCTTAAATATCCCAGGAAAGCGAAAAATGGATAAAAAAGTTGTGGTCCTTATGTACAATGGAATATCACTCAGCCATGAAATCAATGTCATAAGGCTAGTAGCAGCATGATGAGTGGATTTAGGTAAGACGATTCTAAGTGAAATAAGTCACACAGAAAAGGACACTTCTCATAAGGTGTCACTTATAGAGGGAATGTAAAAACCGTTACACTTGAACTGAATTACAAAACAGAACAGAGTCACACATGCAGAAAACACACTATGGCTGCTTAACGGGAAAGGTGAGGTGGGGTGATACATAAAACAAGAGTTTCAAATTAGCTCAGATACCGTTCCATAAGCCCAATATGTAATAGACAAGACCTACTCCTTGCTCAGAGAACTGGACTCAACACGCCCGATTCACCGCACAAGAATATATCTGACTAGTAATAATCTTAAAACCTATGTATTGATATCTCTCTGTTAGTGTGTCAAGTGGGTGTAAAGCGGCATAAACACAGCCGTGAAAAGCAGCTAAACCCCATTATAAAAATAAATTACTTTTAAAAACCCATGAAACAAAGACAGGGAAAGAGAGAGAAATTCTTACACAATTCGTTCAGGGGCTGTGATGCCACCTGGATTGACCATATCTAGACCCACAGCTGGATGAGACATAAGGGTGGACACTCTTGGGGCTGAGAGGTTTGGTGAGGTTGGGTGAGCAAACGCAGACCCTTTAAAGTAATACTGCGTGCTACCCATCGCATGGGTCCCAAATCTCCAGGTTCAAGGGCATCTTCCTACATCGAAAACATGCATGAGAAACCCAGAAGATGGTACACCGTGTGATGGGGAAAGGTTTCTAAAACGCACCTCATTTCTCATCTCCTTGTGCTCGGGTTCTCCATTCCAGCCACTTTACTAGCAATCTCCCTACTTGGAGCATCAGCACCTTTAACCTCCTGTTCCGTACAGGTTGCAATTTGTCCTGAGGATGAACGGGAAGACGGGAAACCAATGAGAGACTAGCTCTTGGTGTTGGGACAGGCACAGGTCACTCTATTTTCCCATCAGGAAGAAGAATTAACCACAGGCTCAGCCTGCCCCCCGGAACCAGAACAGGGCCTGAAGCCATCCTGCGCTTTTGCGGCCAGTTCCCAAAAATGCGACTTGTAAAATGGAGCTTCAGGGCACTGCAATTCACAAACCTGCAGAGTTATAAATGATAACTCTCGTCCACAAATATATTGAGGGAAGGCAAAGAAGAGGATTTGAAATCAAGGCAGAATTGCAGGAAACAGATTTCAGGAGGTAGATTCGAATCGCCTTTAAAGCACATGAAAAGCAGCAAAACGTTGACCATGATGCCCTTGGCCAAAAAGGGCGTAGGCGTTTTTTCCTGAATATATTCAGGAAAAAACGCGTACGCCCTTTTTGGCCAACCAAGCAACCTGGAAAGGCAAATCAGCGCTACAAAGAAGTCTCGCTTCCCATCGGTCAAAAGGGCCATGCTGAAAAAAGTGTCAAAACCAGAAATGCAGGACAGGCCATGGAGAAATGGGAGCCTTGCTACACTAATGGGCGGGATGTAAATTGCCAACAGCCACTCTGGAGAAGTGTACGGTGTGTCCTGAAACATTTAAAAAACACAGCTTAGAGAGCATAGGGCGCTTCCACGCATGGGGGGATAAAGTGGGAAAATTGAAAATCAGCAAGACACAGGCACCCCAAAGTTTAGGGCTGCTCTGTTGACAAGGACCTCCACTTCATTCCACCTTAAATATCACAGGAAAGCGAAAAATGGATCAAAAAGTTGTGGTCCTTATGTACAATGGAATATCACTCAGCCATGAAATCAATGTCATAAGGCTAGTAGCAGCATGATGAGTGGATTTAGGTAAGACGATTCTAAGTGAAATAAGTCACACAGAAAAGGACACTTCTCATAAGGTGTCACTTATAGAGGGAATGTAAAAACCGTTACACTTGAACTGAATTACAAAACAGAACAGAGTCACACATGCAGAAAACACACTATGGCTGCTTAACGGGAAAGGTGAGGTGGGGTGATACATAAAACAAGAGTTTCAAATTAGCTCAGATACCGTTCCATAAGCCCAATATGTAATAGACAAGACCTACTCCTTGCTCAGAGAACTGGACTCAACACGCCCGATTCACCGCACAAGAATATATCTGACTAGTAATAATCAAAACCTATGTATTGATATCTCTCTGTTAGTGTGTCAAGTGGGTGTAAAGCAGCATAAACACAGCCGTGAAAAGCAGCTAAACCCCATTATAAAAATAAATTACTTTTAAAAACCCATGAAACAAAGACAGGGAAAGAGAGAGAAATTCTTACACAATTCGTTCAGGGGCTGTGATGCCACCTGGATTGACCATATCTAGACCCACAGCTGGATGAGACATAAGGGTGGACACTCTTGGGGCTGAGAGGTTTGGTGAGGTTGGGTGAGCAAACGCAGACCCTTTAAAGTAATACTGCGTGCTACCCATCGCATGGGTCCCAAATCTCCAGGTTCAAGGGCATCTTCCTACATCGAAAACATGCATGAGAAACCCAGAAGATGGTACACCGTGTGATGGGGAAAGGTTTCTAAAACGCACCTCATTTCTCATCTCCTTGTGCTCGGGTTCTCCATTCCAGCCACTTTACTAGCAATCTCCCTACTTGGAGCATCAGCACCTTTAACCTCCTGTTCCGTACAGGTTGCAATTTGTCCTGAGGATGAACGGGAAGACGGGGAACCAATGAGAGACTAGCTCTTGGTGTTGGGACAGGCACAGGTCACTCTATTTTCCCATCAGGAAGAAGAATTAACCACAGGCTCAGCCTGCCCCCCGGAACCAGAACAGGGCCTGAAGCCATCCTGCGCTTTTGCGGCCAGCTCCCAAAAATGCGACTTGTAAAATGGAGCTTCAGGGCACTGCAATTCACAAACCTGCAGAGTTATAAATGATAACTCTCGTCCACAAATATATTGAGGGAAGGCAAAGAAGAGGATTTGAAATCAAGGCAGAATTGCAGGAAACAGATTTCAGGAGGTAGATTCGAATCGCCTTTAAAGCACATGAAAAGCAGCAAAACGTTGACCATGATGCCCTTGGCCAAAAAGGGCGTAGGCGTTTTTTCCTGAATATATTCAGGAAAAAACGCGTACGCCCTTTTTGGCCAACCAAGCAACCTGGAAAGGCAAATCAGCGCTACAAAGAAGTCTCGCTTCCCATCGGTCAAAAGGGCCATGCTGAAAAAAGTGTCAAAACCAGAAATGCAGGACAGGCCATGGAGAAATGGGAGCCTTGCTACACTAATGGGCGGGATGTAAATTGCCAACAGCCACTCTGGAGAAGTGTACGGTGTGTCCTGAAACATTTAAAAAACACAGCTTAGAGAGCATAGGGCGCTTCCACGCATGGGGGGATAAAGTGGGAAAATTGAAAATCAGCAAGACACAGGCACCCCAAAGTTTAGGGCTGCTCTGTTGACAAGGACCTCCACTTCATTCCACCTTAAATATCACAGGAAAGCGAAAAATGGATCAAAAAGTTGTGGTCCTTATGTACAATGGAATATCACTCAGCCATGAAATCAATGTCATAAGGCTAGTAGCAGCATGATGAGTGGATTTAGGTAAGACGATTCTAAGTGAAATAAGTCACACAGAAAAGGACACTTCTCATAAGGTGTCACTTATAGAGGGAATGTAAAAACCGTTACACTTGAACTGAATTACAAAACAGAACAGAGTCACACATGCAGAAAACACACTATGGCTGCTTAACGGGAAAGGTGAGGTGGGGTGATACATAAAACAAGAGTTTCAAATTAGCTCAGATACCGTTCCATAAGCCCAATATGTAATAGACAAGACCTACTCCTTGCTCAGAGAACTGGACTCAACACGCCCGATTCACCGCACAAGAATATATCTGACTAGTAATAATCAAAACCTATGTATTGATATCTCTCTGTTAGTGTGTCAAGTGGGTGTAAAGCAGCATAAACACAGCCGTGAAAAGCAGCTAAACCCCATTATAAAAATAAATTACTTTTAAAAACCCATGAAACAAAGACAGGGAAAGAGAGAGAAATTCTTACACAATTCGTTCAGGGGCTGTGATGCCACCTGGATTGACCATATCTAGACCCACAGCTGGATGAGACATAAGGGTGGACACTCTTGGGGCTGAGAGGTTTGGTGAGGTTGGGTGAGCAAACGCAGACCCTTTAAAGTAATACTGCGTGCTACCCATCGCATGGGTCCCAAATCTCCAGGTTCAAGGGCATCTTCCTACATCGAAAACATGCATGAGAAACCCAGAAGATGGTACACCGTGTGATGGGGAAAGGTTTCTAAAACGCACCTCATTTCTCATCTCCTTGTGCTCGGGTTCGCCATTCCAGCCACTTTACTAGCAATCTCCCTACTTGGAGCATCAGCACCTTTAACCTCCTGTTCCGTACAGGTTGCAATTTGTCCTGAGGATGAACGGGAAGACGGGGAACCAATGAGAGACTAGCTCTTGGTGTTGGGACAGGCACAGGTCACTCTATTTTCCCATCAGGAAGAAGAATTAACCACAGGCTCAGCCTGCCCCCCGGAACCAGAACAGGGCCTGAAGCCATCCTGCGCTTTTGCGGCCAGCTCCCAAAAATGCGACTTGTAAAATGGAGCTTCAGGGCACTGCAATTCACAAACCTGCAGAGTTATAAATGATACCTCTCGTCCACAAATATATTGAGGGAAGGTAAAGAAGAGGATTTGAAATCAAGGCAGAATTGCAGGAAACAGATTTCAGGAGGTAGATTCGAATTGCCTTTAAAGCACATGAAAAGCGGCAAAACGTTGACAATGATGCCCTTGGCCAAAAAGGGCGTATGCGTTTTTTCCTGAATATATTCAGGAAAAAACGCATACGCCCTTTTTGGCCAACCAAGCAACCTGGAAAGGCAAATCAGCGCTACAAAGAAGTCTCGCTTCCCATCGGTCAAAAGGGCCATGCTGAAAAAAGTGTCAAAACCAGAAATGCAGGACAGGCCATGGAGAAATGGGAGCCTTGCTACACTGATGGGCGGGATGTAAATTGCCAGCAGCCACTCTGGAGAAGTGTACGGTGTGTCCTGAAACATCTAAAAAACACAGCTTAGAGAGCATAGGGCACTTCCACGCATGGGGGGATAAAGTGGGAAAATTGAAAATCAGCAAGACACAAGCACCCCAAAGTTTAGGGCTGCTCTGTTGACAAGGACCTCCACTTCATTCCACCTTAAATATCCCAGGAAAGCGAAAAATGGATCCAAAAGTTGTGGTCCTTATGTACAATGGAATATCACTCAGCCATGAAATCAATGTCATAAGGCTAGTAGCAGCATGATGAGTGGATTTAGGTAAGACGATTCTAAGTGAAATAAGTCACACAGAAAAGGACACTTCTCATAAGGTGTCACTTATAGAGGGAATGTAAAAACCGTTACACTTGAACTGAATTACAAAACAGAACAGAGTCACACATGCAGAAAACACACTATGGCTGCTTAACGGGAAAGGTGAGGTGGGGTGATACATAAAACAAGAGTTTCAAATTAGCTCAGATACCGTTCCATAAGCCCAATATGTAATAGACAAGACCTACTCCTTGCTCAGAGAACTGGACTCAACACGCCCGATTCACCGCACAAGAATATATCTGACTAGTAATAATCTTAAAACCTATGTATTGATATCTCTCTGTTAGTGTGTCAAGTGGGTGTAAAGCGGCATAAACACAGCCGTGAAAAGCAGCTAAACCCCATTATAAAAATAAATTACTTTTAAAAACCCATGAAACAAAGACAGGGAAAGAGAGAGAAATTCTTACACAATTCGTTCAGGGGCTGTGATGCCACCTGGATTGACCATATCTAGACCCACAGCTGGATGAGACATAAGGGTGGACACTCTTGGGGCTGAGAGGTTTGGTGAGGTTGGGTGAGCAAACGCAGACCCTTTAAAGTAATACTGCGTGCTACCCATCGCATGGGTCCCAAATCTCCAGGTTCAAGGGCATCTTCCTACATCGAAAACATGCATGAGAAACCCAGAAGATGGTACACCGTGTGATGGGGAAAGGTTTCTAAAACGCACCTCATTTCTCATCTCCTTGTGCTCGGGTTCGCCATTCCAGCCACTTTACTAGCAATCTCCCTACTTGGAGCATCAGCACCTTTAACCTCCTGTTCCGTACAGGTTGCAATTTGTCCTGAGGTTGAACGGGAAGACGGGGAACCAATGAGAGACTAGCTCTTGGTGTTGGGACAGGCACAGGTCACTCTATTTTCCCATCAGGAAGAAGAATTAACCACAGGCTCAGCCTGCCCCCCGGAACCAGAACAGGGCCTGAAGCCATCCTGCGCTTTTGCGGCCAGCTCCCAAAAATGCGACTTGTAAAATGGAGCTTCAGGGCACTGCAATTCACAAACCTGCAGAGTTATAAATGATACCTCTCGTCCACAAATATATTGAGGGAAGGGAAAGAAGAGGATTTGAAATCAAGGCAGAATTGCAGGAAACAGATTTCAGGAGGTAGATTCGAATCGCTTTTAAAGCACATGAAAAGCGGCAAAACGTTGACAATGATGCCCTTGGCCAAAAAGGGCGTATGCGTTTTTTCCTGAATATATTCAGGAAAAAACGCATACGCCCTTTTTGGCCAACCAAGCAACCTGGAAAGGCAAATCAGCGCTACAAAGAAGTCTCGCTTCCCATCGGTCAAAAGGGCCATGCTGAAAAAAGTGTCAAAACCAGAAATGCAGGACAGGCCATGGAGAAATGGGAGCCTTGCTACACTGATGGGCGGGATGTAAATTGCCAACAGCCACTCTGGAGAAGTGTACGGTGTGTCCTGAAACATCTAAAAAACACAGCTTAGAGAGCATAGGGCACTTCCACGCATGGGGGGATAAAGTGGGAAAATTGAAAATCAGCAAGACACAAGCACCCCAAAGTTTAGGGCTGCTCTGTTGACAAGGACCTCCACTTCATTCCACCTTAAATATCCCAGGAAAGCGAAAAATGGATCAAAAAGTTGTGGTCCTTATGTACAATGGAATATCACTCAGCCATGAAATCAATGTCATAAGGCTAGTAGCAGCATGATGAGTGGATTTAGGTAAGACGATTCTAAGTGAAATAAGTCACACAGAAAAGGACACTTCTCATAAGGTGTCACTTATAGAGGGAATGTAAAAACCGTTACACTTGAACTGAATTACAAAACAGAACAGAGTCACACATGCAGAAAACACACTATGGCTGCTTAACGGGAAAGGTGAGGTGGGGTGATACATAAAACAAGAGTTTCAAATTAGCTCAGATACCGTTCCATAAGCCCAATATGTAATAGACAAGACCTACTCCTTG
Organism: Balaenoptera physalus; assembly: GCF_965194825.1. NCBI lineage: Eukaryota > Metazoa > Chordata > Mammalia > Artiodactyla > Balaenopteridae > Balaenoptera > Balaenoptera physalus. The sequence continues at coordinate 257,654 of NW_028126021.1, forward strand.
CTCAGAGAACTGGACTCAACACGCCCGATTCACCGCACAAGAATATATCTGACTAGTAATAATCTTAAAACCTATGTATTGATATCTCTCTGTTAGTGTGTCAAGTGGGTGTAAAGCGGCATAAACACAGCCGTGAAAAGCAGCTAAACCCCATTATAAAAATAAATTACTTTTAAAAACCCATGAAACAAAGACAGGGAAAGAGAGAGAAATTCTTACACAATTCGTTCAGGGGCTGTGATGCCACCTGGATTGACCATATCTAGACCCACAGCTGGATGAGACATAAGGGTGGACACTCTTGGGGCTGAGAGGTTTGGTGAGGTTGGGTGAGCAAACGCAGACCCTTTAAAGTAATACTGCGTGCTACCCATCGCATGGGTCCCAAATCTCCAGGTTCAAGGGCATCTTCCTACATCGAAAACATGCATGAGAAACCCAGAAGATGGTACACCGTGTGATGGGGAAAGGTTTCTAAAACGCACCTCATTTCTCATCTCCTTGTGCTCGGGTTCTCCATTCCAGCCACTTTACTAGCAATCTCCCTACTTGGAGCATCAGCACCTTTAACCTCCTGTTCCGTACAGGTTGCAATTTGTCCTGAGGATGAACGGGAAGACGGGGAACCAATGAGAGACTAGCTCTTGGTGTTGGGACAGGCACAGGTCACTCTATTTTCCCATCAGGAAGAAGAATTAACCACAGGCTCAGCCTGCCCCCCGGAACCAGAACAGGGCCTGAAGCCATCCTGCGCTTTTGCGGCCAGCTCCCAAAAATGCGACTTGTAAAATGGAGCTTCAGGGCACTGCAATTCACAAACCTGCAGAGTTATAAATGATAACTCTCGTCCACAAATATATTGAGGGAAGGCAAAGAAGAGGATTTGAAATCAAGGCAGAATTGCAGGAAACAGATTTCAGGAGGTAGATTCGAATCGCCTTTAAAGCACATGAAAAGCAGCAAAACGTTGACCATGATGCCCTTGGCCAAAAAGGGCGTAGGCGTTTTTTCCTGAATATATTCAGGAAAAAACGCGTACGCCCTTTTTGGCCAACCAAGCAACCTGGAAAGGCAAATCAGCGCTACAAAGAAGTCTCGCTTCCCATCGGTCAAAAGGGCCATGCTGAAAAAAGTGTCAAAACCAGAAATGCAGGACAGGCCATGGAGAAATGGGAGCCTTGCTACACTAATGGGCGGGATGTAAATTGCCAACAGCCACTCTGGAGAAGTGTACGGTGTGTCCTGAAACATTTAAAAAACACAGCTTAGAGAGCATAGGGCGCTTCCACGCATGGGGGGATAAAGTGGGAAAATTGAAAATCAGCAAGACACAGGCACCCCAAAGTTTAGGGCTGCTCTGTTGACAAGGACCTCCACTTCATTCCACCTTAAATATCCCAGGAAAGCGAAAAATGGATCAAAAAGTTGTGGTCCTTATGTACAATGGAATATCACTCAGCCATGAAATCAATGTCATAAGGCTAGTAGCAGCATGATGAGTGGATTTAGGTAAGACGATTCTAAGTGAAATAAGTCACACAGAAAAGGACACTTCTCATAAGGTGTCACTTATAGAGGGAATGTAAAAACCGTTACACTTGAACTGAATTACAAAACAGAACAGAGTCACACATGCAGAAAACACACTATGGCTGCTTAACGGGAAAGGTGAGGTGGGGTGATACATAAAACAAGAGTTTCAAATTAGCTCAGATACCGTTCCATAAACCCAATATGTAATAGACAAGACCTACTCCTTGCTCAGAGAATTGACTCAACACGCCCGATTCACCGCACAAGAATATATCTGACTAGTAATAATCTTAAAAACTATGTATTGATATCCTTCTGTTAGTGTGTCAAGTGGGTGTAAAGCGGCATAAACACAGCCGTGAAAAGCAGCTAAACCCCATTATAAAAATAAATTACTTTTAAAAACCCATGAAACAAAGACAGGGAAAGAGAGAGAAATTCTTACACAATTCGTTCAGGGGCTGTGATGCCACCTGGATTGACCATATCTAGACCCACAGCTGGATGAGACATAAGGGTGGACACTCTTGGGGCTGAGAGGTTTGGTGAGGTTGGGTGAGCAAACGCAGACCCTTTAAAGTAATACTGCGTGCTACCCATCGCATGGGTCCCAAATCTCCAGGTTCAAGGGCATCTTCCTACATCGAAAACATGCATGAGAAACCCAGAAGATGGTACACCGTGTGATGGGGAAAGGTTTCTAAAACGCACCTCATTTCTCATCTCCTTGTGCTCGGGTTCGCCATTCCAGCCACTTTACTAGCAATCTCCCTACTTGGAGCATCAGCACCTTTAACCTCCTGTTCCGTACAGGTTGCAATTTGTCCTGAGGATGAACGGGAAGACGGGGAACCAATGAGAGACTAGCTCTTGGTGTTGGGACAGGCACAGGTCACTCTATTTTCCCATCAGGAAGAAGAATTAACCACAGGCTCAGCCTGCCCCCCGGAACCAGAACAGGGCCTGAAGCCATCCTGCGCTTTTGCGGCCAGCTCCCAAAAATGCGACTTGTAAAATGGAGCTTCAGGGCACTGCAATTCACAAACCTGCAGAGTTATAAATGATACCTCTCGTCCACAAATATATTGAGGGAAGGCAAAGAAGAGGATTTGAAATCAAGGCAGAATTGCAGGAAACAGATTTCAGGAGGTAGATTCGAATTGCCTTTAAAGCACATGAAAAGCGGCAAAACGTTGACAATGATGCCCTTGGCCAAAAAGGGCGTATGCGTTTTTTCCTGAATATATTCAGGAAAAAACGCATACGCCCTTTTTGGCCAACCAAGCAACCTGGAAAGGCAAATCAGCGCTACAAAGAAGTCTCGCTTCCCATCGGTCAAAAGGGCCATGCTGAAAAAAGTGTCAAAACCAGAAATGCAGGACAGGCCATGGAGAAATGGGAGCCTTGCTACACTGATGGGCGGGATGTAAATTGCCAACAGCCACTCTGGAGAAGTGTACGGTGTGTCCTGAAACATCTAAAAAACACAGCTTAGAGAGCATAGGGCACTTCCACGCATGGGGGGATAAAGTGGGAAAATTGAAAATCAGCAAGACACAAGCACCCCAAAGTTTAGGGCTGCTCTGTTGACAAGGACCTCCACTTCATTCCACCTTAAATATCCCAGGAAAGCGAAAAATGGATCAAAAAGTTGTGGTCCTTATGTACAATGGAATATCACTCAGCCATGAAATCAATGTCATAAGGCTAGTAGCAGCATGATGAGTGGATTTAGGTAAGACGATTCTAAGTGAAATAAGTCACACAGAAAAGGACACTTCTCATAAGGTGTCACTTATAGAGGGAATGTAAAAACCGTTACACTTGAACTGAATTACAAAACAGAACAGAGTCACACATGCAGAAAACACACTATGGCTGCTTAACGGGAAAGGTGAGGTGGGGTGATACATAAAACAAGAGTTTCAAATTAGCTCAGATACCGTTCCATAAGCCCAATATGTAATAGACAAGACCTACTCCTTGCTCAGAGAACTGGACTCAACACGCCCGATTCACCGCACAAGAATATATCTGACTAGTAATAATCTTAAAACCTATGTATTGATATCTCTCTGTTAGTGTGTCAAGTGGGTGTAAAGCGGCATAAACACAGCCGTGAAAAGCAGCTAAACCCCATTATAAAAATAAATTACTTTTAAAAACCCATGAAACAAAGACAGGGAAAGAGAGAGAAATTCTTACACAATTCGTTCAGGGGCTGTGATGCCACCTGGATTGACCATATCTAGACCCACAGCTGGATGAGACATAAGGGTGGACACTCTTGGGGCTGAGAGGTTTGGTGAGGTTGGGTGAGCAAACGCAGACCCTTTAAAGTAATACTGCGTGCTACCCATCGCATGGGTCCCAAATCTCCAGGTTCAAGGGCATCTTCCTACATCGAAAACATGCATGAGAAACCCAGAAGATGGTACACCGTGTGATGGGGAAAGGTTTCTAAAACGCACCTCATTTCTCATCTCCTTGTGCTCGGGTTCGCCATTCCAGCCACTTTACTAGCAATCTCCCTACTTGGAGCATCAGCACCTTTAACCTCCTGTTCCGTACAGGTTGCAATTTGTCCTGAGGATGAACGGGAAGACGGGGAACCAATGAGAGACTAGCTCTTGGTGTTGGGACAGGCACAGGTCACTCTATTTTCCCATCAGGAAGAAGAATTAACCACAGGCTCAGCCTGCCCCCCGGAACCAGAACAGGGCCTGAAGCCATCCTGCGCTTTTGCGGCCAGCTCCCAAAAATGCGACTTGTAAAATGGAGCTTCAGGGCACTGCAATTCACAAACCTGCAGAGTTATAAATGATAACTCTCGTCCACAAATATATTGAGGGAAGGCAAAGAAGAGGATTTGAAATCAAGGCAGAATTGCAGGAAACAGATTTCAGGAGGTAGATTCGAATCGCCTTTAAAGCACATGAAAGGCGGCAAAACGTTGACAATGATGCCCTTGGCCAAAAAGGGCGTATGCGTTTTTTCCTGAATATATTCAGGAAAAAACGCATACGCCCTTTTTGGCCAACCAAGCAACCTGGAAAGGCAAATCAGCGCTACAAAGAAGTCTCGCTTCCCATCGGTCAAAAGGGCCATGCTGAAAAAAGTGTCAAAACCAGAAATGCAGGACAGGCCATGGAGAAATGGGAGCCTTGCTACACTGATGGGCGGGATGTAAATTGCCAACAGCCACTCTGGAGAAGTGTACGGTGTGTCCTGAAACATCTAAAAAACACAGCTTAGAGAGCATAGGGCACTTCCACGCATGGGGGGATAAAGTGGGAAAATTGAAAATCAGCAAGACACAAGCACCCCAAAGTTTAGGGCTGCTCTGTTGACAAGGACCTCCACTTCATTCCACCTTAAATATCCCAGGAAAGCGAAAAATGGATCAAAAAGTTGTGGTCCTTATGTACAATGGAATATCACTCAGCCATGAAATCAATGTCATAAGGCTAGTAGCAGCATGATGAGTGGATTTAGGTAAGACGATTCTAAGTGAAATAAGTCACACAGAAAAGGACACTTCTCATAAGGTGTCACTTATAGAGGGAATGTAAAAACCGTTACACTTGAACTGAATTACAAAACAGAACAGAGTCACACATGCAGAAAACACACTATGGCTGCTTAACGGGAAAGGTGAGGTGGGGTGATACATAAAACAAGAGTTTCAAATTAGCTCAGATACCGTTCCATAAGCCCAATATGTAATAGACAAGACCTACTCCTTGCTCAGAGAACTGGACTCAACACGCCCGATTCACCGCACAAGAATATATCTGACTAGTAATAATCTTAAAACCTATGTATTGATATCTCTCTGTTAGTGTGTCAAGTGGGTGTAAAGCGGCATAAACACAGCCGTGAAAAGCAGCTAAACCCCATTATAAAAATAAATTACTTTTAAAAACCCATGAAACAAAGACAGGGAAAGAGAGAGAAATTCTTACACAATTCGTTCAGGGGCTGTGATGCCACCTGGATTGACCATATCTAGACCCACAGCTGGATGAGACATAAGGGTGGACACTCTTGGGGCTGAGAGGTTTGGTGAGGTTGGGTGAGCAAACGCAGACCCTTTAAAGTAATACTGCGTGCTACCCATCGCATGGGTCCCAAATCTCCAGGTTCAAGGGCATCTTCCTACATCGAAAACATGCATGAGAAACCCAGAAGATGGTACACCGTGTGATGGGGAAAGGTTTCTAAAACGCACCTCATTTCTCATCTCCTTGTGCTCGGGTTCGCCATTCCAGCCACTTTACTAGCAATCTCCCTACTTGGAGCATCAGCACCTTTAACCTCCTGTTCCGTACAGGTTGCAATTTGTCCTGAGGATGAACGGGAAGACGGGGAACCAATGAGAGACTAGCTCTTGGTGTTGGGACAGGCACAGGTCACTCTATTTTCCCATCAGGAAGAAGAATTAACCACAGGCTCAGCCTGCCCCCCGGAACCAGAACAGGGCCTGAAGCCATCCTGCGCTTTTGCGGCCAGCTCCCAAAAATGCGACTTGTAAAATGGAGCTTCAGGGCACTGCAATTCACAAACCTGCAGAGTTATAAATGATAACTCTCGTCCACAAATATATTGAGGGAAGGCAAAGAAGAGGATTTGAAATCAAGGCAGAATTTCAGGAAACAGATTTCAGGAGGTAGATTCGAATCTCCTTTAAAGCACATGAAAAGCGGCAAAACGTTGACAATGATGCCCTTGGCCAAAAAGGGCGTATGCGTTTTTTCCTGAATATATTCAGGAAAAAACGCATACGCCCTTTTTGGCCAACCAAGCAACCTGGAAAGGCAAATCAGCGCTACAAAGAAGTCTCGCTTCCCATCGGTCAAAAGGGCCATGCTGAAAAAAGTGTCAAAACCAGAAATGCAGGACAGGCCATGGAGAAATGGGAGCCTTGCTACACTGATGGGCGGGATGTAAATTGCCAACAGCCACTCTGGAGAAGTGTACGGTGTGTCCTGAAACATCTAAAAAACACAGCTTAGAGAGCATAGGGCACTTCCACGCATGGGGGGATAAAGTGGGAAAATTGAAAATCAGCAAGACACAAGCACCCCAAAGTTTAGGGCTGCTCTGTTGACAAGGACCTCCACTTCATTCCACCTTAAATATCCCAGGAAAGCGAAAAATGGATCAAAAAGTTGTGGTCCTTATGTACAATGGAATATCACTCAGCCATGAAATCAATGTCATAAGGCTAGTAGCAGCATGATGAGTGGATTTAGGTAAGACGATTCTAAGTGAAATAAGTCACACAGAAAAGGACACTTCTCATAAGGTGTCACTTATAGAGGGAATGTAAAAACCGTTACACTTGAACTGAATTACAAAACAGAACAGAGTCACACATGCAGAAAACACACTATGGCTGCTTAACGGGAAAGGTGAGGTGGGGTGATACATAAAACAAGAGTTTCAAATTAGCTCAGATACCGTTCCATAAGCCCAATATGTAATAGACAAGACCTACTCCTTGCTCAGAGAACTGGACTCAACACGCCCGATTCACCACACAAGAATATATCTGACTATTAATAATCAAAACCTATGTATTGATATCTCTCTGTTAGTGTGTCAAGTGGGTGTAAAGCAGCATAAACACAGCCGTGAAAAGCAGCTAAACCCCATTATAAAAATAAATTACTTTTAAAAACCCATGAAACAAAGACAGGGAAAGAGAGAGAAATTCTTACACAATTCGTTCAGGGGCTGTGATGCCACCTGGATTGACCATATCTAGACCCACAGCTGGATGAGACATAAGGGTGGACACTCTTGGGGCTGAGAGGTTTGGTGAGGTTGGGTGAGCAAACGCAGACCCTTTAAAGTAATACTGCGTGCTACCCATCGCATGGGTCCCAAATCTCCAGGTTCAAGGGCATCTTCCTACATCGAAAACATGCATGAGAAACCCAGAAGATGGTACACCGTGTGATGGGGAAAGGTTTCTAAAACGCACCTCATTTCTCATCTCCTTGTGCTCGGGTTCGCCATTCCAGCCACTTTACTAGCAATCTCCCTACTTGGAGCATCAGCACCTTTAACCTCCTGTTCCGTACAGGTTGCAATTTGTCCTGAGGATGAACGGGAAGACGGGGAACCAATGAGAGACTAGCTCTTGGTGTTGGGACAGGCACAGGTCACTCTATTTTCCCATCAGGAAGAAGAATTAACCACAGGCTCAGCCTGCCCCCCGGAACCAGAACAGGGCCTGAAGCCATCCTGCGCTTTTGCGGCCAGCTCCCAAAAATGCGACTTGTAAAATGGAGCTTCAGGGCACTGCAATTCACAAACCTGCAGAGTTATAAATGATAACTCTCGTCCACAAATATATTGAGGGAAGGCAAAGAAGAGGATTTGAAATCAAGGCAGAATTTCAGGAAACAGATTTCAGGAGGTAGATTCGAATCTCCTTTAAAGCACATGAAAAGCGGCAAAACGTTGACAATGATGCCCTTGGCCAAAAAGGGCGTATGCGTTTTTTCCTGAATATATTCAGGAAAAAACGCATACGCCCTTTTTGGCCAACCAAGCAACCTGGAAAGGCAAATCAGCGCTACAAAGAAGTCTCGCTTCCCATCGGTCAAAAGGGCCATGCTGAAAAAAGTGTCAAAACCAGAAATGCAGGACAGGCCATGGAGAAATGGGAGCCTTGCTACACTGATGGGCGGGATGTAAATTGCCAACAGCCACTCTGGAGAAGTGTACGGTGTGTCCTGAAACATCTCAAAAACACAGCTTAGAGAGCATAGGGCACTTCCACGCATGGGGGGATAAAGTGGGAAAATTGAAAATCAGCAAGACACAAGCACCCCAAAGTTTAGGGCTGCTCTGTTGACAAGGACCTCCACTTCATTCCACCTTAAATATCCCAGGAAAGCGAAAAATGGATCAAAAAGTTGTGGTCCTTATGTACAATGGAATATCACTCAGCCATGAAATCAATGTCATAAGGCTAGTAGCAGCATGATGAGTGGATTTAGGTAAGACGATTCTAAGTGAAATAAGTCACACAGAAAAGGACACTTCTCATAAGGTGTCACTTATAGAGGGAATGTAAAAACCGTTACACTTGAACTGAATTACAAAACAGAACAGAGTCACACATGCAGAAAACACACTATGGCTGCTTAACGGGAAAGGTGAGGTGGGGTGATACATAAAACAAGAGTTTCAAATTAGCTCAGATACCGTTCCATAAGCCCAATATGTAATAGACAAGACCTACTCCTTGCTCAGAGAACTGGACTCAACACGCCCGATTCACCGCACAAGAATATATCTGACTAGTAATAATCAAAACCTATGTATTGATATCTCTCTGTTAGTGTGTCAAGTGGGTGTAAAGCAGCATAAACACAGCCGTGAAAAGCAGCTAAACCCCATTATAAAAATAAATTACTTTTAAAAACCCATGAAACAAAGACAGGGAAAGAGAGAAATTCTTACACAATTCGTTCAGGGGCTGTGATGCCACCTGGATTGACCATATCTAGACCCACAGCTGGATGAGACATAAGGGTGGACACTCTTGGGGCTGAGAGGTTTGGTGAGGTTGGGTGAGCAAACGCAGACCCTTTAAAGTAATACTGCGTGCTACCCATCGCATGGGTCCCAAATCTCCAGGTTCAAGGGCATCTTCCTACATCGAAAACATGCATGAGAAACCCAGAAGATGGTACACCGTGTGATGGGGAAAGGTTTCTAAAACGCACCTCATTTCTCATCTCCTTGTGCTCGGGTTCGCCATTCCAGCCACTTTACTAGCAATCTCCCTACTTGGAGCATCAGCACCTTTAACCTCCTGTTCCGTACAGGTTGCAATTTGTCCTGAGGATGAACGGGAAGACGGGGAACCAATGAGAGACTAGCTCTTGGTGTTGGGACAGGCACAGGTCACTCTATTTTCCCATCAGGAAGAAGAATTAACCACAGGCTCAGCCTGCCCCCCGGAACCAGAACAGGGCCTGAAGCCATCCTGCGCTTTTGCGGCCAGCTCCCAAAAATGCGACTTGTAAAATGGAGCTTCAGGGCACTGCAATTCACAAACCTGCAGAGTTATAAATGATACCTCTCGTCCACAAATATATTGAGGGAAGGCAAAGAAGAGGATTTGAAATCAAGGCAGAATTGCAGGAAACAGATTTCAGGAGGTAGATTCGAATTGCCTTTAAAGCACATGAAAAGCGGCAAAACGTTGACAATGATGCCCTTGGCCAAAAAGGGCGTATGCGTTTTTTCCTGAATATATTCAGGAAAAAACGCATACGCCCTTTTTGGCCAACCAAGCCACCTGGAAAGGCAAATCAGCGCTACAAAGAAGTCTCGCTTCCCATCGGTCAAAAGGGCCATGCTGAAAAAAGTGTCAAAACCAGAAATGCAGGACAGGCCATGGAGAAATGGGAGCCTTGCTACACTGATGGGCGGGATGTAAATTGCCAACAGCCACTCTGGAGAAGTGTACGGTGTGTCCTGAAACATCTAAAAAACACAGCTTAGAGAGCATAGGGCACTTCCACGCATGGGGGGATAAAGTGGGAAAATTGAAAATCAGCAAGACACAAGCACCCCAAAGTTTAGGGCTGCTCTGTTGACAAGGACCTCCACTTCATTCCACCTTAAATATCCCAGGAAAGCGAAAAATGGATCCAAAAGTTGTGGTCCTTATGTACAATGGAATATCACTCAGCCATGAAATCAATGTCATAAGGCTAGTAGCAGCATGATGAGTGGATTTAGGTAAGACGATTCTAAGTGAAATAAGTCACACAGAAAAGGACACTTCTCATAAGGTGTCACTTATAGAGGGAATGTAAAAACCGTTACACTTGAACTGAATTACAAAACAGAACAGAGTCACACATGCAGAAAACACACTATGGCTGCTTAACGGGAAAGGTGAGGTGGGGTGATACATAAAACAAGAGTTTCAAATTAGCTCAGATACCGTTCCATAAGCCCAATATGTAATAGACAAGACCTACTCCTTGCTCAGAGAACTGGACTCAACACGCCCGATTCACCGCACAAGAATATATCTGACTAGTAATAATCTTAAAACCTATGTATTGATATCTCTCTGTTAGTGTGTCAAGTGGGTGTAAAGCGGCATAAACACAGCCGTGAAAAGCAGCTAAACCCCATTATAAAAATAAATTACTTTTAAAAACCCATGAAACAAAGACAGGGAAAGAGAGAGAAATTCTTACACAATTCGTTCAGGGGCTGTGATGCCACCTGGATTGACCATATCTAGACCCACAGCTGGATGAGACATAAGGGTGGACACTCTTGGGGCTGAGAGGTTTGGTGAGGTTGGGTGAGCAAACGCAGACCCTTTAAAGTAATACTGCGTGCTACCCATCGCATGGGTCCCAAATCTCCAGGTTCAAGGGCATCTTCCTACATCGAAAACATGCATGAGAAACCCAGAAGATGGTACACCGTGTGATGGGGAAAGGTTTCTAAAACGCACCTCATTTCTCATCTCCTTGTGCTCGGGTTCGCCATTCCAGCCACTTTACTAGCAATCTCCCTACTTGGAGCATCAGCACCTTTAACCTCCTGTTCCGTACAGGTTGCAATTTGTCCTGAGGATGAACGGGAAGACGGGGAACCAATGAGAGACTAGCTCTTGGTGTTGGGACAGGCACAGGTCACTCTATTTTCCCATCAGGAAGAAGAATTAACCACAGGCTCAGCCTGCCCCCCGGAACCAGAACAGGGCCTGAAGCCATCCTGCGCTTTTGCGGCCAGCTCCCAAAAATGCGACTTGTAAAATGGAGCTTCAGGGCACTGCAATTCACAAACCTGCAGAGTTATAAATGATACCTCTCGTCCACAAATATATTGAGGGAAGGGAAAGAAGAGGATTTGAAATCAAGGCAGAATTGCAGGAAACAGATTTCAGGAGGTAGATTCGAATCGCTTTTAAAGCACATGAAAAGCGGCAAAACGTTGACAATGATGCCCTTGGCCAAAAAGGGCGTATGCGTTTTTTCCTGAATATATTCAGGAAAAAACGCATATGCCCTTTTTGGCCAACCAAGCAACCTGGAAAGGCAAATCAGCGCTACAAAGAAGTCTCGCTTCCCATCGGTCAAAAGGGCCATGCTGAAAAAAGTGTCAAAACCAGAAATGCAGGACAGGCCATGGAGAAATGGGAGCCTTGCTACACTGATGGGCGGGATGTAAATTGCCAACAGCCACTCTGGAGAAGTGTACGGTGTGTCCTGAAACATCTAAAAAACACAGCTTAGAGAGCATAGGGCACTTCCACGCATGGGGGGATAAAGTGGGAAAATTGAAAATCAGCAAGACACAAGCACCCCAAAGTTTAGGGCTGCTCTGTTGACAAGGACCTCCACTTCATTCCACCTTAAATATCCCAGGAAAGCGAAAAATGGATCAAAAAGTTGTGGTCCTTATGTACAATGGAATATCACTCAGCCATGAAATCAATGTCATAAGGCTAGTAGCAGCATGATGAGTGGATTTAGGTAAGACGATTCTAAGTGAAATAAGTCACACAGAAAAGGACACTTCTCATAAGGTGTCACTTATAGAGGGAATGTAAAAACCGTTACACTTGAACTGAATTACAAAACAGAACAGAGTCACACATGCAGAAAACACACTATGGCTGCTTAACGGGAAAGGTGAGGTGGGGTGATACATAAAACAAGAGTTTCAAATTAGCTCAGATACCGTTCCATAAGCCCAATATGTAATAGACAAGACCTACTCCTTGCTCAGAGAACTGGACTCAACACGCCCGATTCACCGCACAAGAATATATCTGACTAGTAATAATCTTAAAACCTATGTATTGATATCTCTCTGTTAGTGTGTCAAGTGGGTGTAAAGCGGCATAAACACAGCCGTGAAAAGCAGCTAAACCCCATTATAAAAATAAATTACTTTTAAAAACCCATGAAACAAAGACAGGGAAAGAGAGAGAAATTCTTACACAATTCGTTCAGGGGCTGTGATGCCACCTGGATTGACCATATCTAGACCCACAGCTGGATGAGACATAAGGGTGGACACTCTTGGGGCTGAGAGGTTTGGTGAGGTTGGGTGAGCAAACGCAGACCCTTTAAAGTAATACTGCGTGCTACCCATCGCATGGGTCCCAAATCTCCAGGTTCAAGGGCATCTTCCTACATCGAAAACATGCATGAGAAACCCAGAAGATGGTACACCGTGTGATGGGGAAAGGTTTCTAAAACGCACCTCATTTCTCATCTCCTTGTGCTCGGGTTCTCCATTCCAGCCACTTTACTAGCAATCTCCCTACTTGGAGCATCAGCACCTTTAACCTCCTGTTCCGTACAGGTTGCAATTTGTCCTGAGGATGAACGGGAAGACGGGGAACCAATGAGAGACTAGCTCTTGGTGTTGGGACAGGCACAGGTCACTCTATTTTCCCATCAGGAAGAAGAATTAACCACAGGCTCAGCCTGCCCCCCGGAACCAGAACAGGGCCTGAAGCCATCCTGCGCTTTTGCGGCCAGCTCCCAAAAATGCGACTTGTAAAATGGAGCTTCAGGGCACTGCAATTCACAAACCTGCAGAGTTATAAATGATAACTCTCGTCCACAAATATATTGAGGGAAGGCAAAGAAGAGGATTTGAAATCAAGGCAGAATTGCAGGAAACAGATTTCAGGAGGTAGATTCGAATCGCCTTTAAAGCACATGAAAAGCAGCAAAACGTTGACCATGATGCCCTTGGCCAAAAAGGGCGTAGGCGTTTTTTCCTGAATATATTCAGGAAAAAACGCGTACGCCCTTTTTGGCCAACCAAGCAACCTGGAAAGGCAAATCAGCGCTACAAAGAAGTCTTGCTTCCCATCGGTCAAAAGGGCCATGCTGAAAAAAGTGTCAAAACCAGAAATGCAGGACAGGCCATGGAGAAATGGGAGCCTTGCTACACTAATGGGCGGGATGTAAATTGCCAACAGCCACTCTGGAGAAGTGTACGGTGTGTCCTGAAACATTTAAAAAACACAGCTTAGAGAGCATAGGGCGCTTCCACGCATGGGGGGATAAAGTGGGAAAATTGAAAATCAGCAAGACACAGGCACCCCAAAGTTTAGGGCTGCTCTGTTGACAAGGACCTCCACTTCATTCCACCTTAAATATCACAGGAAAGCGAAAAATGGATCAAAAAGTTGTGGTCCTTATGTACAATGGAATATCACTCAGCCATGAAATCAATGTCATAAGGCTAGTAGCAGCATGATGAGTGGATTTAGGTAAGACGATTCTAAGTGAAATAAGTCACACAGAAAAGGACACTTCTCATAAGGTGTCACTTATAGAGGGAATGTAAAAACCGTTACACTTGAACTGAATTACAAAACAGAACAGAGTCACACATGCAGAAAACACACTATGGCTGCTTAACGGGAAAGGTGAGGTGGGGTGATACATAAAACAAGAGTTTCAAATTAGCTCAGATACCGTTCCATAAGCCCAATATGTAATAGACAAGACCTACTCCTTGCTCAGAGAACTGGACTCAACACGCCCGATTCACCGCACAAGAATATATCTGACTAGTAATAATCTTAAAACCTATGTATTGATATCTCTCTGTTAGTGTGTCAAGTGGGTGTAAAGCGGCATAAACACAGCCGTGAAAAGCAGCTAAACCCCATTATAAAAATAAATTACTTTTAAAAACCCATGAAACAAAGACAGGGAAAGAGAGAGAAATTCTTACACAATTCGTTCAGGGGCTGTGATGCCACCTGGATTGACCATATCTAGACCCACAGCTGGATGAGACATAAGGGTGGACACTCTTGGGGCTGAGAGGTTTGGTGAGGTTGGGTGAGCAAACGCAGACCCTTTAAAGTAATACTGCGTGCTACCCATCGCATGGGTCCCAAATCTCCAGGTTCAAGGGCATCTTCCTACATCGAAAACATGCATGAGAAACCCAGAAGATGGTACACCGTGTGATGGGGAAAGGTTTCTAAAACGCACCTCATTTCTCATCTCCTTGTGCTCGGGTTCTCCATTCCAGCCACTTTACTAGCAATCTCCCTACTTGGAGCATCAGCACCTTTAACCTCCTGTTCCGTACAGGTTGCAATTTGTCCTGAGGATGAACGGGAAGACGGGGAACCAATGAGAGACTAGCTCTTGGTGTTGGGACAGGCACAGGTCACTCTATTTTCCCATCAGGAAGAAGAATTAACCACAGGCTCAGCCTGCCCCCCGGAACCAGAACAGGGCCTGAAGCCATCCTGCGCTTTTGCGGCCAGCTCCCAAAAATGCGACTTGTAAAATGGAGCTTCAGGGCACTGCAATTCACAAACCTGCAGAGTTATAAATGATAACTCTCGTCCACAAATATATTGAGGGAAGGCAAAGAAGAGGATTTGAAATCAAGGCAGAATTGCAGGAAACAGATTTCAGGAGGTAGATTCGAATCGCCTTTAAAGCACATGAAAAGCAGCAAAACGTTGACCATGATGCCCTTGGCCAAAAAGGGCGTAGGCGTTTTTTCCTGAATATATTCAGGAAAAAACGCGTACGCCCTTTTTGGCCAACCAAGCAACCTGGAAAGGCAAATCAGCGCTACAAAGAAGTCTCGCTTCCCATCGGTCAAAAGGGCCATGCTGAAAAAAGTGTCAAAACCAGAAATGCAGGACAGGCCATGGAGAAATGGGAGCCTTGCTACACTAATGGGCGGGATGTAAATTGCCAACAGCCACTCTGGAGAAGTGTACGGTGTGTCCTGAAACATTTAAAAAACACAGCTTAGAGAGCATAGGGCGCTTCCACGCATGGGGGGATAAAGTGGGAAAATTGAAAATCAGCAAGACACAGGCACCCCAAAGTTTAGGGCTGCTCTGTTGACAAGGACCTCCACTTCATTCCACCTTAAATATCCCAGGAAAGCGAAAAATGGATCAAAAAGTTGTGGTCCTTATGTACAATGGAATATCACTCAGCCATGAAATCAATGTCATAAGGCTAGTAGCAGCATGATGAGTGGATTTAGGTAAGACGATTCTAAGTGAAATAAGTCACACAGAAAAGGACACTTCTCATAAGGTGTCACTTATAGAGGGAATGTAAAAACCGTTACACTTGAACTGAATTACAAAACAGAACAGAGTCACACATGCAGAAAACACACTATGGCTGCTTAACGGGAAAGGTGAGGTGGGGTGATACATAAAACAAGAGTTTCAAATTAGCTCAGATACCGTTCCATAAACCCAATATGTAATAGACAAGACCTACTCCTTGCTCAGAGAATTGACTCAACACGCCCGATTCACCGCACAAGAATATATCTGACTAGTAATAATCTTAAAAACTATGTATTGATATCCTTCTGTTAGTGTGTCAAGTGGGTGTAAAGCGGCATAAACACAGCCGTGAAAAGCAGCTAAACCCCATTATAAAAATAAATTACTTTTAAAAACCCATGAAACAAAGACAGGGAAAGAGAGAGAAATTCTTACACAATTCGTTCAGGGGCTGTGATGCCACCTGGATTGACCATATCTAGACCCACAGCTGGATGAGACATAAGGGTGGACACTCTTGGGGCTGAGAGGTTTGGTGAGGTTGGGTGAGCAAACGCAGACCCTTTAAAGTAATACTGCGTGCTACCCATCGCATGGGTCCCAAATCTCCAGGTTCAAGGGCATCTTCCTACATCGAAAACATGCATGAGAAACCCAGAAGATGGTACACCGTGTGATGGGGAAAGGTTTCTAAAACGCACCTCATTTCTCATCTCCTTGTGCTCGGGTTCGCCATTCCAGCCACTTTACTAGCAATCTCCCTACTTGGAGCATCAGCACCTTTAACCTCCTGTTCCGTACAGGTTGCAATTTGTCCTGAGGATGAACGGGAAGACGGGGAACCAATGAGAGACTAGCTCTTGGTGTTGGGACAGGCACAGGTCACTCTATTTTCCCATCAGGAAGAAGAATTAACCACAGGCTCAGCCTGCCCCCCGGAACCAGAACAGGGCCTGAAGCCATCCTGCGCTTTTGCGGCCAGCTCCCAAAAATGCGACTTGTAAAATGGAGCTTCAGGGCACTGCAATTCACAAACCTGCAGAGTTATAAATGATACCTCTCGTCCACAAATATATTGAGGGAAGGCAAAGAAGAGGATTTGAAATCAAGGCAGAATTGCAGGAAACAGATTTCAGGAGGTAGATTCGAATCGCCTTTAAAGCACATGAAAAGCGGCAAAACGTTGACAATGATGCCCTTGGCCAAAAAGGGCGTATGCGTTTTTTCCTGAATATATTCAGGAAAAAACGCATATGCCCTTTTTGGCCAACCAAGCAACCTGGAAAGGCAAATCAGCGCTACAAAGAAGTCTCGCTTCCCATCGGTCAAAAGGGCCATGCTGAAAAAAGTGTCAAAACCAGAAATGCAGGACAGGCCATGGAGAAATGGGAGCCTTGCTACACTGATGGGCGGGATGTAAATTGCCAACAGCCACTCTGGAGAAGTGTACGGTGTGTCCTGAAACATCTAAAAAACACAGCTTAGAGAGCATAGGGCACTTCCACGCATGGGGGGATAAAGTGGGAAAATTGAAAATCAGCAAGACACAAGCACCCCAAAGTTTAGGGCTGCTCTGTTGACAAGGACCTCCACTTCATTCCACCTTAAATATCCCAGGAAAGCGAAAAATGGATCAAAAAGTTGTGGTCCTTATGTACAATGGAATATCACTCAGCCATGAAATCAATGTCATAAGGCTAGTAGCAGCATGATGAGTGGATTTAGGTAAGACGATTCTAAGTGAAATAAGTCACACAGAAAAGGACACTTCTCATAAGGTGTCACTTATAGAGGGAATGTAAAAACCGTTACACTTGAACTGAATTACAAAACAGAACAGAGTCACACATGCAGAAAACACACTATGGCTGCTTAACGGGAAAGGTGAGGTGGGGTGATACATAAAACAAGAGTTTCAAATTAGCTCAGATACCGTTCCATAAGCCCAATATGTAATAGACAAGACCTACTCCTTGCTCAGAGAACTGGACTCAACACGCCCGATTCACCGCACAAGAATATATCTGACTAGTAATAATCTTAAAACCTATGTATTGATATCTCTCTGTTAGTGTGTCAAGTGGGTGTAAAGCGGCATAAACACAGCCGTGAAAAGCAGCTAAACCCCATTATAAAAATAAATTACTTTTAAAAACCCATGAAACAAAGACAGGGAAAGAGAGAGAAATTCTTACACAATTCGTTCAGGGGCTGTGATGCCACCTGGATTGACCATATCTAGACCCACAGCTGGATGAGACATAAGGGTGGACACTCTTGGGGCTGAGAGGTTTGGTGAGGTTGGGTGAGCAAACGCAGACCCTTTAAAGTAATACTGCGTGCTACCCATCGCATGGGTCCCAAATCTCCAGGTTCAAGGGCATCTTCCTACATCGAAAACATGCATGAGAAACCCAGAAGATGGTACACCGTGTGATGGGGAAAGGTTTCTAAAACGCACCTCATTTCTCATCTCCTTGTGCTCGGGTTCTCCATTCCAGCCACTTTACTAGCAATCTCCCTACTTGGAGCATCAGCACCTTTAACCTCCTGTTCCGTACAGGTTGCAATTTGTCCTGAGGATGAACGGGAAGACGGGGAACCAATGAGAGACTAGCTCTTGGTGTTGGGACAGGCACAGGTCACTCTATTTTCCCATCAGGAAGAAGAATTAACCACAGGCTCAGCCTGCCCCCCGGAACCAGAACAGGGCCTGAAGCCATCCTGCGCTTTTGCGGCCAGCTCCCAAAAATGCGACTTGTAAAATGGAGCTTCAGGGCACTGCAATTCACAAACCTGCAGAGTTATAAATGATAACTCTCGTCCACAAATATATTGAGGGAAGGCAAAGAAGAGGATTTGAAATCAAGGCAGAATTGCAGGAAACAGATTTCAGGAGGTAGATTCGAATCGCCTTTAAAGCACATGAAAGGCAGCAAAACGTTGACCATGATGCCCTTGGCCAAAAAGGGCGTAGGCGTTTTTTCCTGAATATATTCAGGAAAAAACGCGTACGCCCTTTTTGGCCAACCAAGCAACCTGGAAAGGCAAATCAGCGCTACAAAGAAGTCTTGCTTCCCATCGGTCAAAAGGGCCATGCTGAAAAAAGTGTCAAAACCAGAAATGCAGGACAGGCCATGGAGAAATGGGAGCCTTGCTACACTAATGGGCGGGATGTAAATTGCCAACAGCCACTCTGGAGAAGTGTACGGTGTGTCCTGAAACATTTAAAAAACACAGCTTAGAGAGCATAGGGCGCTTCCACGCATGGGGGGATAAAGTGGGAAAATTGAAAATCAGCAAGACACAGGCACCCCAAAGTTTAGGGCTGCTCTGTTGACAAGGACCTCCACTTCATTCCACCTTAAATATCACAGGAAAGCGAAAAATGGATCAAAAAGTTGTGGTCCTTATGTACAATGGAATATCACTCAGCCATGAAATCAATGTCATAAGGCTAGTAGCAGCATGATGAGTGGATTTAGGTAAGACGATTCTAAGTGAAATAAGTCACACAGAAAAGGACACTTCTCATAAGGTGTCACTTATAGAGGGAATGTAAAAACCGTTACACTTGAACTGAATTACAAAACAGAACAGAGTCACACATGCAGAAAACACACTATGGCTGCTTAACGGGAAAGGTGAGGTGGGGTGATACATAAAACAAGAGTTTCAAATTAGCTCAGATACCGTTCCATAAGCCCAATATGTAATAGACAAGACCTACTCCTTGCTCAGAGAACTGGACTCAACACGCCCGATTCACCGCACAAGAATATATCTGACTAGTAATAATCTTAAAACCTATGTATTGATATCTCTCTGTTAGTGTGTCAAGTGGGTGTAAAGCGGCATAAACACAGCCGTGAAAAGCAGCTAAACCCCATTATAAAAATAAATTACTTTTAAAAACCCATGAAACAAAGACAGGGAAAGAGAGAGAAATTCTTACACAATTCGTTCAGGGGCTGTGATGCCACCTGGATTGACCATATCTAGACCCACAGCTGGATGAGACATAAGGGTGGACACTCTTGGGGCTGAGAGGTTTGGTGAGGTTGGGTGAGCAAACGCAGACCCTTTAAAGTAATACTGCGTGCTACCCATCGCATGGGTCCCAAATCTCCAGGTTCAAGGGCATCTTCCTACATCGAAAACATGCATGAGAAACCCAGAAGATGGTACACCGTGTGATGGGGAAAGGTTTCTAAAACGCACCTCATTTCTCATCTCCTTGTGCTCGGGTTCTCCATTCCAGCCACTTTACTAGCAATCTCCCTACTTGGAGCATCAGCACCTTTAACCTCCTGTTCCGTACAGGTTGCAATTTGTCCTGAGGATGAACGGGAAGACGGGGAACCAATGAGAGACTAGCTCTTGGTGTTGGGACAGGCACAGGTCACTCTATTTTCCCATCAGGAAGAAGAATTAACCACAGGCTCAGCCTGCCCCCCGGAACCAGAACAGGGCCTGAAGCCATCCTGCGCTTTTGCGGCCAGCTCCCAAAAATGCGACTTGTAAAATGGAGCTTCAGGGCACTGCAATTCACAAACCTGCAGAGTTATAAATGATAACTCTCGTCCACAAATATATTGAGGGAAGGCAAAGAAGAGGATTTGAAATCAAGGCAGAATTGCAGGAAACAGATTTCAGGAGGTAGATTCGAATCGCCTTTAAAGCACATGAAAAGCAGCAAAACGTTGACCATGATGCCCTTGGCCAAAAAGGGCGTAGGCGTTTTTTCCTGAATATATTCAGGAAAAAACGCGTACGCCCTTTTTGGCCAACCAAGCAACCTGGAAAGGCAAATCAGCGCTACAAAGAAGTCTCGCTTCCCATCGGTCAAAAGGGCCATGCTGAAAAAAGTGTCAAAACCAGAAATGCAGGACAGGCCATGGAGAAATGGGAGCCTTGCTACACTAATGGGCGGGATGTAAATTGCCAACAGCCACTCTGGAGAAGTGTACGGTGTGTCCTGAAACATTTAAAAAACACAGCTTAGAGAGCATAGGGCGCTTCCACGCATGGGGGGATAAAGTGGGAAAATTGAAAATCAGCAAGAAACAGGCACCCCAAAGTTTAGGGCTGCTCTGTTGACAAGGACCTCCACTTCATTCCACCTTAAATATCCCAGGAAAGCGAAAAATGGATCAAAAAGTTGTGGTCCTTATGTACAATGGAATATCACTCAGCCATGAAATCAATGTCATAAGGCTAGTAGCAGCATGATGAGTGGATTTAGGTAAGACGATTCTAAGTGAAATAAGTCACACAGAAAAGGACACTTCTCATAAGGTGTCACTTATAGAGGGAATGTAAAAACCGTTACACTTGAACTGAATTACAAAACAGAACAGAGTCACACATGCAGAAAACACACTATGGCTGCTTAACGGGAAAGGTGAGGTGGGGTGATACATAAAACAAGAGTTTCAAATTAGCTCAGATACCGTTCCATAAACCCAATATGTAATAGACAAGACCTACTCCTTGCTCAGAGAATTGACTCAACACGCCCGATTCACCGCACAAGAATATATCTGACTAGTAATAATCTTAAAAACTATGTATTGATATCCTTCTGTTAGTGTGTCAAGTGGGTGTAAAGCGGCATAAACACAGCCGTGAAAAGCAGCTAAACCCCATTATAAAAATAAATTACTTTTAAAAACCCATGAAACAAAGACAGGGAAAGAGAGAGAAATTCTTACACAATTCGTTCAGGGGCTGTGATGCCACCTGGATTGACCATATCTAGACCCACAGCTGGATGAGACATAAGGGTGGACACTCTTGGGGCTGAGAGGTTTGGTGAGGTTGGGTGAGCAAACGCAGACCCTTTAAAGTAATACTGCGTGCTACCCATCGCATGGGTCCCAAATCTCCAGGTTCAAGGGCATCTTCCTACATCGAAAACATGCATGAGAAACCCAGAAGATGGTACACCGTGTGATGGGGAAAGGTTTCTAAAACGCACCTCATTTCTCATCTCCTTGTGCTCGGGTTCGCCATTCCAGCCACTTTACTAGCAATCTCCCTACTTGGAGCATCAGCACCTTTAACCTCCTGTTCCGTACAGGTTGCAATTTGTCCTGAGGATGAACGGGAAGACGGGGAACCAATGAGAGACTAGCTCTTGGTGTTGGGACAGGCACAGGTCACTCTATTTTCCCATCAGGAAGAAGAATTAACCACAGGCTCAGCCTGCCCCCCGGAACCAGAACAGGGCCTGAAGCCATCCTGCGCTTTTGCGGCCAGCTCCCAAAAATGCGACTTGTAAAATGGAGCTTCAGGGCACTGCAATTCACAAACCTGCAGAGTTATAAATGATACCTCTCGTCCACAAATATATTGAGGGAAGGCAAAGAAGAGGATTTGAAATCAAGGCAGAATTGCAGGAAACAGATTTCAGGAGGTAGATTCGAATTGCCTTTAAAGCACATGAAAAGCGGCAAAACGTTGACAATGATGCCCTTGGCCAAAAAGGGCGTATGCGTTTTTTCCTGAATATATTCAGGAAAAAACGCATACGCCCTTTTTGGCCAACCAAGCAACCTGGAAAGGCAAATCAGCGCTACAAAGAAGTCTCGCTTCCCATCGGTCAAAAGGGCCATGCTGAAAAAAGTGTCAAAACCAGAAATGCAGGACAGGCCATGGAGAAATGGGAGCCTTGCTACACTGATGGGCGGGATGTAAATTGCCAACAGCCACTCTGGAGAAGTGTACGGTGTGTCCTGAAACATCTAAAAAACACAGCTTAGAGAGCATAGGGCACTTCCACGCATGGGGGGATAAAGTGGGAAAATTGAAAATCAGCAAGACACAAGCACCCCAAAGTTTAGGGCTGCTCTGTTGACAAGGACCTCCACTTCATTCCACCTTAAATATCCCAGGAAAGCGAAAAATGGATCAAAAAGTTGTGGTCCTTATGTACAATGGAATATCACTCAGCCATGAAATCAATGTCATAAGGCTAGTAGCAGCATGATGAGTGGATTTAGGTAAGACGATTCTAAGTGAAATAAGTCACACAGAAAAGGACACTTCTCATAAGGTGTCACTTATAGAGGGAATGTAAAAACCGTTACACTTGAACTGAATTACAAAACAGAACAGAGTCACACATGCAGAAAACACACTATGGCTGCTTAACGGGAAAGGTGAGGTGGGGTGATACATAAAACAAGAGTTTCAAATTAGCTCAGATACCGTTCCATAAGCCCAATATGTAATAGACAAGACCTACTCCTTGCTCAGAGAACTGGACTCAACACGCCCGATTCACCGCACAAGAATATATCTGACTAGTAATAATCTTAAAACCTATGTATTGATATCTCTCTGTTAGTGTGTCAAGTGGGTGTAAAGCGGCATAAACACAGCCGTGAAAAGCAGCTAAACCCCATTATAAAAATAAATTACTTTTAAAAACCCATGAAACAAAGACAGGGAAAGAGAGAGAAATTCTTACACAATTCGTTCAGGGGCTGTGATGCCACCTGGATTGACCATATCTAGACCCACAGCTGGATGAGACATAAGGGTGGACACTCTTGGGGCTGAGAGGTTTGGTGAGGTTGGGTGAGCAAACGCAGACCCTTTAAAGTAATACTGCGTGCTACCCATCGCATGGGTCCCAAATCTCCAGGTTCAAGGGCATCTTCCTACATCGAAAACATGCATGAGAAACCCAGAAGATGGTACACCGTGTGATGGGGAAAGGTTTCTAAAACGCACCTCATTTCTCATCTCCTTGTGCTCGGGTTCGCCATTCCAGCCACTTTACTAGCAATCTCCCTACTTGGAGCATCAGCACCTTTAACCTCCTGTTCCGTACAGGTTGCAATTTGTCCTGAGGATGAACGGGAAGACGGGGAACCAATGAGAGACTAGCTCTTGGTGTTGGGACAGGCACAGGTCACTCTATTTTCCCATCAGGAAGAAGAATTAACCACAGGCTCAGCCTGCCCCCCGGAACCAGAACAGGGCCTGAAGCCATCCTGCGCTTTTGCGGCCAGCTCCCAAAAATGCGACTTGTAAAATGGAGCTTCAGGGCACTGCAATTCACAAACCTGCAGAGTTATAAATGATAACTCTCGTCCACAAATATATTGAGGGAAGGCAAAGAAGAGGATTTGAAATCAAGGCAGAATTGCAGGAAACAGATTTCAGGAGGTAGATTCGAATCGCCTTTAAAGCACATGAAAGGCGGCAAAACGTTGACAATGATGCCCTTGGCCAAAAAGGGCGTATGCGTTTTTTCCTGAATATATTCAGGAAAAAACGCATACGCCCTTTTTGGCCAACCAAGCAACCTGGAAAGGCAAATCAGCGCTACAAAGAAGTCTCGCTTCCCATCGGTCAAAAGGGCCATGCTGAAAAAAGTGTCAAAACCAGAAATGCAGGACAGGCCATGGAGAAATGGGAGCCTTGCTACACTGATGGGCGGGATGTAAATTGCCAACAGCCACTCTGGAGAAGTGTACGGTGTGTCCTGAAACATCTAAAAAACACAGCTTAGAGAGCATAGGGCACTTCCACGCATGGGGGGATAAAGTGGGAAAATTGAAAATCAGCAAGACACAAGCACCCCAAAGTTTAGGGCTGCTCTGTTGACAAGGACCTCCACTTCATTCCACCTTAAATATCCCAGGAAAGCGAAAAATGGATCAAAAAGTTGTGGTCCTTATGTACAATGGAATATCACTCAGCCATGAAATCAATGTCATAAGGCTAGTAGCAGCATGATGAGTGGATTTAGGTAAGACGATTCTAAGTGAAATAAGTCACACAGAAAAGGACACTTCTCATAAGGTGTCACTTATAGAGGGAATGTAAAAACCGTTACACTTGAACTGAATTACAAAACAGAACAGAGTCACACATGCAGAAAACACACTATGGCTGCTTAACGGGAAAGGTGAGGTGGGGTGATACATAAAACAAGAGTTTCAAATTAGCTCAGATACCGTTCCATAAGCCCAATATGTAATAGACAAGACCTACTCCTTGCTCAGAGAACTGGACTCAACACGCCCGATTCACCGCACAAGAATATATCTGACTAGTAATAATCTTAAAACCTATGTATTGATATCTCTCTGTTAGTGTGTCAAGTGGGTGTAAAGCGGCATAAACACAGCCGTGAAAAGCAGCTAAACCCCATTATAAAAATAAATTACTTTTAAAAACCCATGAAACAAAGACAGGGAAAGAGAGAGAAATTCTTACACAATTCGTTCAGGGGCTGTGATGCCACCTGGATTGACCATATCTAGACCCACAGCTGGATGAGACATAAGGGTGGACACTCTTGGGGCTGAGAGGTTTGGTGAGGTTGGGTGAGCAAACGCAGACCCTTTAAAGTAATACTGCGTGCTACCCATCGCATGGGTCCCAAATCTCCAGGTTCAAGGGCATCTTCCTACATCGAAAACATGCATGAGAAACCCAGAAGATGGTACACCGTGTGATGGGGAAAGGTTTCTAAAACGCACCTCATTTCTCATCTCCTTGTGCTCGGGTTCGCCATTCCAGCCACTTTACTAGCAATCTCCCTACTTGGAGCATCAGCACCTTTAACCTCCTGTTCCGTACAGGTTGCAATTTGTCCTGAGGATGAACGGGAAGACGGGGAACCAATGAGAGACTAGCTCTTGGTGTTGGGACAGGCACAGGTCACTCTATTTTCCCATCAGGAAGAAGAATTAACCACAGGCTCAGCCTGCCCCCCGGAACCAGAACAGGGCCTGAAGCCATCCTGCGCTTTTGCGGCCAGCTCCCAAAAATGCGACTTGTAAAATGGAGCTTCAGGGCACTGCAATTCACAAACCTGCAGAGTTATAAATGATAACTCTCGTCCACAAATATATTGAGGGAAGGCAAAGAAGAGGATTTGAAATCAAGGCAGAATTTCAGGAAACAGATTTCAGGAGGTAGATTCGAATCTCCTTTAAAGCACATGAAAAGCGGCAAAACGTTGACAATGATGCCCTTGGCCAAAAAGGGCGTATGCGTTTTTTCCTGAATATATTCAGGAAAAAACGCATACGCCCTTTTTGGCCAACCAAGCAACCTGGAAAGGCAAATCAGCGCTACAAAGAAGTCTCGCTTCCCATCGGTCAAAAGGGCCATGCTGAAAAAAGTGTCAAAACCAGAAATGCAGGACAGGCCATGGAGAAATGGGAGCCTTGCTACACTGATGGGCGGGATGTAAATTGCCAACAGCCACTCTGGAGAAGTGTACGGTGTGTCCTGAAACATCTAAAAAACACAGCTTAGAGAGCATAGGGCACTTCCACGCATGGGGGGATAAAGTGGGAAAATTGAAAATCAGCAAGACACAAGCACCCCAAAGTTTAGGGCTGCTCTGTTGACAAGGACCTCCACTTCATTCCACCTTAAATATCCCAGGAAAGCGAAAAATGGATCAAAAAGTTGTGGTCCTTATGTACAATGGAATATCACTCAGCCATGAAATCAATGTCATAAGGCTAGTAGCAGCATGATGAGTGGATTTAGGTAAGACGATTCTAAGTGAAATAAGTCACACAGAAAAGGACACTTCTCATAAGGTGTCACTTATAGAGGGAATGTAAAAACCGTTACACTTGAACTGAATTACAAAACAGAACAGAGTCACACATGCAGAAAACACACTATGGCTGCTTAACGGGAAAGGTGAGGTGGGGTGATACATAAAACAAGAGTTTCAAATTAGCTCAGATACCGTTCCATAAGCCCAATATGTAATAGACAAGACCTACTCCTTGCTCAGAGAACTGGACTCAACACGCCCGATTCACCGCACAAGAATATATCTGACTAGTAATAATCAAAACCTATGTATTGATATCTCTCTGTTAGTGTGTCAAGTGGGTGTAAAGCAGCATAAACACAGCCGTGAAAAGCAGCTAAACCCCATTATAAAAATAAATTACTTTTAAAAACCCATGAAACAAAGACAGGGAAAGAGAGAGAAATTCTTACACAATTCGTTCAGGGGCTGTGATGCCACCTGGATTGACCATATCTAGACCCACAGCTGGATGAGACATAAGGGTGGACACTCTTGGGGCTGAGAGGTTTGGTGAGGTTGGGTGAGCAAACGCAGACCCTTTAAAGTAATACTGCGTGCTACCCATCGCATGGGTCCCAAATCTCCAGGTTCAAGGGCATCTTCCTACATCGAAAACATGCATGAGAAACCCAGAAGATGGTACACCGTGTGATGGGGAAAGGTTTCTAAAACGCACCTCATTTCTCATCTCCTTGTGCTCGGGTTCGCCATTCCAGCCACTTTACTAGCAATCTCCCTACTTGGAGCATCAGCACCTTTAACCTCCTGTTCCGTACAGGTTGCAATTTGTCCTGAGGATGAACGGGAAGACGGGGAACCAATGAGAGACTAGCTCTTGGTGTTGGGACAGGCACAGGTCACTCTATTTTCCCATCAGGAAGAAGAATTAACCACAGGCTCAGCCTGCCCCCCGGAACCAGAACAGGGCCTGAAGCCATCCTGCGCTTTTGCGGCCAGCTCCCAAAAATGCGACTTGTAAAATGGAGCTTCAGGGCACTGCAATTCACAAACCTGCAGAGTTATAAATGATAACTCTCGTCCACAAATATATTGAGGGAAGGCAAAGAAGAGGATTTGAAATCAAGGCAGAATTTCAGGAAACAGATTTCAGGAGGTAGATTCGAATCTCCTTTAAAGCACATGAAAAGCGGCAAAACGTTGACAATGATGCCCTTGGCCAAAAAGGGCGTATGCGTTTTTTCCTGAATATATTCAGGAAAAAACGCATACGCCCTTTTTGGCCAACCAAGCAACCTGGAAAGGCAAATCAGCGCTACAAAGAAGTCTCGCTTCCCATCGGTCAAAAGGGCCATGCTGAAAAAAGTGTCAAAACCAGAAATGCAGGACAGGCCATGGAGAAATGGGAGCCTTGCTACACTGATGGGCGGGATGTAAATTGCCAACAGCCACTCTGGAGAAGTGTACGGTGTGTCCTGAAACATCTCAAAAACACAGCTTAGAGAGCATAGGGCACTTCCACGCATGGGGGGATAAAGTGGGAAAATTGAAAATCAGCAAGACACAAGCACCCCAAAGTTTAGGGCTGCTCTGTTGACAAGGACCTCCACTTCATTCCACCTTAAATATCCCAGGAAAGCGAAAAATGGATCAAAAAGTTGTGGTCCTTATGTACAATGGAATATCACTCAGCCATGAAATCAATGTCATAAGGCTAGTAGCAGCATGATGAGTGGATTTAGGTAAGACGATTCTAAGTGAAATAAGTCACACAGAAAAGGACACTTCTCATAAGGTGTCACTTATAGAGGGAATGTAAAAACCGTTACACTTGAACTGAATTACAAAACAGAACAGAGTCACACATGCAGAAAACACACTATGGCTGCTTAACGGGAAAGGTGAGGTGGGGTGATACATAAAACAAGAGTTTCAAATTAGCTCAGATACCGTTCCATAAGCCCAATATGTAATAGACAAGACCTACTCCTTGCTCAGAGAACTGGACTCAACACGCCCGATTCACCGCACAAGAATATATCTGACTAGTAATAATCAAAACCTATGTATTGATATCTCTCTGTTAGTGTGTCAAGTGGGTGTAAAGCAGCATAAACACAGCCGTGAAAAGCAGCTAAACCCCATTATAAAAATAAATTACTTTTAAAAACCCATGAAACAAAGACAGGGAAAGAGAGAAATTCTTACACAATTCGTTCAGGGGCTGTGATGCCACCTGGATTGACCATATCTAGACCCACAGCTGGATGAGACATAAGGGTGGACACTCTTGGGGCTGAGAGGTTTGGTGAGGTTGGGTGAGCAAACGCAGACCCTTTAAAGTAATACTGCGTGCTACCCATCGCATGGGTCCCAAATCTCCAGGTTCAAGGGCATCTTCCTACATCGAAAACATGCATGAGAAACCCAGAAGATGGTACACCGTGTGATGGGGAAAGGTTTCTAAAACGCACCTCATTTCTCATCTCCTTGTGCTCGGGTTCGCCATTCCAGCCACTTTACTAGCAATCTCCCTACTTGGAGCATCAGCACCTTTAACCTCCTGTTCCGTACAGGTTGCAATTTGTCCTGAGGATGAACGGGAAGACGGGGAACCAATGAGAGACTAGCTCTTGGTGTTGGGACAGGCACAGGTCACTCTATTTTCCCATCAGGAAGAAGAATTAACCACAGGCTCAGCCTGCCCCCCGGAACCAGAACAGGGCCTGAAGCCATCCTGCGCTTTTGCGGCCAGCTCCCAAAAATGCGACTTGTAAAATGGAGCTTCAGGGCACTGCAATTCACAAACCTGCAGAGTTATAAATGATACCTCTCGTCCACAAATATATTGAGGGAAGGCAAAGAAGAGGATTTGAAATCAAGGCAGAATTGCAGGAAACAGATTTCAGGAGGTAGATTCGAATTGCCTTTAAAGCACATGAAAAGCGGCAAAACGTTGACAATGATGCCCTTGGCCAAAAAGGGCGTATGCGTTTTTTCCTGAATATATTCAGGAAAAAACGCATACGCCCTTTTTGGCCAACCAAGCCACCTGGAAAGGCAAATCAGCGCTACAAAGAAGTCTCGCTTCCCATCGGTCAAAAGGGCCATGCTGAAAAAAGTGTCAAAACCAGAAATGCAGGACAGGCCATGGAGAAATGGGAGCCTTGCTACACTGATGGGCGGGATGTAAATTGCCAACAGCCACTCTGGAGAAGTGTACGGTGTGTCCTGAAACATCTAAAAAACACAGCTTAGAGAGCATAGGGCACTTCCACGCATGGGGGGATAAAGTGGGAAAATTGAAAATCAGCAAGACACAAGCACCCCAAAGTTTAGGGCTGCTCTGTTGACAAGGACCTCCACTTCATTCCACCTTAAATATCCCAGGAAAGCGAAAAATGGATCCAAAAGTTGTGGTCCTTATGTACAATGGAATATCACTCAGCCATGAAATCAATGTCATAAGGCTAGTAGCAGCATGATGAGTGGATTTAGGTAAGACGATTCTAAGTGAAATAAGTCACACAGAAAAGGACACTTCTCATAAGGTGTCACTTATAGAGGGAATGTAAAAACCGTTACACTTGAACTGAATTACAAAACAGAACAGAGTCACACATGCAGAAAACACACTATGGCTGCTTAACGGGAAAGGTGAGGTGGGGTGATACATAAAACAAGAGTTTCAAATTAGCTCAGATACCGTTCCATAAGCCCAATATGTAATAGACAAGACCTACTCCTTGCTCAGAGAACTGGACTCAACACGCCCGATTCACCGCACAAGAATATATCTGACTAGTAATAATCTTAAAACCTATGTATTGATATCTCTCTGTTAGTGTGTCAAGTGGGTGTAAAGCGGCATAAACACAGCCGTGAAAAGCAGCTAAACCCCATTATAAAAATAAATTACTTTTAAAAACCCATGAAACAAAGACAGGGAAAGAGAGAGAAATTCTTACACAATTCGTTCAGGGGCTGTGATGCCACCTGGATTGACCATATCTAGACCCACAGCTGGATGAGACATAAGGGTGGACACTCTTGGGGCTGAGAGGTTTGGTGAGGTTGGGTGAGCAAACGCAGACCCTTTAAAGTAATACTGCGTGCTACCCATCGCATGGGTCCCAAATCTCCAGGTTCAAGGGCATCTTCCTACATCGAAAACATGCATGAGAAACCCAGAAGATGGTACACCGTGTGATGGGGAAAGGTTTCTAAAACGCACCTCATTTCTCATCTCCTTGTGCTCGGGTTCGCCATTCCAGCCACTTTACTAGCAATCTCCCTACTTGGAGCATCAGCACCTTTAACCTCCTGTTCCGTACAGGTTGCAATTTGTCCTGAGGATGAACGGGAAGACGGGGAACCAATGAGAGACTAGCTCTTGGTGTTGGGACAGGCACAGGTCACTCTATTTTCCCATCAGGAAGAAGAATTAACCACAGGCTCAGCCTGCCCCCCGGAACCAGAACAGGGCCTGAAGCCATCCTGCGCTTTTGCGGCCAGCTCCCAAAAATGCGACTTGTAAAATGGAGCTTCAGGGCACTGCAATTCACAAACCTGCAGAGTTATAAATGATACCTCTCGTCCACAAATATATTGAGGGAAGGGAAAGAAGAGGATTTGAAATCAAGGCAGAATTGCAGGAAACAGATTTCAGGAGGTAGATTCGAATCGCTTTTAAAGCACATGAAAAGCGGCAAAACGTTGACAATGATGCCCTTGGCCAAAAAGGGCGTATGCGTTTTTTCCTGAATATATTCAGGAAAAAACGCATATGCCCTTTTTGGCCAACCAAGCAACCTGGAAAGGCAAATCAGCGCTACAAAGAAGTCTCGCTTCCCATCGGTCAAAAGGGCCATGCTGAAAAAAGTGTCAAAACCAGAAATGCAGGACAGGCCATGGAGAAATGGGAGCCTTGCTACACTGATGGGCGGGATGTAAATTGCCAACAGCCACTCTGGAGAAGTGTACGGTGTGTCCTGAAACATCTAAAAAACACAGCTTAGAGAGCATAGGGCACTTCCACGCATGGGGGGATAAAGTGGGAAAATTGAAAATCAGCAAGACACAAGCACCCCAAAGTTTAGGGCTGCTCTGTTGACAAGGACCTCCACTTCATTCCACCTTAAATATCCCAGGAAAGCGAAAAATGGATCAAAAAGTTGTGGTCCTTATGTACAATGGAATATCACTCAGCCATGAAATCAATGTCATAAGGCTAGTAGCAGCATGATGAGTGGATTTAGGTAAGACGATTCTAAGTGAAATAAGTCACACAGAAAAGGACACTTCTCATAAGGTGTCACTTATAGAGGGAATGTAAAAACCGTTACACTTGAACTGAATTACAAAACAGAACAGAGTCACACATGCAGAAAACACACTATGGCTGCTTAACGGGAAAGGTGAGGTGGGGTGATACATAAAACAAGAGTTTCAAATTAGCTCAGATACCGTTCCATAAGCCCAATATGTAATAGACAAGACCTACTCCTTGCTCAGAGAACTGGACTCAACACGCCCGATTCACCGCACAAGAATATATCTGACTAGTAATAATCTTAAAACCTATGTATTGATATCTCTCTGTTAGTGTGTCAAGTGGGTGTAAAGCGGCATAAACACAGCCGTGAAAAGCAGCTAAACCCCATTATAAAAATAAATTACTTTTAAAAACCCATGAAACAAAGACAGGGAAAGAGAGAGAAATTCTTACACAATTCGTTCAGGGGCTGTGATGCCACCTGGATTGACCATATCTAGACCCACAGCTGGATGAGACATAAGGGTGGACACTCTTGGGGCTGAGAGGTTTGGTGAGGTTGGGTGAGCAAACGCAGACCCTTTAAAGTAATACTGCGTGCTACCCATCGCATGGGTCCCAAATCTCCAGGTTCAAGGGCATCTTCCTACATCGAAAACATGCATGAGAAACCCAGAAGATGGTACACCGTGTGATGGGGAAAGGTTTCTAAAACGCACCTCATTTCTCATCTCCTTGTGCTCGGGTTCTCCATTCCAGCCACTTTACTAGCAATCTCCCTACTTGGAGCATCAGCACCTTTAACCTCCTGTTCCGTACAGGTTGCAATTTGTCCTGAGGATGAACGGGAAGACGGGGAACCAATGAGAGACTAGCTCTTGGTGTTGGGACAGGCACAGGTCACTCTATTTTCCCATCAGGAAGAAGAATTAACCACAGGCTCAGCCTGCCCCCCGGAACCAGAACAGGGCCTGAAGCCATCCTGCGCTTTTGCGGCCAGCTCCCAAAAATGCGACTTGTAAAATGGAGCTTCAGGGCACTGCAATTCACAAACCTGCAGAGTTATAAATGATAACTCTCGTCCACAAATATATTGAGGGAAGGCAAAGAAGAGGATTTGAAATCAAGGCAGAATTGCAGGAAACAGATTTCAGGAGGTAGATTCGAATCGCCTTTAAAGCACATGAAAAGCAGCAAAACGTTGACCGTGATGCCCTTGGCCAAAAAGGGCGTAGGCGTTTTTTCCTGAATATATTCAGGAAAAAACGCGTACGCCCTTTTTGGCCAACCAAGCAACCTGGAAAGGCAAATCAGCGCTACAAAGAAGTCTTGCTTCCCATCGGTCAAAAGGGCCATGCTGAAAAAAGTGTCAAAACCAGAAATGCAGGACAGGCCATGGAGAAATGGGAGCCTTGCTACACTAATGGGCGGGATGTAAATTGCCAACAGCCACTCTGGAGAAGTGTACGGTGTGTCCTGAAACATTTAAAAAACACAGCTTAGAGAGCATAGGGCGCTTCCACGCATGGGGGGATAAAGTGGGAAAATTGAAAATCAGCAAGACACAGGCACCCCAAAGTTTAGGGCTGCTCTGTTGACAAGGACCTCCACTTCATTCCACCTTAAATATCACAGGAAAGCGAAAAATGGATCAAAAAGTTGTGGTCCTTATGTACAATGGAATATCACTCAGCCATGAAATCAATGTCATAAGGCTAGTAGCAGCATGATGAGTGGATTTAGGTAAGACGATTCTAAGTGAAATAAGTCACACAGAAAAGGACACTTCTCATAAGGTGTCACTTATAGAGGGAATGTAAAAACCGTTACACTTGAACTGAATTACAAAACAGAACAGAGTCACACATGCAGAAAACACACTATGGCTGCTTAACGGGAAAGGTGAGGTGGGGTGATACATAAAACAAGAGTTTCAAATTAGCTCAGATACCGTTCCATAAGCCCAATATGTAATAGACAAGACCTACTCCTTGCTCAGAGAACTGGACTCAACACGCCCGATTCACCGCACAAGAATATATCTGACTAGTAATAATCAAAACCTATGTATTGATATCTCTCTGTTAGTGTGTCAAGTGGGTGTAAAGCAGCATAAACACAGCCGTGAAAAGCAGCTAAACCCCATTATAAAAATAAATTACTTTTAAAAACCCATGAAACAAAGACAGGGAAAGAGAGAGAAATTCTTACACAATTCGTTCAGGGGCTGTGATGCCACCTGGATTGACCATATCTAGACCCACAGCTGGATGAGACATAAGGGTGGACACTCTTGGGGCTGAGAGGTTTGGTGAGGTTGGGTGAGCAAACGCAGACCCTTTAAAGTAATACTGCGTGCTACCCATCGCATGGGTCCCAAATCTCCAGGTTCAAGGGCATCTTCCTACATCGAAAACATGCATGAGAAACCCAGAAGATGGTACACCGTGTGATGGGGAAAGGTTTCTAAAACGCACCTCATTTCTCATCTCCTTGTGCTCGGGTTCTCCATTCCAGCCACTTTACTAGCAATCTCCCTACTTGGAGCATCAGCACCTTTAACCTCCTGTTCCGTACAGGTTGCAATTTGTCCTGAGGATGAACGGGAAGACGGGGAACCAATGAGAGACTAGCTCTTGGTGTTGGGACAGGCACAGGTCACTCTATTTTCCCATCAGGAAGAAGAATTAACCACAGGCTCAGCCTGCCCCCCGAAACCAGAACAGGGCCTGAAGCCATCCTGCGCTTTTGCGGCCAGCTCCCAAAAATGCGACTTGTAAAATGGAGCTTCAGGGCACTGCAATTCACAAACCTGCAGAGTTATAAATGATACCTCTCGTCCACAAATATATTGAGGGAAGGCAAAGAAGAGGATTTGAAATCAAGGCAGAATTGCAGGAAACAGATTTCAGGAGGTAGATTCGAATTGCCTTTAAAGCACATGAAAAGCGGCAAAACGTTGACAATGATGCCCTTGGCCAAAAAGGGCGTATGCGTTTTTTCCTGAATATATTCAGGAAAAAACGCATACGCCCTTTTTGGCCAACCAAGCCACCTGGAAAGGCAAATCAGCGCTACAAAGAAGTCTCGCTTCCCATCGGTCAAAAGGGCCATGCTGAAAAAAGTGTCAAAACCAGAAATGCAGGACAGGCCATGGAGAAATGGGAGCCTTGCTACACTGATGGGCGGGATGTAAATTGCCAGCAGCCACTCTGGAGAAGTGTACGGTGTGTCCTGAAACATCTAAAAAACACAGCTTAGAGAGCATAGGGCACTTCCACGCATGGGGGGATAAAGTGGGAAAATTGAAAATCAGCAAGACACAAGCACCCCAAAGTTTAGGGCTGCTCTGTTGACAAGGACCTCCACTTCATTCCACCTTAAATATCCCAGGAAAGCGAAAAATGGATCCAAAAGTTGTGGTCCTTATGTACAATGGAATATCACTCAGCCATGAAATCAATGTCATAAGGCTAGTAGCAGCATGATGAGTGGATTTAGGTAAGACGATTCTAAGTGAAATAAGTCACACAGAAAAGGACACTTCTCATAAGGTGTCACTTATAGAGGGAATGTAAAAACCGTTACACTTGAACTGAATTACAAAACAGAACAGAGTCACACATGCAGAAAACACACTATGGCTGCTTAACGGGAAAGGTGAGGTGGGGTGATACATAAAACAAGAGTTTCAAATTAGCTCAGATACCGTTCCATAAGCCCAATATGTAATAGACAAGACCTACTCCTTGCTCAGAGAACTGGACTCAACACGCCCGATTCACCGCACAAGAATATATCTGACTAGTAATAATCTTAAAACCTATGTATTGATATCTCTCTGTTAGTGTGTCAAGTGGGTGTAAAGCGGCATAAACACAGCCGTGAAAAGCAGCTAAACCCCATTATAAAAATAAATTACTTTTAAAAACCCATGAAACAAAGACAGGGAAAGAGAGAGAAATTCTTACACAATTCGTTCAGGGGCTGTGATGCCACCTGGATTGACCATATCTAGACCCACAGCTGGATGAGACATAAGGGTGGACACTCTTGGGGCTGAGAGGTTTGGTGAGGTTGGGTGAGCAAACGCAGACCCTTTAAAGTAATACTGCGTGCTACCCATCGCATGGGTCCCAAATCTCCAGGTTCAAGGGCATCTTCCTACATCGAAAACATGCATGAGAAACCCAGAAGATGGTACACCGTGTGATGGGGAAAGGTTTCTAAAACGCACCTCATTTCTCATCTCCTTGTGCTCGGGTTCGCCATTCCAGCCACTTTACTAGCAATCTCCCTACTTGGAGCATCAGCACCTTTAACCTCCTGTTCCGTACAGGTTGCAATTTGTCCTGAGGATGAACGGGAAGACGGGGAACCAATGAGAGACTAGCTCTTGGTGTTGGGACAGGCACAGGTCACTCTATTTTCCCATCAGGAAGAAGAATTAACCACAGGCTCAGCCTGCCCCCCGGAACCAGAACAGGGCCTGAAGCCATCCTGCGCTTTTGCGGCCAGCTCCCAAAAATGCGACTTGTAAAATGGAGCTTCAGGGCACTGCAATTCACAAACCTGCAGAGTTATAAATGATACCTCTCGTCCACAAATATATTGAGGGAAGGGAAAGAAGAGGATTTGAAATCAAGGCAGAATTGCAGGAAACAGATTTCAGGAGGTAGATTCGAATCGCTTTTAAAGCACATGAAAAGCGGCAAAACGTTGACAATGATGCCCTTGGCCAAAAAGGGCGTATGCGTTTTTTCCTGAATATATTCAGGAAAAAACGCATACGCCCTTTTTGGCCAACCAAGCAACCTGGAAAGGCAAATCAGCGCTACAAAGAAGTCTCGCTTCCCATCGGTCAAAAGGGCCATGCTGAAAAAAGTGTCAAAACCAGAAATGCAGGACAGGCCATGGAGAAATGGGAGCCTTGCTACACTGATGGGCGGGATGTAAATTGCCAACAGCCACTCTGGAGAAGTGTACGGTGTGTCCTGAAACATCTAAAAAACACAGCTTAGAGAGCATAGGGCACTTCCACGCATGGGGGGATAAAGTGGGAAAATTGAAAATCAGCAAGACACAAGCACCCCAAAGTTTAGGGCTGCTCTGTTGACAAGGACCTCCACTTCATTCCACCTTAAATATCCCAGGAAAGCGAAAAATGGATCAAAAAGTTGTGGTCCTTATGTACAATGGAATATCACTCAGCCATGAAATCAATGTCATAAGGCTAGTAGCAGCATGATGAGTGGATTTAGGTAAGACGATTCTAAGTGAAATAAGTCACACAGAAAAGGACACTTCTCATAAGGTGTCACTTATAGAGGGAATGTAAAAACCGTTACACTTGAACTGAATTACAAAACAGAACAGAGTCACACATGCAGAAAACACACTATGGCTGCTTAACGGGAAAGGTGAGGTGGGGTGATACATAAAACAAGAGTTTCAAATTAGCTCAGATACCGTTCCATAAGCCCAATATGTAATAGACAAGACCTACTCCTTGCTCAGAGAACTGGACTCAACACGCCCGATTCACCGCACAAGAATATATCTGACTAGTAATAATCTTAAAACCTATGTATTGATATCTCTCTGTTAGTGTGTCAAGTGGGTGTAAAGCGGCATAAACACAGCCGTGAAAAGCAGCTAAACCCCATTATAAAAATAAATTACTTTTAAAAACCCATGAAACAAAGACAGGGAAAGAGAGAGAAATTCTTACACAATTCGTTCAGGGGCTGTGATGCCACCTGGATTGACCATATCTAGACCCACAGCTGGATGAGACATAAGGGTGGACACTCTTGGGGCTGAGAGGTTTGGTGAGGTTGGGTGAGCAAACGCAGACCCTTTAAAGTAATACTGCGTGCTACCCATCGCATGGGTCCCAAATCTCCAGGTTCAAGGGCATCTTCCTACATCGAAAACATGCATGAGAAACCCAGAAGATGGTACACCGTGTGATGGGGAAAGGTTTCTAAAACGCACCTCATTTCTCATCTCCTTGTGCTCGGGTTCTCCATTCCAGCCACTTTACTAGCAATCTCCCTACTTGGAGCATCAGCACCTTTAACCTCCTGTTCCGTACAGGTTGCAATTTGTCCTGAGGATGAACGGGAAGACGGGGAACCAATGAGAGACTAGCTCTTGGTGTTGGGACAGGCACAGGTCACTCTATTTTCCCATCAGGAAGAAGAATTAACCACAGGCTCAGCCTGCCCCCCGGAACCAGAACAGGGCCTGAAGCCATCCTGCGCTTTTGCGGCCAGCTCCCAAAAATGCGACTTGTAAAATGGAGCTTCAGGGCACTGCAATTCACAAACCTGCAGAGTTATAAATGATAACTCTCGTCCACAAATATATTGAGGGAAGGCAAAGAAGAGGATTTGAAATCAAGGCAGAATTGCAGGAAACAGATTTCAGGAGGTAGATTCGAATCGCCTTTAAAGCACATGAAAAGCAGCAAAACGTTGACCATGATGCCCTTGGCCAAAAAGGGCGTAGGCGTTTTTTCCTGAATATATTCAGGAAAAAACGCGTACGCCCTTTTTGGCCAACCAAGCAACCTGGAAAGGCAAATCAGCGCTACAAAGAAGTCTCGCTTCCCATCGGTCAAAAGGGCCATGCTGAAAAAAGTGTCAAAACCAGAAATGCAGGACAGGCCATGGAGAAATGGGAGCCTTGCTACACTAATGGGCGGGATGTAAATTGCCAACAGCCACTCTGGAGAAGTGTACGGTGTGTCCTGAAACATTTAAAAAACACAGCTTAGAGAGCATAGGGCGCTTCCACGCATGGGGGGATAAAGTGGGAAAATTGAAAATCAGCAAGACACAGGCACCCCAAAGTTTAGGGCTGCTCTGTTGACAAGGACCTCCACTTCATTCCACCTTAAATATCCCAGGAAAGCGAAAAATGGATCAAAAAGTTGTGGTCCTTATGTACAATGGAATATCACTCAGCCATGAAATCAATGTCATAAGGCTAGTAGCAGCATGATGAGTGGATTTAGGTAAGACGATTCTAAGTGAAATAAGTCACACAGAAAAGGACACTTCTCATAAGGTGTCACTTATAGAGGGAATGTAAAAACCGTTACACTTGAACTGAATTACAAAACAGAACAGAGTCACACATGCAGAAAACACACTATGGCTGCTTAACGGGAAAGGTGAGGTGGGGTGATACATAAAACAAGAGTTTCAAATTAGCTCAGATACCGTTCCATAAACCCAATATGTAATAGACAAGACCTACTCCTTGCTCAGAGAATTGACTCAACACGCCCGATTCACCGCACAAGAATATATCTGACTAGTAATAATCTTAAAAACTATGTATTGATATCCTTCTGTTAGTGTGTCAAGTGGGTGTAAAGCGGCATAAACACAGCCGTGAAAAGCAGCTAAACCCCATTATAAAAATAAATTACTTTTAAAAACCCATGAAACAAAGACAGGGAAAGAGAGAGAAATTCTTACACAATTCGTTCAGGGGCTGTGATGCCACCTGGATTGACCATATCTAGACCCACAGCTGGATGAGACATAAGGGTGGACACTCTTGGGGCTGAGAGGTTTGGTGAGGTTGGGTGAGCAAACGCAGACCCTTTAAAGTAATACTGCGTGCTACCCATCGCATGGGTCCCAAATCTCCAGGTTCAAGGGCATCTTCCTACATCGAAAACATGCATGAGAAACCCAGAAGATG
The DNA here is from genome assembly GCF_965194825.1 of Balaenoptera physalus. Taxonomy (NCBI): domain Eukaryota; kingdom Metazoa; phylum Chordata; class Mammalia; order Artiodactyla; family Balaenopteridae; genus Balaenoptera; species Balaenoptera physalus. The sequence goes on from NW_028126021.1 coordinate 296,804, forward strand.
GTACACCGTGTGATGGGGAAAGGTTTCTAAAACGCACCTCATTTCTCATCTCCTTGTGCTCGGGTTCGCCATTCCAGCCACTTTACTAGCAATCTCCCTACTTGGAGCATCAGCACCTTTAACCTCCTGTTCCGTACAGGTTGCAATTTGTCCTGAGGATGAACGGGAAGACGGGGAACCAATGAGAGACTAGCTCTTGGTGTTGGGACAGGCACAGGTCACTCTATTTTCCCATCAGGAAGAAGAATTAACCACAGGCTCAGCCTGCCCCCCGGAACCAGAACAGGGCCTGAAGCCATCCTGCGCTTTTGCGGCCAGCTCCCAAAAATGCGACTTGTAAAAGGGAGCTTCAGGGCACTGCAATTCACAAACCTGCAGAGTTATAAATGATAACTCTCGTCCACAAATATATTGAGGGAAGGCAAAGAAGAGGATTTGAAATCAAGGCAGAATTGCAGGAAACAGATTTCAGGAGGTAGATTCGAATCGCCTTTAAAGCACATGAAAAGCGGCAAAACGTTGACAATGATGCCCTTGGCCAAAAAGGGCGTATGCGTTTTTTCCTGAATATATTCAGGAAAAAACGCATACGCCCTTTTTGGCCAACCAAGCAACCTGGAAAGGCAAATCAGCGCTACAAAGAAGTCTCGCTTCCCATCGGTCAAAAGGGCCATGCTGAAAAAAGTGTCAAAACCAGAAATGCAGGACAGGCCATGGAGAAATGGGAGCCTTGCTACACTGATGGGCGGGATGTAAATTGCCAACAGCCACTCTGGAGAAGTGTACGGTGTGTCCTGAAACATCTAAAAAACACAGCTTAGAGAGCATAGGGCACTTCCACGCATGGGGGGATAAAGTGGGAAAATTGAAAATCAGCAAGACACAAGCACCCCAAAGTTTAGGGCTGCTCTGTTGACAAGGACCTCCACTTCATTCCACCTTAAATATCCCAGGAAAGCGAAAAATGGATCAAAAAGTTGTGGTCCTTATGTACAATGGAATAACACTCAGCCATGAAATCAATGTCATAAGGCTAGTAGCAGCATGATGAGTGGATTTAGGTAAGACGATTCTAAGTGAAATAAGTCACACAGAAAAGGACACTTCTCATAAGGTGTCACTTATAGAGGGAATGTAAAAACCGTTACACTTGAACTGAATTACAAAACAGAACAGAGTCACACATGCAGAAAACACACTATGGCTGCTTAACGGGAAAGGTGAGGTGGGGTGATACATAAAACAAGAGTTTCAAATTAGCTCAGATACCGTTCCATAAACCCAATATGTAATAGACAAGACCTACTCCTTGCTCAGAGAATTGACTCAACACGCCCGATTCACCGCACAAGAATATATCTGACTAGTAATAATCTTAAAACCTATGTATTGATATCTCTCTGTTAGTGTGTCAAGTGGGTGTAAAGCGGCATAAACACAGCCGTGAAAAGCAGCTAAACCCCATTATAAAAATAAATTATTTTAAAAACCCATGAAACAAAGACAGGGAAAGAGAGAGAAATTCTTAAACAATTCGTTCAGGGGCTGTGATGCAACCTGGATTGACCATATCTAGACCCACAGCTGGATGAGACATAAGGGTGGACACTCTTGGGGTTGAGAGGTTTGGTGAGGTTGGGTGAGCAAACGCAGACCCTTTAAAGTAATACTGCGTGCTACCCATCGCATGGGTCCCAAATCTCCAGGTTCAAGGGCATCTTCCTACATCGAAAACATGCATGAGAAACCCAGAAGATGGTACACCGTGTGATGGGGAAAGGTTTCTAAAACGCACCTCATTTCTCATCTCCTTGTGCTCGGGTTCGCCATTCCAGCCACTTTACTAGCAATCTCCCTACTTGGAGCCTCAGCACCTTTAACCTCCTGTTCCGTACAGGTTGCAATTTGTCCTGAGGATGAACGGGAAGACGGGGAACCAATGAGAGACTAGCTCTTGGTGTTGGGACAGGCACAGGTCACTCTATTTTCCCATCAGGAAGAAGAATTAACCACAGGCTCAGCCTACACCCCGGAACCAGAACAGGGCCTGAAGCCATCCTGCGCTTTTGTGGCCAGCCCCCAAAAATGTGACTTGTAAAAAGGAGCTTCAGGGCACTGCAATTCACAAACCTGCAGAGTTATAAATGATAACTCTCGTCCACAAATATATTGAGGGAAGGCAAAGAAGAGGATTTGAAATCAAGGCAGAATTGCAGGAAACAGATTTCAGGAGGTAGATTCGAATCGCCTTTAAAGCACATGAAAAGCGGCAAAACGTTGACAATGATGCCCTTGGCCAAAAAGGGCGTATGCGTTTTTTCCTGAATATATTCAGGAAAAAACGCATACGCCCTTTTTGGCCAACCAAGCAACCTGGAAAGGCAAATCAGCGCTACAAAGAAGTCTCGCTTCCCATCGGTCAAAAGGGCCATGCTGAAAAAAGTGTCAAAACCAGAAATGCAGGACAGGCCATGGAGAAATGGGAGCCTTGCTACACTGATGGGCGGGATGTAAATTGCCAACAGCCACTCTGGAGAAGTGTACGGTGTGTCCTGAAACATCTAAAAAACACAGCTTAGAGAGCATAGGGCGCTTCCACGCATGGGGTGATAAAGTGGGAAAATCGAAAATCAGCAAGACACAGGCACCCCAAAGTTTAGGGCTGCTCTGTTGACAAGGACCTCCACTTCATTCCACCTTAAATATCCCAGGAAAGCGAAAAATGGATCAAAAAGTTGTGGTCCTAATGTACAATGGAATATCACTCAGCCATGAAATCAATGTCATAAGGCTAGTAGCAGCATGATGAGTGGATTTAGGTAAGACGATTCTAAGTGAAATAAGTCACACAGAAAAGGACACTTCTCATAAGGTGTCACTTATAGAGGGAATGTAAAAACCGTTACACTTGAACTGAATTACAAAACAGAACACAGTCACACATGCAGAAAACACACTATGGCTGCTTAACGGGAAAGGTGAGGTGGGGTGATACATAAAACAAGAGTTTCAAATTAGCTCAGATACCGTTCCATAAACCCAATATGTAATAGACAAGACCTACTCCTTGCTCAGAGAACTGGACTCAACACGCCCGATTCACTGCACAAGAATATATCTGACTAGTAATAATCTTAAAACCTATGTATTGATATCTCTCTGTTAGTGTGTCAAGTGGGTGTAAAGCGGCATAAACACAGCCGTGAAAAGCAGCTAAACCCCATTATAAAACTAAATTACTTTTAAAAACCCATGAAACAAAGACAGGGAAAGAGAGAGAAATTCTTACACAATTCGTTCAGGGGCTCTGATGCAACCTGGATTGACCATATCTAGACCCACAGCTGGATGAGACATAAGGGTGGACACTCCTGGGGCTGAGAGGTTTGGTGAGGTTGGGTGAGCAAACGCAGATCCTTTAAAGTAATACTGCGTGCTACCCATCGCATGGGTCCCAAATCTCCAGGTTCAAGGGCATCTTCCTACATCGAAAACATGCATGAGAAACCCAGAAGGTGGTACACCGTGTGATGGGGAAAGGTTTCTAAAACGCACCTCATTTCTCATCTCCTTGTGCTCGGGTTCGCCATTCCAGCCACTTTACTAGCAATCTCCCTACTTGGAGCATCAGCACCTTTAACCTCCTGTTCCGTACAGGTTGCAATTTGTCCTGAGGATGAACGGGAAGACGGGGAACCAATGAGAGACTAGCTCTTGGTGTTGGGACAGGCACAGGTCACTCTATTTTCCCATCAGGAAGAAGAATTAACCACAGGCACAGCCTGCTCCCCGGAACCAGAACAGGGCCTGAAGCCATCCTGCGCTTTTGCGGCCAGCTCCCAAAAAAGTGACTTGTAAAATGGAGCTTCAGGGCACTGCAATTCACAAACCTGCAGAGTTATAAATGATACCTCTCGTCCACAAATATATTGAGGGAAGGGAAAGAAGAGGATTTGAAATCAAGGCAGAATTGCAGGAAACAGATTTCAGGAGGTAGATTCGAATCGCTTTTAAAGCACATGAAAAGCGGCAAAACGTTGACAATGATGCCCTTGGCCAAAAAGGGCGTATGCGTTTTTTCCTGAATATATTCAGGAAAAAACGCATACGCCCTTTTTGGCCAACCAAGCAACCTGGAAAGGCAAATCAGCGCTACAAAGAAGTCTCGCTTCCCATCGGTCAAAAGGGCCATGCTGAAAAAAGTGTCAAAACCAGAAATGCAGGACAGGCCATGGAGAAATGGGAGCCTTGCTACACTGATGGGCGGGATGTAAATTGCCAACAGCCACTCTGGAGAAGTGTACGGTGTGTCCTGAAACATCTAAAAAACACAGCTTAGAGAGCATAGGGCACTTCCACGCATGGGGGGATAAAGTGGGAAAATTGAAAATCAGCAAGACACAAGCACCCCAAAGTTTAGGGCTGCTCTGTTGACAAGGACCTCCACTTCATTCCACCTTAAATATCCCAGGAAAGCGAAAAATGGATCAAAAAGTTGTGGTCCTTATGTACAATGGAATATCACTCAGCCATGAAATCAATGTCATAAGGCTAGTAGCAGCATGATGAGTGGATTTAGGTAAGACGATTCTAAGTGAAATAAGTCACACAGAAAAGGACACTTCTCATAAGGTGTCACTTATAGAGGGAATGTAAAAACCGTTACACTTGAACTGAATTACAAAACAGAACAGAGTCACACATGCAGAAAACACACTATGGCTGCTTAACGGGAAAGGTGAGGTGGGGTGATACATAAAACAAGAGTTTCAAATTAGCTCAGATACCGTTCCATAAGCCCAATATGTAATAGACAAGACCTACTCCTTGCTCAGAGAACTGGACTCAACACGCCCGATTCACCGCACAAGAATATATCTGACTAGTAATAATCTTAAAACCTATGTATTGATATCTCTCTGTTAGTGTGTCAAGTGGGTGTAAAGCGGCATAAACACAGCCGTGAAAAGCAGCTAAACCCCATTATAAAAATAAATTACTTTTAAAAACCCATGAAACAAAGACAGGGAAAGAGAGAGAAATTCTTACACAATTCGTTCAGGGGCTGTGATGCCACCTGGATTGACCATATCTAGACCCACAGCTGGATGAGACATAAGGGTGGACACTCTTGGGGCTGAGAGGTTTGGTGAGGTTGGGTGAGCAAACGCAGACCCTTTAAAGTAATACTGCGTGCTACCCATCGCATGGGTCCCAAATCTCCAGGTTCAAGGGCATCTTCCTACATCGAAAACATGCATGAGAAACCCAGAAGATGGTACACCGTGTGATGGGGAAAGGTTTCTAAAACGCACCTCATTTCTCATCTCCTTGTGCTCGGGTTCTCCATTCCAGCCACTTTACTAGCAATCTCCCTACTTGGAGCATCAGCACCTTTAACCTCCTGTTCCGTACAGGTTGCAATTTGTCCTGAGGATGAACGGGAAGACGGGGAACCAATGAGAGACTAGCTCTTGGTGTTGGGACAGGCACAGGTCACTCTATTTTCCCATCAGGAAGAAGAATTAACCACAGGCTCAGCCTGCCCCCCGGAACCAGAACAGGGCCTGAAGCCATCCTGCGCTTTTGCGGCCAGCTCCCAAAAATGCGACTTGTAAAATGGAGCTTCAGGGCACTGCAATTCACAAACCTGCAGAGTTATAAATGATAACTCTCGTCCACAAATATATTGAGGGAAGGCAAAGAAGAGGATTTGAAATCAAGGCAGAATTGCAGGAAACAGATTTCAGGAGGTAGATTCGAATCGCCTTTAAAGCACATGAAAAGCAGCAAAACGTTGACCATGATGCCCTTGGCCAAAAAGGGCGTAGGCGTTTTTTCCTGAATATATTCAGGAAAAAACGCGTACGCCCTTTTTGGCCAACCAAGCAACCTGGAAAGGCAAATCAGCGCTACAAAGAAGTCTCGCTTCCCATCGGTCAAAAGGGCCATGCTGAAAAAAGTGTCAAAACCAGAAATGCAGGACAGGCCATGGAGAAATGGGAGCCTTGCTACACTAATGGGCGGGATGTAAATTGCCAACAGCCACTCTGGAGAAGTGTACGGTGTGTCCTGAAACATTTAAAAAACACAGCTTAGAGAGCATAGGGCGCTTCCACGCATGGGGGGATAAAGTGGGAAAATTGAAAATCAGCAAGACACAGGCACCCCAAAGTTTAGGGCTGCTCTGTTGACAAGGACCTCCACTTCATTCCACCTTAAATATCCCAGGAAAGCGAAAAATGGATCAAAAAGTTGTGGTCCTTATGTACAATGGAATATCACTCAGCCATGAAATCAATGTCATAAGGCTAGTAGCAGCATGATGAGTGGATTTAGGTAAGACGATTCTAAGTGAAATAAGTCACACAGAAAAGGACACTTCTCATAAGGTGTCACTTATAGAGGGAATGTAAAAACCGTTACACTTGAACTGAATTACAAAACAGAACAGAGTCACACATGCAGAAAACACACTATGGCTGCTTAACGGGAAAGGTGAGGTGGGGTGATACATAAAACAAGAGTTTCAAATTAGCTCAGATACCGTTCCATAAACCCAATATGTAATAGACAAGACCTACTCCTTGCTCAGAGAATTGACTCAACACGCCCGATTCACCGCACAAGAATATATCTGACTAGTAATAATCTTAAAAACTATGTATTGATATCCTTCTGTTAGTGTGTCAAGTGGGTGTAAAGCGGCATAAACACAGCCGTGAAAAGCAGCTAAACCCCATTATAAAAATAAATTACTTTTAAAAACCCATGAAACAAAGACAGGGAAAGAGAGAGAAATTCTTACACAATTCGTTCAGGGGCTGTGATGCCACCTGGATTGACCATATCTAGACCCACAGCTGGATGAGACATAAGGGTGGACACTCTTGGGGCTGAGAGGTTTGGTGAGGTTGGGTGAGCAAACGCAGACCCTTTAAAGTAATACTGCGTGCTACCCATCGCATGGGTCCCAAATCTCCAGGTTCAAGGGCATCTTCCTACATCGAAAACATGCATGAGAAACCCAGAAGATGGTACACCGTGTGATGGGGAAAGGTTTCTAAAACGCACCTCATTTCTCATCTCCTTGTGCTCGGGTTCGCCATTCCAGCCACTTTACTAGCAATCTCCCTACTTGGAGCATCAGCACCTTTAACCTCCTGTTCCGTACAGGTTGCAATTTGTCCTGAGGATGAACGGGAAGACGGGGAACCAATGAGAGACTAGCTCTTGGTGTTGGGACAGGCACAGGTCACTCTATTTTCCCATCAGGAAGAAGAATTAACCACAGGCTCAGCCTGCCCCCCGGAACCAGAACAGGGCCTGAAGCCATCCTGCGCTTTTGCGGCCAGCTCCCAAAAATGCGACTTGTAAAAGGGAGCTTCAGGGCACTGCAATTCACAAACCTGCAGAGTTATAAATGATAACTCTCGTCCACAAATATATTGAGGGAAGGCAAAGAAGAGGATTTGAAATCAAGGCAGAATTGCAGGAAACAGATTTCAGGAGGTAGATTCGAATCGCCTTTAAAGCACATGAAAAGCGGCAAAACGTTGACAATGATGCCCTTGGCCAAAAAGGGCGTATGCGTTTTTTCCTGAATATATTCAGGAAAAAACGCATACGCCCTTTTTGGCCAACCAAGCAACCTGGAAAGGCAAATCAGCGCTACAAAGAAGTCTCGCTTCCCATCGGTCAAAAGGGCCATGCTGAAAAAAGTGTCAAAACCAGAAATGCAGGACAGGCCATGGAGAAATGGGAGCCTTGCTACACTGATGGGCGGGATGTAAATTGCCAACAGCCACTCTGGAGAAGTGTACGGTGTGTCCTGAAACATCTAAAAAACACAGCTTAGAGAGCATAGGGCACTTCCACGCATGGGGGGATAAAGTGGGAAAATTGAAAATCAGCAAGACACAAGCACCCCAAAGTTTAGGGCTGCTCTGTTGACAAGGACCTCCACTTCATTCCACCTTAAATATCCCAGGAAAGCGAAAAATGGATCAAAAAGTTGTGGTCCTTATGTACAATGGAATAACACTCAGCCATGAAATCAATGTCATAAGGCTAGTAGCAGCATGATGAGTGGATTTAGGTAAGACGATTCTAAGTGAAATAAGTCACACAGAAAAGGACACTTCTCATAAGGTGTCACTTATAGAGGGAATGTAAAAACCGTTACACTTGAACTGAATTACAAAACAGAACAGAGTCACACATGCAGAAAACACACTATGGCTGCTTAACGGGAAAGGTGAGGTGGGGTGATACATAAAACAAGAGTTTCAAATTAGCTCAGATACCGTTCCATAAACCCAATATGTAATAGACAAGACCTACTCCTTGCTCAGAGAATTGACTCAACACGCCCGATTCACCGCACAAGAATATATCTGACTAGTAATAATCTTAAAACCTATGTATTGATATCTCTCTGTTAGTGTGTCAAGTGGGTGTAAAGCGGCATAAACACAGCCGTGAAAAGCAGCTAAACCCCATTATAAAAATAAATTATTTTAAAAACCCATGAAACAAAGACAGGGAAAGAGAGAGAAATTCTTAAACAATTCGTTCAGGGGCTGTGATGCAACCTGGATTGACCATATCTAGACCCACAGCTGGATGAGACATAAGGGTGGACACTCTTGGGGTTGAGAGGTTTGGTGAGGTTGGGTGAGCAAACGCAGACCCTTTAAAGTAATACTGCGTGCTACCCATCGCATGGGTCCCAAATCTCCAGGTTCAAGGGCATCTTCCTACATCGAAAACATGCATGAGAAACCCAGAAGATGGTACACCGTGTGATGGGGAAAGGTTTCTAAAACGCACCTCATTTCTCATCTCCTTGTGCTCGGGTTCGCCATTCCAGCCACTTTACTAGCAATCTCCCTACTTGGAGCCTCAGCACCTTTAACCTCCTGTTCCGTACAGGTTGCAATTTGTCCTGAGGATGAACGGGAAGACGGGGAACCAATGAGAGACTAGCTCTTGGTGTTGGGACAGGCACAGGTCACTCTATTTTCCCATCAGGAAGAAGAATTAACCACAGGCTCAGCCTACACCCCGGAACCAGAACAGGGCCTGAAGCCATCCTGCGCTTTTGTGGCCAGCCCCCAAAAATGTGACTTGTAAAAAGGAGCTTCAGGGCACTGCAATTCACAAACCTGCAGAGTTATAAATGATAACTCTCGTCCACAAATATATTGAGGGAAGGCAAAGAAGAGGATTTGAAATCAAGGCAGAATTGCAGGAAACAGATTTCAGGAGGTAGATTCGAATCGCCTTTAAAGCACATGAAAAGCGGCAAAACGTTGACAATGATGCCCTTGGCCAAAAAGGGCGTATGCGTTTTTTCCTGAATATATTCAGGAAAAAACGCATACGCCCTTTTTGGCCAACCAAGCAACCTGGAAAGGCAAATCAGCGCTACAAAGAAGTCTCGCTTCCCATCGGTCAAAAGGGCCATGCTGAAAAAAGTGTCAAAACCAGAAATGCAGGACAGGCCATGGAGAAATGGGAGCCTTGCTACACTGATGGGCGGGATGTAAATTGCCAACAGCCACTCTGGAGAAGTGTACGGTGTGTCCTGAAACATCTAAAAAACACAGCTTAGAGAGCATAGGGCGCTTCCACGCATGGGGTGATAAAGTGGGAAAATCGAAAATCAGCAAGACACAGGCACCCCAAAGTTTAGGGCTGCTCTGTTGACAAGGACCTCCACTTCATTCCACCTTAAATATCCCAGGAAAGCGAAAAATGGATCAAAAAGTTGTGGTCCTAATGTACAATGGAATATCACTCAGCCATGAAATCAATGTCATAAGGCTAGTAGCAGCATGATGAGTGGATTTAGGTAAGACGATTCTAAGTGAAATAAGTCACACAGAAAAGGACACTTCTCATAAGGTGTCACTTATAGAGGGAATGTAAAAACCGTTACACTTGAACTGAATTACAAAACAGAACACAGTCACACATGCAGAAAACACACTATGGCTGCTTAACGGGAAAGGTGAGGTGGGGTGATACATAAAACAAGAGTTTCAAATTAGCTCAGATACCGTTCCATAAACCCAATATGTAATAGACAAGACCTACTCCTTGCTCAGAGAACTGGACTCAACACGCCCGATTCACTGCACAAGAATATATCTGACTAGTAATAATCTTAAAACCTATGTATTGATATCTCTCTGTTAGTGTGTCAAGTGGGTGTAAAGCGGCATAAACACAGCCGTGAAAAGCAGCTAAACCCCATTATAAAACTAAATTACTTTTAAAAACCCATGAAACAAAGACAGGGAAAGAGAGAGAAATTCTTACACAATTCGTTCAGGGGCTCTGATGCAACCTGGATTGACCATATCTAGACCCACAGCTGGATGAGACATAAGGGTGGACACTCCTGGGGCTGAGAGGTTTGGTGAGGTTGGGTGAGCAAACGCAGATCCTTTAAAGTAATACTGCGTGCTACCCATCGCATGGGTCCCAAATCTCCAGGTTCAAGGGCATCTTCCTACATCGAAAACATGCATGAGAAACCCAGAAGGTGGTACACCGTGTGATGGGGAAAGGTTTCTAAAACGCACCTCATTTCTCATCTCCTTGTGCTCGGGTTCGCCATTCCAGCCACTTTACTAGCAATCTCCCTACTTGGAGCATCAGCACCTTTAACCTCCTGTTCCGTACAGGTTGCAATTTGTCCTGAGGATGAACGGGAAGACGGGGAACCAATGAGAGACTAGCTCTTGGTGTTGGGACAGGCACAGGTCACTCTATTTTCCCATCAGGAAGAAGAATTAACCACAGGCACAGCCTGCTCCCCGGAACCAGAACAGGGCCTGAAGCCATCCTGCGCTTTTGCGGCCAGCTCCCAAAAAAGTGACTTGTAAAATGGAGCTTCAGGGCACTGCAATTCACAAACCTGCAGAGTTATAAATGATAACTCTCGTCCACAAATATATTGAGGGAAGGCAAAGAAGAGGATTTGAAATCAAGGCAGAATTGCAGGAAACAGATTTCAGGAGGTAGATTCGAATCGCCTTTAAAGCACATGAAAAGCGGCAAAACGTTGACAATGATGCCCTTGGCCAAAAAGGGCGTATGCGTTTTTTCCTGAATATATTCAGGAAAAAACGCATACGCCCTTTTTGGCCAACCAAGCAACCTGGAAAGGCAAATCAGCGCTACAAAGAAGTCTCGCTTCCCATCGGTCAAAAGGGCCATGCTGAAAAAAGTGTCAAAACCAGAAATGCAGGACAGGCCATGGAGAAATGGGAGCCTTGCTACACTGATGGGGGTGATGTAAATTGCCAACAGCCACTCTGGAGAAGTGTACGGTGTGTCCTGAAACATCTAAAAAACACAGCTTAGAGAGCATAGGGCACTTCCACGCATGGGGGGATAAAGTGGGAAAATTGAAAATCAGCAAGACACAGGCACCCCAAAGTTTAGGGCTCCTCTGTTGACAAAGACCTCCACTTCATTCCACCTTAAATATCCCAGGAAAGCGAAAAATGGATCAAAAAGTTGTGGTCCTTATGTACAATGGAATATCACTCAGCCATGAAATCAATGTCATAAGGCTAGTAGCAGCATGATGAGTGGATTTAGGTAAGACGATTCTAAGTGAAATAAGTCACACAGAAAAGGACACTTCTCATAAGGTGTCACTTATAGAGGGAATGTAAAAACCGTTACACTTGAACTGAATTACAAAACAGAACAGAGTCACACATGCAGAAAACACACTATGGCTGCTTAACGGGAAAGGTGAGGTGGGGTGATACATAAAACAAGAGTTTCAAATTAGCTCAGATACAGTTCCATAAACCCAATATGTAATAGACAAGACCTACTCCTTGCTCAGAGAACTGGACTCAACACGCCCGATTCACCGCACAAGAATATATCTGACTAGTAATAATCTTAAAACCTATGTATTGATATCTCTCTGTTAGTGTGTCAAGTGGGTGTAAAGCGGCATAAACACAGCCGTGAAAAGCAGCTAAACCCCATTATAAAAATAAATTACTTTTAAAAACCCATGAAACAAAGACAGGGAAAGAGAGAGAAATTCTTACACAATTCGTTCAGGGGCTGTGATGCAACCTGGATTGACCATATCTAGACCCACAGCTGGATGAGACATAAGGGTGGACACTCTTGGGGCTGAGGGGTTTGGTGAGGTTGGGTGAGCAAACGCAGATTCTTTAAGTAATACTGCGTGCTACCCATCGCATGGGTCCCAAATCTCCAGGTTCAAGGGCATCTTCCTACATCGAAAACATGCATGAGAAACCCAGAAGATGGTACACCGTGTGATGGGGAAAGGTTTCTAAAACGCACCTCATTTCTCATCTCCTTGTGCTCGGGTTCTCCATTCCAGCCACTTTACTAGCAATCTCCCTACTTGGAGCATCAGCACCTTTAACCTCCTGTTCCGTACAGGTTGCAATTTGTCCTGAGGATGAACGGGAAGACGGGGAACCAATGAGAGACTAGCTCTTGGTGTTGGGACAGGCACAGGTCACTCTATTTTCCCATCAGGAAGAAGAATTAACCACAGGCTCAGCCTGCCCCCCGGAACCAGAACAGGGCCTGAAGCCATCCTGCGCTTTTGCGGCCAGCTACCAAAAAAGCGACTTGTAAAATGGAGCTTCAGGGCACTGCAATTCACAAACCTGCAGAGTTATAAATGATAACTCTCGTCCACAAATATATTGAGGGAAGGCAAAGAAGAGGATTTGAAATCAAGGCAGAATTGCAGGAAACAGATTTCAGGAGGTAGATTCGAATCGCCTTTAAAGCACATGAAAAGCGGCAAAACGTTGACAATGATGCCCTTGGCCAAAAAGGGCGTATGCGTTTTTTCCTGAATATATTCAGGAAAAAACGCATACGCCCTTTTTGGCCAACCAAGCAACCTGGAAAGGCAAATCAGCGCTACAAAGAAGTCTCGCTTCCCATCGGTCAAAAGGGCCATGCTGAAAAAAGTGTCAAAACCAGAAATGCAGGACAGGCCATGGAGAAATGGGAGCCTTGCTACACTGATGGGCGGGATGTAAATTGCCAACAGCCACTCTGGAGAAGTGTACGGTGTGTCCTGAAACATCTAAAAAACACAGCTTAGAGAGCATAGGGCGCTTCCACGCATGGGGTGATAAAGTGGGAAAATTGAAAATCAGCAAGACACAGGCACCCCAAAGTTTAGGGCTGCTCTGTTGACAAGGACCTCCACTTCATTCCACCTTAAATATCCCAGGAAAGCGAAAAATGGATCAAAAAGTTGTGGTCCTTATGTACAATGGAATATCACTCAGCCATGAAATCAATGTCATAAGGCTAGTAGCAGCATGATGAGTGGATTTAGGTAAGACGATTCTAAGTGAAATAAGTCACACAGAAAAGGACACTTCTCATAAGGTGTCACTTATAGAGGGAATGTAAAAACCGTTACACTTGAACTGAATTACAAAACAGAACACAGTCACACATGCAGAAAACACACTATGGCTGCTTAACGGGAAAGGTGAGGTGGGGTGATACATAAAACAAGAGTTTCAAATTAGCTCAGATACCGCTCCATAAACCCAATATGTAATAGACAAGACCTACTCCTTGCTCAGAGAACTGGACTCAACACGCCCGATTCACTGCACAAGAATATATCTGACTAGTAATAATCTTAAAACCTATGTATTGATATCTCTCTGTTAGTGTGTCAAGTGGGTGTAAAGCGGCATAAACACAGCCGTGAAAAGCAGCTAAACCCCATTATAAAACTAAATTACTTTTAAAAACCCATGAAACAAAGACAGGGAAAGAGAGAGAAATTCTTACACAATTCGTTCAGGGGCTGTGATGCAACCTGGATTGACCATATCTAGACCCACAGCTGGATGAGACATAAGGGTGGACACTCCTGGGGCTGAGAGGTTTGGTGAGGTTGGGTGAGCAAACGCAGATCCTTTAAAGTAATACTGCGTGCTACCCATCGCATGGGTCCCAAATCTCCAGGTTCAAGGGCATCTTCCTACATCGAAAACATGCATGAGAAACCCAGAAGATGGTACACCGTGTGATGGGGAAAGGTTTCTAAAACGCACCTCATTTCTCATCTCCTTGTGCTCGGGTTCGCCATTCCAGCCACTTTACTAGCAATCTCCCTACTTGGAGCATCAGCACCTTTAACCTCCTGTTCCGTACAGGTTGCAATTTGTCCTGAGGATGAACGGGAAGACGGGGAACCAATGAGAGACTAGCTCTTGGTGTTGGGACAGGCACAGGTCACTCTATTTTCCCATCAGGAAGAAGAATTAACCACAGGCACAGCCTGCCCCCCGGAACCAGAACAGGGCCTGAAGCCATCCTGCGCTTTTGCGGCCAGCTCCCAAAAAAGTGACTTGTAAAATGGAGCTTCAGGGCACTGCAATTCACAAACCTGCAGAGTTATAAATGATAACTCTCGTCCACAAATATATTGAGGGAAGGCAAAGAAGAGGATTTGAAATCAAGGCAGAATTGCAGGAAACAGATTTCAGGAGGTAGATTCGAATCGCCTTTAAAGCACATGAAAAGCGGCAAAACGTTGACAATGATGCCCTTGGCCAAAAAGGGCGTATGCGTTTTTTCCTGAATATATTCAGGAAAAAACGCATACGCCCTTTTTGGCCAACCAAGCAACCTGGAAAGGCAAATCAGCGCTACAAAGAAGTCTCGCTTCCCATCGGTCAAAAGGGCCATGCTGAAAAAAGTGTCAAAACCAGAAATGCAGGACAGGCCATGGAGAAATGGGAGCCTTGCTACACTGATGGGGGTGATGTAAATTGCCAACAGCCACTCTGGAGAAGTGTACGGTGTGTCCTGAAACATCTAAAAAACACAGCTTAGAGAGCATAGGGCACTTCCACGCATGGGGGGATAAAGTGGGAAAATTGAAAATCAGCAAGACACAGGCACCCCAAAGTTTAGGGCTCCTCTGTTGACAAAGACCTCCACTTCATTCCACCTTAAATATCCCAGGAAAGCGAAAAATGGATCAAAAAGTTGTGGTCCTTATGTACAATGGAATATCACTCAGCCATGAAATCAATGTCATAAGGCTAGTAGCAGCATGATGAGTGGATTTAGGTAAGACGATTCTAAGTGAAATAAGTCACACAGAAAAGGACACTTCTCATAAGGTGTCACTTATAGAGGGAATGTAAAAACCGTTACACTTGAACTGAATTACAAAACAGAACAGAGTCACACATGCAGAAAACACACTATGGCTGCTTAACGGGAAAGGTGAGGTGGGGTGATACATAAAACAAGAGTTTCAAATTAGCTCAGATACAGTTCCATAAACCCAATATGTAATAGACAAGACCTACTCCTTGCTCAGAGAACTGGACTCAACACGCCCGATTCACCGCACAAGAATATATCTGACTAGTAATAATCTTAAAACCTATGTATTGATATCTCTCTGTTAGTGTGTCAAGTGGGTGTAAAGCGGCATAAACACAGCCGTGAAAAGCAGCTAAACCCCATTATAAAAATAAATTACTTTTAAAAACCCATGAAACAAAGACAGGGAAAGACAGAGAAACTCTTACACAATTCGTTCAGGGGCTGTGATGCCACCTGGATTGACCATATCTAGAGCCACAGCTGGATGAGACATAAGGGTGGACACTCTTGGGGCTGAGAGGTTTGGTGAGGTTGGGTGAGCTAACGCAGACCCTTTAAAGTAATACTGCGTGCTACCCATCGCATGGGTCCCAAATCTCCAGGTTCAAGGGCATCTTCCTACATCGAAAACATGCATGAGAAACCCAGAAGATGGTACACCGTGTGATGGGGAAAGGTTTCTAAAACGCACCTCATTTCTCATCTCCTTGTGCTCGGGTTCGCCATTCCAGCCACTTTACTAGCAATCTCCCTACTTGGAGCCTCAGCACCTTTAACCTCCTGTTCCGTACAGGTTGCAATTTGTCCTGAGGATGAACGGGAAGACGGGGAACCAATGAGAGACTAGCTCTTGGTGTTGGGACAGGCACAGGTCACTCTATTTTCCCATCACGAAGAAGAATTAACCACAGGCTCAGCCTGCCCCCCGGAACCAGAACAGGGCCTGAAGCCATCGTGCGCTTTTGCGGCCAGCTCCCAAGAAAGCGACTTGTAAAATGGAGCTTCAGGGCACTGCAATTCACAAACCTGCAGATTTATAAATGATAACTCTCGTCCACAAATATATTGAGGGAAGGCAAAGAAGAGGATTTGAAATCAAGGCAGAATTGCAGGAAACAGATTTCAGGAGGTAGATTCGAATCGCCTTTAAAGCACATGAAAAGCGGCAAAACGTTGACAATGATGCCCTTGGCCAAAAAGGGCGTATGCGTTTTTTCCTGAATATATTCAGGAAAAAACGCATACGCCCTTTTTGGCCAACCAAGCAACCTGGAAAGGCAAATCAGCGCTACAAAGAAGTCTCGCTTCCCATCGGTCAAAAGGGCCATGCTGAAAAAAGTGTCAAAACCAGAAATGCAGGACAGGCCATGGAGAAATGGGAGCCTTGCTACACTGATGGGCGGGATGTAAATTGCCAACAGCCACTCTGGAGAAGTGTACGGTGTGTCCTGAAACATCTAAAAAACACAGCTTAGAGAGCATAGGGCGCTTCCACGCATGGGGTGATAAAGTGGGAAAATTGAAAATCAGCAAGACACAGGCACCCCAAAGTTTAGGGCTGCTCTGTTGACAAGGACCTCCACTTCATTCCACCTTAAATATCCCAGGAAAGCGAAAAATGGATCAAAAAGTTGTGGTCCTTATGTACAATGGAATATCACTCAGCCATGAAATCAATGTCATAAGGCTAGTAGCAGCATGATGAGTGGATTTAGGTAAGACGATTCTAAGTGAAATAAGGCACACAGAAAAGGACACTTCTCATAAGGTGTCACTTATAGAGGGAATGTAAAAACCGTTACACTTGAACTGAATTACAAAACAGAACACAGTCACACATGCAGAAAACACACTATGGCTGCTTAACGGGAAAGGTGAGGTGGGGTGATACATAAAACAAGAGTTTCAAATTAGCTCAGATACCGCTCCATAAACCCAATATGTAATAGACAAGACCTACTCCTTGCTCAGAGAACTGGACTCAACACGCCCGATTCACTGCACAAGAATATATCTGACTAGTAATAATCTTAAAACCTATGTATTGATATCTCTCTGTTAGTGTGTCAAGTGGGTGTAAAGCGGCATAAACACAGCCGTGAAAAGCAGCTAAACCCCATTATAAAACTAAATTACTTTTAAAAACCCATGAAACAAAGACAGGGAAAGAGAGAGAAATTCTTACACAATTCGTTCAGGGGCTGTGATGCAACCTGGATTGACCATATCTAGACCCACAGCTGGATGAGACATAAGGGTGGACACTCCTGGGGCTGAGAGGTTTGGTGAGGTTGGGTGAGCAAACGCAGATCCTTTAAAGTAATACTGCGTGCTACCCATCGCATGGGTCCCAAATCTCCAGGTTCAAGGGCATCTTCCTACATCGAAAACATGCATGAGAAACCCAGAAGATGGTACACCGTGTGATGGGGAAAGGTTTCTAAAACGCACCTCATTTCTCATCTCCTTGTGCTCGGGTTCGCCATTCCAGCCACTTTACTAGCAATCTCCCTACTTGGAGCATCAGCACCTTTAACCTCCTGTTCCGTACAGGTTGCAATTTGTCCTGAGGATGAACGGGAAGACGGGGAACCAATGAGAGACTAGCTCTTGGTGTTGGGACAGGCACAGGTCACTCTATTTTCCCATCAGGAAGAAGAATTAACCACAGGCACAGCCTGCCCCCCGGAACCAGAACAGGGCCTGAAGCCATCCTGCGCTTTTGCGGCCAGCTCCCAAAAAAGTGACTTGTAAAATGGAGCTTCAGGGCACTGCAATTCACAAACCTGCAGAGTTATAAATGATAACTCTCGTCCACAAATATATTGAGGGAAGGCAAAGAAGAGGATTTGAAATCAAGGCAGAATTGCAGGAAACAGATTTCAGGAGGTAGATTCGAATCGCCTTTAAAGCACATGAAAAGCGGCAAAACGTTGACAATGATGCCCTTGGCCAAAAAGGGCGTATGCGTTTTTTCCTGAATATATTCAGGAAAAAACGCATACGCCCTTTTTGGCCAACCAAGCAACCTGGAAAGGCAAATCAGCGCTACAAAGAAGTCTCGCTTCCCATCGGTCAAAAGGGCCATGCTGAAAAAAGTGTCAAAACCAGAAATGCAGGACAGGCCATGGAGAAATGGGAGCCTTGCTACACTGATGGGGGTGATGTAAATTGCCAACAGCCACTCTGGAGAAGTGTACGGTGTGTCCTGAAACATCTAAAAAACACAGCTTAGAGAGCATAGGGCACTTCCACGCATGGGGGGATAAAGTGGGAAAATTGAAAATCAGCAAGACACAGGCACCCCAAAGTTTAGGGCTCCTCTGTTGACAAAGACCTCCACTTCATTCCACCTTAAATATCCCAGGAAAGCGAAAAATGGATCAAAAAGTTGTGGTCCTTATGTACAATGGAATATCACTCAGCCATGAAATCAATGTCATAAGGCTAGTAGCAGCATGATGAGTGGATTTAGGTAAGACGATTCTAAGTGAAATAAGTCACACAGAAAAGGACACTTCTCATAAGGTGTCACTTATAGAGGGAATGTAAAAACCGTTACACTTGAACTGCATTACAAAACAGAACAGAGTCACACATGCAGAAAACACACTATGGCTGCTTAACGGGAAAGGTGAGGTGGGGTGATACATAAAACAAGAGTTTCAAATTAGCTCAGATACAGTTCCATAAACCCAATATGTAATAGACAAGACCTACTCCTTGCTCAGAGAACTGGACTCAACACGCCCGATTCACCGCACAAGAATATATCTGACTAGTAATAATCTTAAAACCTATGTATTGATATCTCTCTGTTAGTGTGTCAAGTGGGTGTAAAGCGGCATAAACACAGCCCTGAAAAGCAGCTAAACCCCATTATAAAAATAAATTACTTTTAAAAACCCATGAAACAAAGACAGGGAAAGAGAGAGAAATTCTTACCCAATTCGTTCAGGGGCTGTGATGCAACCTGGATTGACCATATCTAGACCCATAGCTGGATGAGACATAAGGATGGACACTCTTGGGGCTGAGAGGTTTGGTGAGGTTGGGTGAGCAAACGCAGACCCTTTAAAGTAATACTGCGTGCTACCCATCGCATGGGTCCCAAATCTCCAGGTTCAAGGGCATCTTCCTACATCGAAAACATGCATGAGAAACCCAGAAGAGGGTACACCGTGTGATGGGGAAAGGTTTCTAAAACGCACCTCATTTCTCATCTCCTTGTGCTCGGGTTCGCCATTCCAGCCACTTTACTAGCAATCTCCCTACTTGGAGCCTCAGCACCTTTAACCTCCTGTTCCGAACAGGTTGCAATTTGTCCTGAGGATGAACGGGAAGACGGGGAACCAATGAGAGACTAGCTCTTGGTGTTGGGACAGGCACAGGTCACTCTATTTTCCCATCAGGAAGAAGAATTAACCACAGGCTCAGCCTGCCCCCCGGAAACAGAACAGGGCCTGAAGCCATCCTGCGCATTTGGGGACAGCTCCCAAAAAAGCGAGTTGTAAAATGGAGCGTCAGGGCACTGCAATTCACAAACCTGCAGAGTTATAAATGATAACTCTCGTCCACAAATACATTGA
This sequence comes from Balaenoptera physalus, assembly GCF_965194825.1. Lineage (NCBI taxonomy): Eukaryota > Metazoa > Chordata > Mammalia > Artiodactyla > Balaenopteridae > Balaenoptera > Balaenoptera physalus. The sequence goes on from NW_028126021.1 coordinate 316,573, forward strand.
GGGAAGGCAAAGAAGAGGATTTCAAATCAAGGCAGAATTGCAGGAAACAGATTTCAGGAGGTAGATTCGAATCACCTTTAAAGCACATGAAAAGCGGCAAAACGTTGACAATGATGCCCTTGGCCAAAAAGGGCGTATGCGTTTTTTCCTGAATATATTCAGGAAAAAACGCATACGCCCTTTTTGGCCAACCAAGCAACCTGGAAAGGCAAATCAGCGCTACAAAGAAGTCTCGCTTCCCATCGGTCAAAAGGGCCATGCTGAAAAAAGTGTCAAAACCAGAAATGCAGGACAGGCCATGGAGAAATGGGAGCCTTGCTACACTGATGGGCGGGATGTAAATTGCCAACAGCCACTCTGGAGAAGTGTACGGTGTGTCCTGAAACATCTAAAAAACACAGGTTAGAGAGCATAGGGCACTTCCACGCATGGGGGGATAAAGTGGGAAAATTGAAAATCAGCAAGACATAAGCACCCCAAAGTTTAGGGCTGCTCTGTCGACAAGGACCTCCACTTCATTCCACCTTAAATATCCCAGGAAAGCGAAAAATGGATCAAAAAGTTGTGGTCCTTATGTACAATGGAATATCACTCAGCCATGAAATCAATGTCATAAGGCTAGTAGCAGCATGATGAGTGGATTTAGGTAAGACGATTCTAAGTGAAATAAGTCACACAGAAAAGGACACTTCTCATAAGGTGTCACTTATAGAGGGAATGTAAAAACCGTTACACTTAAACTGAATTACAAAACAGAACAGAGTCACACATGCAGAAAACACACTATGGCTGCTTAACGGGAAAGGTGAGGTGGGGTGATACATAAAACAAGAGTTTCAAATTAGCTCAGATACCGTTCCATAAACCCAATATGTAATAGACAAGACCTACTCTTGCTCAGACAACTGGACTCAACACGCCCGATTCACCGCACAAGAATATATCTGACTAGTAATAATCTTAAAAAATATGTTTTGATATCACTCTGTTAGTGTGTCATGTGGGTGTAAAGCGGCATAAACACAGCAGTGAAAAAAAAAAAAAACACAGCAGTGAAAAGCAGCTAAACCCCAGTATAATAAGAAATTAAAAACCCATGAAACAAAGACAGTTATAGAGAAAGAAATTCTTACAAAATTAGTTCAGGGGCTGTGATGCAACCTGGATTGACCATATCTAGACCCACAGCTGGATGAGACATAAGGGTGTACACTCTTGGGGCTGAGAGTTTTGTGAGGTTGGGTGAGCAAACGCAGACCCTTTGAAGTAATACTGCGTGGTACCCATCCCATTGGTCCCAAATCTCCAGGTTCAAGGGCATCTTCCTACATCGAAAACACACATGAGAAACCCACACGACGGTACACTGTGTGATCGGGAAAGGTTTGTAAAACGCACCTCATTTCTCATCTCCTTGTGCTCGGGTTCACCAGTCCAGCCGCTATACTAGCAATCTCCGTACTTGGAAAATCAGCACCTTTAACCTCCTGTTTGGTACAGGTTGCAATTTGTCCTGAGGATGAACAGAAAGAGGGGGAACCAATAAGAGACAAGCTCTAGGTTTTGGGACAGGCACAGGTCACTCTATTTTCCCAACAGGAAGAAGAATTAACCACAGGCTCAGCCTGCCCCCCGGAACCAGAACAGGGCCTGAAGCCATCCTGCGCTTTTGCGGCCAGCTCCCATGAAAGCGACTTGTAAAATGGAGCTTCAGGGCACTGCAATTCACAAACCTTCACAGTAATAAATGATAACTCTCGTCCACAAATATATTGAGGGAAGGCAAAGAAGAGGATTTGAAATCAAGGCAGAATTGCAGGAAACAGATTTCAGGAGGTAGATTCGAATCGCCTTTAAAGCACATGAAAAGCGGCAAAACGTTGACAATGATGCCCTTGGCCAAAAAGGGCGTATGCGTTTTTTCCTTAATATATTCAGGAAAAAACGCATACGCCCTTTTTGGCCAACCAAGCAACCTGGAAAGGCAAATCAGCGCTACAAAGAAGTCTCGCTTCCCATCGGTCAAAAGGGCCATGCTGAAAAAAGTGTCAAAACCAGAAATGCAGGACAGGCCATGGAGAAATGGGAGCCTTGCTACACTGATGGGCGGGATGTAAATTGCCAACAGCCACTCTGGAGAAGTGTACGGTGTGTCCTGAAACATCTAAAAAACACAGCTTAGAGAGCATAGGGCACTTCCACGCATGGGGGGATAAAGTGGGAAAATTGAAAATCAGCAAGACACAAGCTCCCCAAAGTTTAGGGCTGCTCTGTTGACAAGGACCTCCACTTCATTCCACCTTAAATATCCCAGGAAAGCGAAAAATGGATCAAAAAGTTGTGGTCCTTATGTACAATGGAATATCACTCAGCCATTAAATCAATGTCATAAGGCTAGTAGCAGCATGATGAGTGGATTTAGGTAAGACGATTCTAAGTGAAATAAGTCACACAGAAAAGGACACTTCTCATAAGGTGTCACTTATAGAGGGAATGTAAAAACCGTTACACTTGAACTGAATTACAAAACAGAACAGAGTCACACATGCAGAAAACACACTATGGCTGCTTAACGGGAAAGGTGAGGTGGGGTGATACATAAAACAAGAGCTTCAAATTAGCTCAGATACCGTTCCATAAACCCAATATGTAATAGACAAGACCTACTCCTTGCTCAGAGAACTGGACTCAACACGCCCGATTCACCGCACAAGAATATATCTGACTAGTAATAATCTTAAAACCTATGTATTGATATCTCTCTGTTAGTGTGTCAAGTGGGTGTAAAGCGGCATAAACACAGCCGTGAAAAGCAGCTAAACCCCATTATAAAACTAAATTACTTTTAAAAACCCATGAAACAAAGACAGGGAAAGAGAGAGAAATTCTTACACAATTCGTTCAGGGGCTGTGATGCAACCTGGATTGACCATATCTAGACCCACAGCTGGATGAGACATAAGGGTGGACACTCTTGGGGCTGAGAGGTTTGGTGAGGTTGGGTGAGCAAACGCAGACCCTTTAAAGTAATACTGCGTGCTACCCATCGCATGGGTCCCAAATCTCCAGGTTCAAGGGCATCTTCCTACATCGAAAACATGCATGAGAAACCCAGAAGATGGTACACCGTGTGATGGGGAAAGGTTTCTAAAACGCACCTCATTTCTCATCTCCTTGTGCTCGGGTTCGCCATTCCAGCCACTTTACTAGCAATCTCCCTACTTGGAGCCTCAGCACCTTTAACCTCCTGTTCCGTACAGGTTGCAATTTGTCCTGAGGATGAACGGGAAGACGGGGAACCAATGAGAGACTAGCTCTTGGTGTTGGGACAGGCACAGGTCACTCTATTTTCCCATCAGGAAGAAGAATTAACCACAGGCTCAGCCTGCCCCCCGGAACCAGAACAGGGCCTGAAGCCATCCTGCGCTTTTGCGGCCAGCTACCAAAAAAGCGACTTGTAAAATGGAGCTTCAGGGCACTGCAATTCACAAACCTGCAGAGTTATAAATGATAACTCTCGTCCACAAATATATTGAGGGAAGGCAAAGAAGAGGATTTGAAATCAAGGCAGAATTGCAGGAAACAGATTTCAGGAGGTAGATTCGAATCGCCTTTAAAGCACATGAAAAGCGGCAAAACGTTGACAATGATGCCCTTGGCCAAAAAGGGCGTATGCGTTTTTTCCTGAATATATTCAGGAAAAAACGCATACGCCCTTTTTGGCCAACCAAGCAACCTGGAAAGGCAAATCAGCGCTACAAAGCAGTCTCGCTTCCCATCGGTCAAAAGGGCCATGCTGAAAAAAGTGTCAAAACCAGAAATACAGGACAGGCCATGGAGAAATGGGAGCCTTGCTACACTGATGGGCGGGATGTAAATTGCCAACAGCCACTCTGGAGAAGTGTACGGTGTGTCCTTAAACATCTAAAAAACACAGCTTAGAGAGCATAGGGCGCTTCCACGCATGGGGGGATAAAGTGGGAAAATTGAAAATCAGCAAGACACAGGCACCCCAAAGTTTAGGGCTGCTCTGTTGACAAGGACCTCCACTTCATTCCACCTTAAATATCCCAGGAAAGCGAAAAATGGATAAAAAAGTTGTGGTCCTTATGTACAATGGAATATCACTCAGCCATGAAATCAATGTCATAAGGCTAGTAGCAGCATGATGAGTGGATTTAGGTAAGACGATTCTAAGTGAAATAAGTCACACAGAAAAGGACACTTCTCATAAGGTGTCACTTATAGAGGGAATGTAAAAACCGTTACACTTGAACTGAATTACAAAACAGAACAGAGTCACACATGCAGAAAACACACTATGGCTGCTTAACGGGAAAGGTGAGGTGGGGTGATACATAAAACAAGAGTTTCAAATTAGCTCAGATACCGTTCCATAAGCCCAATATGTAATAGACAAGACCTACTCCTTGCTCAGAGAACTGGACTCAACACGCCCGATTCACCGCACAAGAATATATCTGACTAGTAATAATCTTAAAACCTATGTATTGATATCTCTCTGTTAGTGTGTCAAGTGGGTGCAAAGCGGCATAAACACAGCTGTGAAAAGCAGCTAAACCCCATTATAAAAATAAATTACTTTTAAAAACCCATGAAACAAAGACAGGGAAAGAGAGAGAAATTCTTACACAATTCGTTCAGGGGCTGTGATGCCACCTGGATTGACCATATCTAGACCCACAGCTGGATGAGACATAAGGGTGGACACTCTTGGGGCTGAGAGGTTTGGTGAGGTTGGGTGAGCAAACGCAGACCCTTTAAAGTAATACTGCGTGCTACCCATCGCATGGGTCCCAAATCTCCAGGTTCAAGGGCATCTTCCTACATCGAAAACATGCATGAGAAACCCAGAAGATGGTACACCGTGTGATGGGGAAAGGTTTCTAAAACGCACCTCATTTCTCATCTCCTTGTGCTCGGGTTCGCCATTCCAGCCACTTTACTAGCAATCTCCCTACTTGGAGCATCAGCACCTTTAACCTCCTGTTCCGTACAGGTTGCAATTTGTCCTGAGGATGAACGGGAAGACGGGGAACCAATGAGAGACTAGCTCTTGGTGTTGGGACAGGCACAGGTCACTCTATTTTCCCATCAGGAAGAAGAATTAACCACAGGCTCAGCCTGCCCCCCGGAACCAGAACAGGGCCTGAAGCCATCCTGCGCTTTTGCGGCCAGCTCCCAAAAATGCGACTTGTAAAATGGAGCTTCAGGGCACTGCAATTCACAAACCTGCAGAGTTATAAATGATAACTCTCGTCCACAAATATATTGAGGGAAGGCAAAGAAGAGGATTTGAAATCAAGGCAGAATTGCAGGAAACAGATTTCAGGAGGTAGATTCGAATCGCCTTTAAAGCACATGAAAAGCGGCAAAACGTTGACAATGATGCCCTTGGCCAAAAAGGGCGTATGCGCTTTTTCCTGAATATATTCAGGAAAAAACGCATACGCCCTTTTTGGCCAACCAAGCAACCTGGAAAGGCAAATCAGCGCTACAAAGAAGTCTCGCTTCCCATCGGTCAAAAGGGCCATGCTGAAAAAAGTGTCAAAACCAGAAATGCAGGACAGGCCATGGAGAAATGGGAGCCTTGCTACACTGATGGGGGGGATGTAAATTGCCAACAGCCACTCTGAAGAAGTGTACGGTGTGTCCTGAAACATCTAAAAAACACAGCTTAGAGAGCATAGGGCACTTCCACGCATGGGGGGATAAAGTGGGAAAATTGAAAATCAGCAAGACACAGGCACCCCAAAGTTTAGGGCTCCTCTGTTGACAAGGACCTCCACTTCATTCCACCTTAAATATCCCAGGAAAGCGAAAAATGGATCAAAAAGTTGTGGTCCTTATGTACAATGGAATATCACTCAGCCATGAAATCAATGTCATAAGGCTAGTAGCAGCATGATGAGTGGATTTAGGTAAGACGATTCTAAGTGAAATAAGTCACACAGAAAAGGACACTTCTCATAAGGTGTCACTTATAGAGGGAATGTAAAAACCGTTACACTTGAACTGAATTACAAAACAGAACAGAGTCACACATGCAGAAAACACACTATGGCTGCTTAACGGGAAAGGTGAGGTGGGGTGATACATAAAACAAGAGTTTCAAATTAGCTCAGATACAGTTCCATAAACCCAATATGTAATAGACAAGACCTACTCCTTGCTCAGAGAACTGGACTCAACACGCCCGATTCACCGCACAAGAATATATCTGACTAGTAATAATCTTAAAACCTATGTATTGATATCTCTCTGTTAGTGTGTCAAGTGGGTGTAAAGTGGCATAAACACAGCCGTGAAAAGCAGCTAAACCCCATTATAAAAATAAATTACTTTTAAAAACCCATGAAACAAAGACAGGGAAAGAGAGAGAAATTCTTACACAATTCGTTCAGGGGCTGTGATGCAACCTGGATTGACCATATCTAGACCCACAGCTGGATGAGACATAAGGGTGGACACTCTTGGGGCTGAGAGGTTTGGTGAGGTTGGGTGAGCAAACGCAGATCCTTTAAGTAATACTGCGTGCTACCCATCGCATGGGTCCCAAATCTCCAGGTTCAAGGGCATCTTCCTACATCGAAAACATGCATGAGAAACCCAGAAGATGGTACACCGTGTGATGGGGAAAGGTTTCTAAAACGCACCTCATTTCTCATCTCCTTGTGCTCGGGTTCTCCATTCCAGCCACTTTACTAGCAATCTCCCTACTTGGAGCATCAGCACCTTTAACCTCCTGTTCCGTACAGGTTGCAATTTGTCCTGAGGATGAACGGGAAGACGGGGAACCAATGAGAGACTAGCTCTTGGTGTTGGGACAGGCACAGGTCACTCTATTTTCCCATCAGGAAGAAGAATTAACCACAGGCTCAGCCTGCCCCCCGGAACCAGAACAGGGCCTGAAGCCATCCTGCGCTTTTGCGGCCAGCTACCAAAAAAGCGACTTGTAAAATGGAGCTTCAGGGCACTGCAATTCACAAACCTGCAGAGTTATAAATGATAACTCTCGTCCACAAATATATTGAGGGAAGGCAAAGAAGAGGATTTGAAATCAAGGCAGAATTGCAGGAAACAGATTTCAGGAGGTAGATTCGAATCGCCTTTAAAGCACATGAAAAGCGGAAAAACGTTGACAATGATGCCCTTGGCCAAAAAGGGCGTATGCGCTTTTTCCTGAATATATTCAGGAAAAAACGCATACGCCCTTTTTGGCCAACCAAGCAACCTGGAAAGGCAAATCAGCGCTACAAAGAAGTCTCGCTTCCCATCGGTCAAAAGGGCCATGCTGAAAAAAGTGTCAAAACCAGAAATGCAGGACAGGCCATGGAGAAATGGGAGCCTTGCTACACTGATGGGGGGGATGTAAATTGCCAACAGCCACTCTGAAGAAGTGTACGGTGTGTCCTGAAACATCTAAAAAACACAGCTTAGAGAGCATAGGGCACTTCCACGCATGGGGGGATAAAGTGGGAAAATTGAAAATCAGCAAGACACAGGCACCCCAAAGTTTAGGGCTCCTCTGTTGACAAGGACCTCCACTTCATTCCACCTTAAATATCCCAGGAAAGCGAAAAATGGATCAAAAAGTTGTGGTCCTTATGTACAATGGAATATCACTCAGCCATGAAATCAATGTCATAAGGCTAGTAGCAGCATGATGAGTGGATTTAGGTAAGACGATTCTAAGTGAAATAAGTCACACAGAAAAGGACACTTCTCATAAGGTGTCACTTATAGAGGGAATGTAAAAACCGTTACACTTGAACTGAATTACAAAACAGAACAGAGTCACACATGCAGAAAACACACTATGGCTGCTTAACGGGAAAGGTGAGGTGGGGTGATACATAAAACAAGAGTTTCAAATTAGCTCAGATACAGTTCCATAAACCCAATATGTAATAGACAAGACCTACTCCTTGCTCAGAGAACTGGACTCAACACGCCCGATTCACCGCACAAGAATATATCTGACTAGTAATAATCTTAAAACCTATGTATTGATATCTCTCTGTTAGTGTGTCAAGTGGGTGTAAAGCGGCATAAACACAGCCGTGAAAAGCAGCTAAACCCCATTATAAAAATAAATTACTTTTAAAAACCCATGAAACAAAGACAGGGAAAGAGAGAGAAATTCTTACACAATTCGTTCAGGGGCTGTAATGCCACCTGGATTGACCATATCTAGACCCACAGCTGGATGAAACATAAGGGTGGACACTCTTGGGGCTGAGAGGTTTGGTGAGGTTGGGTGAGCAAACGCAGACCCTTTAAAGTAATACTGCGTGCTACCCATCGCATGGGTCCCAAATCTCCAGGTTCAAGGGCATCTTCCTACATCGAAAACATGCATGAGAAACCCAGAAGATGGTACACCGTGTGATGGGGAAAGGTTTCTAAAACGCACCTCATTTCTCATCTCCTTGTGCTCGGGTTCGCCATTCCAGCCACTTTACTAGCAATCTCCCTACTTGGAGCATCAGCACCTTTAACCTCCTGTTCCGTACAGGTTGCAATTTGTCCTGAGGATGAACGGGAAGACGGGGAACCAATGAGAGACTAGCTCTTGGTGTTGGGACAGGCACAGGTCACTCTATTTTCCCATCAGGAAGAAGAATTAACCACAGGCTCAGCCTGCCCCCCGGAACCAGAACAGGGCCTGAAGCCATCCTGCGCTTTTGCGGCCAGCTCCCAAAAATGCGACTTGTAAAATGGAGCTTCAGGGCACTGCAATTCACAAACCTGCAGAGTTATAAATGATAACTCTCGTCCACAAATATATTGAGGGAAGGCAAAGAAGAGGATTTGAAATCAAGGCAGAATTGCAGGAAACAGATTTCAGGAGGTAGATTCGAATCGCCTTTAAAGCACATGAAAGGCGGCAAAACGTTGACAATGATGCCCTTGGCCAAAAAGGGCGTATGCGCTTTTTCCTGAATATATTCAGGAAAAAACGCATACGCCCTTTTTGGCCAACCAAGCAACCTGGAAAGGCAAATCAGCGCTACAAAGAAGTCTCGCTTCCCATCGGTCAAAAGGGCCATGCTGAAAAAAGTGTCAAAACCAGAAATGCAGGACAGGCCATGGAGAAATGGGAGCCTTGCTACACTGATGGGCGGGATGTAAATTGCCAACAGCCACTCTGGAGAAGTGTACGGTGTGTCCTGAAACATCTAAAAAACACAGCTTAGAGAGCATAGGGCATTTCCACGCATGGGGGGATAAAGTGGGAAAATTGAAAATCAGCAAGACACAAGCACCCCAAAGTTTAGGGCTGCTCTGTTGACAAGGACCTCCACTTCATTCCACCTTAAATATCCCAGGAAAGCGAAAAATGGATCAAAAAGTTGTGGTCCTTATGTACAATGGAATATCACTCAGCCATGAAATCAATGTCATAAGGCTAGTAGCAGCATGATGAGTGGATTTAGGTAAGATGATTCTAAGTGAAATAAGTCACACAGAAAAGGACACTTCTCATAAGGTGTCACTTATAGAGGGAATGTAAAAACCGTTACACTTGAACTGAATTACAAAACAGAACACAGTCACACATGCAGAAAACACACTATGGCTGCTTAACGGGAAAGGTGAGGTGGGGTGATACATAAAACAAGAGTTTCAAATTAGCTCAGATACCGTTCCATAAACCCAATATGTAATAGACAAGACCTACTCCTTGCTCAGAGAACTGGACTCAACACGCCCGATTCACCGCACAAGAATATATCTGACTAGTAATAATCTTAAAACCTATGTATTGATATCTCTCTGTTAGTGTGTCAAGTGGGTGTAAAGCGGCATAAACACAGCCGTGAAAAGCAGCTAAACCCCATTATAAAACTAAATTTCTTTTAAAAACCCATGAAACAAAGACAGGGAAAGAGAGAGAAATTCTTAAACAATTCGTTCAGGGGCTGTGATGCAACCTGGATTGACCATATCTAGACCCACAGCTGGATGAGACATAAGGGTGGACACTCTTGGGGCTGAGAGGTTTGGTGAGGTTGGGTGAGCAAACGCAGATCCTTTAAGTAATACTGCGTGCTACCCATCGCATGGGTCCCAAATCTCCAGGTTCAAGGGCATCTTCCTACATCGAAAACATGCATGAGAAACCCAGAAGATGGTACACCGTGTGATGGGGAAAGGTTTCTAAAACGCACCTCATTTCTCATCTCCTTGTGCTCGGGTTCTCCATTCCAGCCACTTTACTAGCAATCTCCCTACTTGGAGCATCAGCACCTTTAATCTCCTGTTCCGTACAGGTTGCAATTTGTCCTGAGGATGAACGGGAAGACGGGGAACCAATGAGAGACTAGCTCTTGGTGTTGGGACAGGCACAGGTCACTCTATTTTCCCATCAGGAAGAAGAATTAACCACGGACTCAGCCTGCCCCCCGGAACCAGAACAGGGCCTGAAGCCATCCTGCGCTTTTGCGGCCAGCTACCAAAAAAGCGACTTGTAAAATGGAGCTTCAGGGCACTGCAATTCACAAACCTGCAGAGTTATAAATGATAACTCTCGTCCACAAATATATTGAGGGAAGGCAAAGAAGAGGATTTGAAATCAAGGCAGAATTGCAGGAAACAGATTTCAGGAGGTAGATTCGAATCGCCTTTAAAGCACATGAAAAGCAGCAAAACGTTGACAATGATGCCCTTGGCCAAAAAGGGCGTAGGCGTTTTTTCCTGAATATATTCAGGAAAAAACGCCTACGCCCTTTTTGGCCAACCAAGCAACCTGGAAAGGCAAATCAGCGCTAAAAAGAAGTCTCGCTTCCCATCGGTCAAAAGGGCCATGCTGAAAAAAGTGTCAAAACCAGAAATGCAGGACAGGCCATGGAGAAATGGGAGCCTTGCTACACTAATGGGCGGGATGTAAATTGCCAACAGCCACTCTGGAGAAGTGTACGGTGTGTCCTGAAACATCTAAAAAACACAGCTTAGAGAGCACAGGGCGCTTCCACGCATGGGGGGATAAAGTGGGAAAATTGAAAATCAGCAAGACACAGGCACCCCAAAGTTTAGGGCTGCTCTGTTGACAAGGACCTCCACTTCATTCCACCTTATATATCCCAGGAAAGCGAAAAATGGATCAAAAAGTTGTGGTCCTTATGTACAATGGAATATCACTCAGCCATGAAATCAATGTCATAAGGCTAGTAGCAGCATGATGAGTGGATTTAGGTAAGACGATTCTAAGTGAAATAAGTCACACAGAAAAGGACACTTCTCATAAGGTGTCACTTATAGAGGGAATGTAAAAACCGTTACACTTGAACTGAATTACAAAACAGAACAGAGTCACACATGCAGAAAACACACTATGGCTGCTTAACGGGAAAGGTGAGGTGGGGTGATACATAAAACAAGAGTTTCAAATTAGCTCAGATACCGTTCCATAAACCCAATATGTAATAGACAAGACCTACTCCTTGCTCAGAGAATTGACTCAACACGCCCGATTCACCGAACAAGAATATATCTGACTAGTAATAATCTTAAAACCTATGTATTGATATCTCTCTGTTAGTGTGTCAAGTGGGTGTAAAGCGGCATAAACACAGCCGTGAAAAGCAGCTAAACCCCATTATAAAAATAAATTATTTTAAAAACCCATGAAACAAAGACAGGGAAAGAGAGAGAAATTCTTAAACAATTCGTTCAGGGGCTGTGATGCAACCTGGATTGACCATATCTAGACCCACAGCTGGATGAGACATAAGGGTGGACACTCTTGGGGTTGAGAGGTTTGGTGAGGTTGGGTGAGCAAACGCAGACCCTTTAAAGTAATACTGCGTGCTACCCATCGCATGGGTCCCAAATCTCCAGGTTCAAGGGCATCTTCCTACATCGAAAACATGCATGAGAAACCCAGAAGATGGTACACCGTGTGATGGGGAAAGGTTTCTAAAACGCACCTCATTTCTCATCTCCTTGTGCTCGGGTTCGCCATTCCAGCCACTTTACTAGCAATCTCCCTACTTGGAGCCTCAGCACCTTTAACCTCCTGTTCCGTACAGGTTGCAATTTGTCCTGAGGATGAACGGGAAGACGGGGAACCAATGAGAGACTAGCTCTTGGTGTTGGGACAGGCACAGGTCACTCTATTTTCCCATCAGGAAGAAGAATTAACCACAGGCTCAGCCTACACCCCGGAACCAGAAAAGGGCCTGAAGCCATCCTGCGCTTTTGTGGCCAGCCCCCAAAAATGTGACTTGTAAAAAGGAGCTTCAGGGCACTGCAATTCACAAACCTGCAGAGTTATAAATGATAACTCTCGTCCACAAATATATTGAGGGAAGGCAAAGAAGAGGATTTGAAATCAAGGCAGAATTGCAGGAAACAGATTTCAGGAGGTAGATTCGAATCGCCTTTAAAGCACATGAAAAGCGGCAAAACGTTGACAATGATGCCCTTGGCCAAAAAGGGCGTATGCGTTTTTTCCTGAATATATTCAGGAAAAAACGCATACGCCATTTTTGGCCAACCAAGCAACCTGGAAAGGCAAATCAGCGCTACAAAGAAGTCTCGCTTCCCATCGGTCAAAAGGGCCATGCTGAAAAAAGTGTCAAAACCAGAAATGCAGGACAGGCCATGGAGAAATGGGAGCCTTGCTACACTGATGGGCGGGATGTAAATTGCCAACAGCCACTCTGGAGAAGTGTACGGTGTGTCCTGAAACATCTAAAAAACACAGCTTAGAGAGCATAGGGCGCTTCCACGCATGGGGTGATAAAGTGGGAAAATTGAAAATCAGCAAGACACAGGCACCCCAAAGTTTAGGGCTGCTCTGTTGACAAGGACCTCCACTTCATTCCACCTTAAATATCCCAGGAAAGCGAAAAATGGATCAAAAAGTTGTGGTCCTAATGTACAATGGAATATCACTCAGCCATGAAATCAATGTCATAAGGCTAGTAGCAGCATGATGAGTGGATTTAGGTAAGACGATTCTAAGTGAAATAAGTCACACAGAAAAGGACACTTCTCATAAGGTGTCACTTATAGAGGGAATGTAAAAACCGTTACACTTGAACTGAATTACAAAACAGAACACAGTCACACATGCAGAAAACACACTATGGCTGCTTAACGGGAAAGGTGAGGTGGGGTGATACATAAAACAAGAGTTTCAAATTAGCTCAGATACCGTTCCATAAACCCAATATGTAATAGACAAGACCTACTCCTTGCTCAGAGAACTGGACTCAACACGCCCGATTCACTGCACAAGAATATATCTGACTAGTAATAATCTTAAAACCTATGTATTGATATCTCTCTGTTAGTGTGTCAAGTGGGTGTAAAGCGGCATAAACACAGCCGTGAAAAGCAGCTAAACCCCATTATAAAACTAAATTACTTTTAAAAACCCATGAAACAAAGACAGGGAAAGAGAGAGAAATTCTTACACAATTCGTTCAGGGGCTCTGATGCAACCTGGATTGACCATATCTAGACCCACAGCTGGATGAGACATAAGGGTGGACACTCCTGGGGCTGAGAGGTTTGGTGAGGTTGGGTGAGCAAACGCAGATCCTTTAAAGTAATACTGCGTGCTACCCATCGCATGGGTCCCAAATCTCCAGGTTCAAGGGCATCTTCCTACATCGAAAACATGCATGAGAAACCCAGAAGATGGTACACCGTGTGATGGGGAAAGGTTTCTAAAACGCACCTCATTTCTCATCTCCTTGTGCTCGGGTTCGCCATTCCAGCCACTTTACTAGCAATCTCCCTACTTGGAGCATCAGCACCTTTAACCTCCTGTTCCGTACAGGTTGCAATTTGTCCTGAGGATGAACGGGAAGACGGGGAACCAATGAGAGACTAGCTCTTGGTGTTGGGACAGGCACAGGTCACTCTATTTTCCCATCAGGAAGAAGAATTAACCACAGGCACAGCCTGCTCCCCGGAACCAGAACAGGGCCTGAAGCCATCCTGCGCTTTTGCGGCCAGCTCCCAAAAAAGTGACTTGTAAAATGGAGCTTCAGGGCACTGCAATTCACAAACCTGCAGAGTTATAAATGATAACTCTCGTCCACAAATATATTGAGGGAAGGCAAAGAAGAGGATTTGAAATCAAGGCAGAATTGCAGGAAACAGATTTCAGGAGGTAGATTCGAATCGCCTTTAAAGCACATGAAAAGCGGCAAAACGTTGACAATGATGCCCTTGGCCAAAAAGGGCGTATGCGTTTTTTCCTGAATATATTCAGGAAAAAACGCATACGCCCTTTTTGGCCAACCAAGCAACCTGGAAAGGCAAATCAGCGCTACAAAGAAGTCTCGCTTCCCATCGGTCAAAAGGGCCATGCTGAAAAAAGTGTCAAAACCAGAAATGCAGGACAGGCCATGGAGAAATGGGAGCCTTGCTACACTGATGGGGGTGATGTAAATTGCCAACAGCCACTCTGGAGAAGTGTACGGTGTTTCCTGAAACATCTAAAAAACACAGCTTAGAGAGCATAGGGCACTTCCACGCATGGGGGGATAAAGTGGGAAAATTGAAAATCAGCAAGACACAGGCACCCCAAAGTTTAGGGCTCCTCTGTTGACAAAGACCTCCACTTCATTCCACCTTAAATATCCCAGGAAAGCGAAAAATGGATCAAAAAGTTGTGGTCCTTATGTACAATGGAATATCACTCAGCCATGAAATCAATGTCATAAACCTAGTAGCAGCATGATGAGTGGATTTAGGTAAGACGATTCTAAGTGAAATAAGTCACACAGAAAAGGACACTTCTCATAAGGTGTCACTTATAGAGGGAATGTAAAAACCGTTACACTTGAACTGCATTACAAAACAGAACAGAGTCACACATGCAGAAAACACACTATGGCTGCTTAACGGGAAAGGTGAGGTGGGGTGATACATAAAACAAGAGTTTCAAATTAGCTCAGATACAGTTCCATAAACCCAATATGTAATAGACAAGACCTACTCCTTGCTCAGAGAACTGGACTCAACACGCCCGATTCACCGCACAAGAATATATCTGACTAGTAATAATCTTAAAACCTATGTATTGATATCTCTCTGTTAGTGTGTCAAGTGGGTGTAAAGCGGCATAAACACAGCCGTGAAAAGCAGCTAAACCCCATTATAAAAATAAATTACTTTTAAAAACCCATGAAACAAAGACAGGGAAAGAGAGAGAAATTCTTACCCAATTCGTTCAGGGGCTGTGATGCAACCTGGATTGACCATATCTAGACCCACAGCTGGATGAGACATAAGGGTGGACACTCTTGGGGCTGAGAGGTTTGGTGAGCTTGGGTGAGCAAACGCAGATCCTTTAAGTAATACTGCGTGCTACCCATCGCATGGGTCCCAAATCTCCAGGTTCAAGGGCATCTTCCTACATCGAAAACATGCATGAGAAACCCAGAAGATGGTACACCGTGTGATGGGGAAAGGTTTCTAAAACGCACCTCATTTCTCATCTCCTTGTGCTCGGGTTCGCCATTCCAGCCACTTTACTAGCAATCTCCCTACTTGGAGCCTCAGCACCTTTAACCTCCTGTTCCGTACAGGTTGCAATTTGTCCTGAGGATGAACGGGAAGACGGGGAACCAATGAGAGACTAGCTCTTGGTGTTGGGACAGGCACAGGTCACTCTATTTTCCCATCAGGAAGAAGAATTAACCACAGGCTCAGCCTGCCCCCCGGAACCAGAACAGGGCCTGAAGCCATCGTGCGCTTTTGCGGCCAGCTCCCAAGAAAGCGACTTGTAAAATGGAGCTTCAGGGCACTGCAATTCACAAACCTGCAGAGTTATAAATGATAACTCTCGTCCACAAATATATTGAGGGAAGGCAAAGAAGAGGATTTGAAATCAAGGCAGAATTGCAGGAAACAGATTTCAGGAGGTAGATTCGAATCGCCTTTAAAGCACATGAAAAGCGGCAAAACGTTGACAATGATGCCCTTGGCCAAAAAGGGCGTATGCGTTTTTTCCTGAATATATTCAGGAAAAAACGCATACGCCCTTTTTGGCCAACCAAGCAACCTGGAAAGGCAAATCAGCGCTACAAAGAAGTCTCGCTTCCCATCGGTCAAAAGGGCCATGCTGAAAAAAGTGTCAAAACCAGAAATGCAGGACAGGCCATGGAGAAATGGGAGCCTTGCTACACTGATGGGCGGGATGTAAATTGCCAACAGCCACTCTGGAGAAGTGTACGGTGTGTCCTGAAACATCTAAAAAACACAGCTTAGAGAGCATAGGGCGCTTCCACGCATGGGGTGATAAAGTGGGAAAATTGAAAATCAGCAAGACACAGGCACCCCAAAGTTTAGGGCTGCTCTGTTGACAAGGACCTCCACTTCATTCCACCTTAAATATCCCAGGAAAGCGAAAAATGGATCAAAAAGTTGTGGTCCTTATGTACAATGGAATATCACTCAGCCATGAAATCAATGTCATAAGGCTAGTAGCAGCATGATGAGTGGATTTAGGTAAGACGATTCTAAGTGAAATAAGTCACACAGAAAAGGACACTTCTCATAAGGTGTCACTTATAGAGGGAATGTAAAAACCGTTACACTTGAAGTGAATTACAAAACAGAACACAGTCACACATGCAGAAAACACACTATGGCTGCTTAACGGGAAAGGTGAGGTGGGGTGATACATAAAACAAGAGTTTCAAATTAGCTCAGATACCGCTCCATAAACCCAATATGTAATAGACAAGACCTACTCCTTGCTCAGAGAACTGGACTCAACACGCCCGATTCACTGCACAAGAATATATCTGACTAGTAATAATCTTAAAACCTATGTATTGATATCTCTCTGTTAGTGTGTCAAGTGGGTGTAAAGCGGCATAAACACAGCCGTGAAAAGCAGCTAAACCCCATTATAAAACTAAATTACTTTTAAAAACCCATGAAACAAAGACAGGGAAAGAGAGAGAAATTCTTACACAATTCGTTCAGGGGCTGTGATGCAACCTGGATTGACCATATCTAGACCCACAGCTGGATGAGACATAAGGGTGGACACTCCTGGGGCTGAGAGGTTTGGTGAGGTTGGGTGAGCAAACGCAGATCCTTTAAAGTAATACTGCGTGCTACCCATCGCATGGGTCCCAAATCTCCAGGTTCAAGGGCATCTTCCTACATCGAAAACATGCATGAGAAACCCAGAAGATGGTACACCGTGTGATGGGGAAAGGTTTCTAAAACGCACCTCATTTCTCATCTCCTTGT
Source organism: Balaenoptera physalus (assembly GCF_965194825.1). Taxonomy (NCBI): domain Eukaryota; kingdom Metazoa; phylum Chordata; class Mammalia; order Artiodactyla; family Balaenopteridae; genus Balaenoptera; species Balaenoptera physalus. The sequence goes on from NW_028126021.1 coordinate 333,826, forward strand.
GCTCGGGTTCGCCATTCCAGCCACTTTACTAGCAATCTCCCTACTTGGAGCATCAGCACCTTTAACCTCCTGTTCCGTACAGGTTGCAATTTGTCCTGAGGATGAACGGGAAGACGGGGAACCAATGAGAGACTAGCTCTTGGTGTTGGGACAGGCACAGGTCACTCTATTTTCCCATCAGGAAGAAGAATTAACCACAGGCACAGCCTGCCCCCCGGAACCAGAACAGGGCCTGAAGCCATCCTGCGCTTTTGCGGCCAGCTCCCAAAAAAGTGACTTGTAAAATGGAGCTTCAGGGCACTGCAATTCACAAACCTGCAGAGTTATAAATGATAACTCTCGTCCACAAATATATTGAGGGAAGGCAAAGAAGAGGATTTGAAATCAAGGCAGAATTGCAGGAAACAGATTTCAGGAGGTAGATTCGAATCGCCTTTAAAGCACATGAAAAGCGGCAAAACGTTGACAATGATGCCCTTGGCCAAAAAGGGCGTATGCGTTTTTTCCTGAATATATTCAGGAAAAAACGCATACGCCCTTTTTGGCCAACCAAGCAACCTGGAAAGGCAAATCAGCGCTACAAAGAAGTCTCGCTTCCCATCGGTCAAAAGGGCCATGCTGAAAAAAGTGTCAAAACCAGAAATGCAGGACAGGCCATGGAGAAATGGGAGCCTTGCTACACTGATGGGGGTGATGTAAATTGCCAACAGCCACTCTGGAGAAGTGTACGGTGTGTCCTGAAACATCTAAAAAACACAGCTTAGAGAGCATAGGGCACTTCCACGCATGGGGGGATAAAGTGGGAAAATTGAAAATCAGCAAGACACAGGCACCCCAAAGTTTAGGGCTCCTCTGTTGACAAAGACCTCCACTTCATTCCACCTTAAATATCCCAGGAAAGCGAAAAATGGATCAAAAAGTTGTGGTCCTTATGTACAATGGAATATCACTCAGCCATGAAATCAATGTCATAAGGCTAGTAGCAGCATGATGAGTGGATTTAGGTAAGACGATTCTAAGTGAAATAAGTCACACAGAAAAGGACACTTCTCATAAGGTGTCACTTATAGAGGGAATGTAAAAACCGTTACACTTGAACTGCATTACAAAACAGAACAGAGTCACACATGCAGAAAACACACTATGGCTGCTTAACGGGAAAGGTGAGGTGGGGTGATACATAAAACAAGAGTTTCAAATTAGCTCAGATACAGTTCCATAAACCCAATATGTAATAGACAAGACCTACTCCTTGCTCAGAGAACTGGACTCAACACGCCCGATTCACCGCACAAGAATATATCTGACTAGTAATAATCTTAAAACCTATGTATTGATATCTCTCTGTTAGTGTGTCAAGTGGGTGTAAAGCGGCATAAACACAGCCGTGAAAAGCAGCTAAACCCCATTATAAAAATAAATTACTTTTAAAAACCCATGAAACAAAGACAGGGAAAGAGAGAGAAATTCTTACCCAATTCGTTCAGGGGCTGTGATGCAACCTGGATTGACCATATCTAGACCCACAGCTGGATGAGACATAAGGGTGGACACTCTTGGGGCTGAGAGGTTTGGTGAGCTTGGGTGAGCAAACGCAGATCCTTTAAGTAATACTGCGTGCTACCCATCGCATGGGTCCCAAATCTCCAGGTTCAAGGGCATCTTCCTACATCGAAAACATGCATGAGAAACCCAGAAGATGGTACACCGTGTGATGGGGAAAGGTTTCTAAAACGCACCTCATTTCTCATCTCCTTGTGCTCGGGTTCGCCATTCCAGCCACTTTACTAGCAATCTCCCTACTTGGAGCCTCAGCACCTTTAACCTCCTGTTCCGTACAGGTTGCAATTTGTCCTGAGGATGAACGGGAAGACGGGGAACCAATGAGAGACTAGCTCTTGGTGTTGGGACAGGCACAGGTCACTCTATTTTCCCATCAGGAAGAAGAATTAACCACAGGCTCAGCCTGCCCCCCGGAACCAGAACAGGGCCTGAAGCCATCGTGCGCTTTTGCGGCCAGCTCCCAAGAAAGCGACTTGTAAAATGGAGCTTCAGGGCACTGCAATTCACAAACCTGCAGAGTTATAAATGATAACTCTCGTCCACAAATATATTGAGGGAAGGCAAAGAAGAGGATTTGAAATCAAGGCAGAATTGCAGGAAACAGATTTCAGGAGGTAGATTCGAATCGCCTTTAAAGCACATGAAAAGCGGCAAAACGTTGACAATGATGCCCTTGGCCAAAAAGGGCGTATGCGTTTTTTCCTGAATATATTCAGGAAAAAACGCATACGCCCTTTTTGGCCAACCAAGCAACCTGGAAAGGCAAATCAGCGCTACAAAGAAGTCTCGCTTCCCATCGGTCAAAAGGGCCATGCTGAAAAAAGTGTCAAAACCAGAAATGCAGGACAGGCCATGGAGAAATGGGAGCCTTGCTACACTGATGGGCGGGATGTAAATTGCCAACAGCCACTCTGGAGAAGTGTACGGTGTGTCCTGAAACATCTAAAAAACACAGCTTAGAGAGCATAGGGCGCTTCCACGCATGGGGTGATAAAGTGGGAAAATTGAAAATCAGCAAGACACAGGCACCCCAAAGTTTAGGGCTGCTCTGTTGACAAGGACCTCCACTTCATTCCACCTTAAATATCCCAGGAAAGCGAAAAATGGATCAAAAAGTTGTGGTCCTTATGTACAATGGAATATCACTCAGCCATGAAATCAATGTCATAAGGCTAGTAGCAGCATGATGAGTGGATTTAGGTAAGACGATTCTAAGTGAAATAAGTCACACAGAAAAGGACACTTCTCATAAGGTGTCACTTATAGAGGGAATGTAAAAACCGTTACACTTGAAGTGAATTACAAAACAGAACACAGTCACACATGCAGAAAACACACTATGGCTGCTTAACGGGAAAGGTGAGGTGGGGTGATACATAAAACAAGAGTTTCAAATTAGCTCAGATACCGCTCCATAAACCCAATATGTAATAGACAAGACCTACTCCTTGCTCAGAGAACTGGACTCAACACGCCCGATTCACTGCACAAGAATATATCTGACTAGTAATAATCTTAAAACCTATGTATTGATATCTCTCTGTTAGTGTGTCAAGTGGGTGTAAAGCGGCATAAACACAGCCGTGAAAAGCAGCTAAACCCCATTATAAAACTAAATTACTTTTAAAAACCCATGAAACAAAGACAGGGAAAGAGAGAGAAATTCTTACACAATTCGTTCAGGGGCTGTGATGCAACCTGGATTGACCATATCTAGACCCACAGCTGGATGAGACATAAGGGTGGACACTCCTGGGGCTGAGAGGTTTGGTGAGGTTGGGTGAGCAAACGCAGATCCTTTAAAGTAATACTGCGTGCTACCCATCGCATGGGTCCCAAATCTCCAGGTTCAAGGGCATCTTCCTACATCGAAAACATGCATGAGAAACCCAGAAGATGGTACACCGTGTGATGGGGAAAGGTTTCTAAAACGCACCTCATTTCTCATCTCCTTGTGCTCGGGTTCGCCATTCCAGCCACTTTACTAGCAATCTCCCTACTTGGAGCATCAGCACCTTTAACCTCCTGTTCCGTACAGGTTGCAATTTGTCCTGAGGATGAACGGGAAGACGGGGAACCAATGAGAGACTAGCTCTTGGTGTTGGGACAGGCACAGGTCACTCTATTTTCCCATCAGGAAGAAGAATTAACCACAGGCACAGCCTGCCCCCCGGAACCAGAACAGGGCCTGAAGCCATCCTGCGCTTTTGCGGCCAGCTCCCAAAAAAGTGACTTGTAAAATGGAGCTTCAGGGCACTGCAATTCACAAACCTGCAGAGTTATAAATGATAACTCTCGTCCACAAATATATTGAGGGAAGGCAAAGAAGAGGATTTGAAATCAAGGCAGAATTGCAGGAAACAGATTTCAGGAGGTAGATTCGAATCGCCTTTAAAGCACATGAAAAGCGGCAAAACGTTGACAATGATGCCCTTGGCCAAAAAGGGCGTATGCGTTTTTTCCTGAATATATTCAGGAAAAAACGCATACGCCCTTTTTGGCCAACCAAGCAACCTGGAAAGGCAAATCAGCGCTACAAAGAAGTCTCGCTTCCCATCGGTCAAAAGGGCCATGCTGAAAAAAGTGTCAAAACCAGAAATGCAGGACAGGCCATGGAGAAATGGGAGCCTTGCTACACTGATGGGGGTGATGTAAATTGCCAACAGCCACTCTGGAGAAGTGTACGGTGTGTCCTGAAACATCTAAAAAACACAGCTTAGAGAGCATAGGGCACTTCCACGCATGGGGGGATAAAGTGGGAAAATTGAAAATCAGCAAGACACAGGCACCCCAAAGTTTAGGGCTCCTCTGTTGACAAAGACCTCCACTTCATTCCACCTTAAATATCCCAGGAAAGCGAAAAATGGATCAAAAAGTTGTGGTCCTTATGTACAATGGAATATCACTCAGCCATGAAATCAATGTCATAAGGCTAGTAGCAGCATGATGAGTGGATTTAGGTAAGACGATTCTAAGTGAAATAAGTCACACAGAAAAGGACACTTCTCATAAGGTGTCACTTATAGAGGGAATGTAAAAACCGTTACACTTGAACTGCATTACAAAACAGAACAGAGTCACACATGCAGAAAACACACTATGGCTGCTTAACGGGAAAGGTGAGGTGGGGTGATACATAAAACAAGAGTTTCAAATTAGCTCAGATACAGTTCCATAAACCCAATATGTAATAGACAAGACCTACTCCTTGCTCAGAGAACTGGACTCAACACGCCCGATTCACCGCACAAGAATATATCTGACTAGTAATAATCTTAAAACCTATGTATTGATATCTCTCTGTTAGTGTGTCAAGTGGGTGTAAAGCGGCATAAACACAGCCGTGAAAAGCAGCTAAACCCCATTATAAAAATAAATTACTTTTAAAAACCCATGAAACAAAGACAGGGAAAGAGAGAGAAATTCTTACCCAATTCGTTCAGGGGCTGTGATGCAACCTGGATTGACCATATCTAGACCCACAGCTGGATGAGACATAAGGGTGGACACTCTTGGGGCTGAGAGGTTTGGTGAGCTTGGGTGAGCAAACGCAGATCCTTTAAGTAATACTGCGTGCTACCCATCGCATGGGTCCCAAATCTCCAGGTTCAAGGGCATCTTCCTACATCGAAAACATGCATGAGAAACCCAGAAGATGGTACACCGTGTGATGGGGAAAGGTTTCTAAAACGCACCTCATTTCTCATCTCCTTGTGCTCGGGTTCGCCATTCCAGCCACTTTACTAGCAATCTCCCTACTTGGAGCCTCAGCACCTTTAACCTCCTGTTCCGTACAGGTTGCAATTTGTCCTGAGGATGAACGGGAAGACGGGGAACCAATGAGAGACTAGCTCTTGGTGTTGGGACAGGCACAGGTCACTCTATTTTCCCATCAGGAAGAAGAATTAACCACAGGCTCAGCCTGCCCCCCGGAACCAGAACAGGGCCTGAAGCCATCGTGCGCTTTTGCGGCCAGCTCCCAAGAAAGCGACTTGTAAAATGGAGCTTCAGGGCACTGCAATTCACAAACCTGCAGAGTTATAAATGATAACTCTCGTCCACAAATATATTGAGGGAAGGCAAAGAAGAGGATTTGAAATCAAGGCAGAATTGCAGGAAACAGATTTCAGGAGGTAGATTCGAATCGCCTTTAAAGCACATGAAAAGCGGCAAAACGTTGACAATGATGCCCTTGGCCAAAAAGGGCGTATGCGTTTTTTCCTGAATATATTCAGGAAAAAACGCATACGCCCTTTTTGGCCAACCAAGCAACCTGGAAAGGCAAATCAGCGCTACAAAGAAGTCTCGCTTCCCATCGGTCAAAAGGGCCATGCTGAAAAAAGTGTCAAAACCAGAAATGCAGGACAGGCCATGGAGAAATGGGAGCCTTGCTACACTGATGGGCGGGATGTAAATTGCCAACAGCCACTCTGGAGAAGTGTACGGTGTGTCCTGAAACATCTAAAAAACACAGCTTAGAGAGCATAGGGCGCTTCCACGCATGGGGTGATAAAGTGGGAAAATTGAAAATCAGCAAGACACAGGCACCCCAAAGTTTAGGGCTGCTCTGTTGACAAGGACCTCCACTTCATTCCACCTTAAATATCCCAGGAAAGCGAAAAATGGATCAAAAAGTTGTGGTCCTTATGTACAATGGAATATCACTCAGCCATGAAATCAATGTCATAAGGCTAGTAGCAGCATGATGAGTGGATTTAGGTAAGACGATTCTAAGTGAAATAAGTCACACAGAAAAGGACACTTCTCATAAGGTGTCACTTATAGAGGGAATGTAAAAACCGTTACACTTGAAGTGAATTACAAAACAGAACACAGTCACACATGCAGAAAACACACTATGGCTGCTTAACGGGAAAGGTGAGGTGGGGTGATACATAAAACAAGAGTTTCAAATTAGCTCAGATACCGCTCCATAAACCCAATATGTAATAGACAAGACCTACTCCTTGCTCAGAGAACTGGACTCAACACGCCCGATTCACTGCACAAGAATATATCTGACTAGTAATAATCTTAAAACCTATGTATTGATATCTCTCTGTTAGTGTGTCAAGTGGGTGTAAAGCGGCATAAACACAGCCGTGAAAAGCAGCTAAACCCCATTATAAAACTAAATTACTTTTAAAAACCCATGAAACAAAGACAGGGAAAGAGAGAGAAATTCTTACACAATTCGTTCAGGGGCTGTGATGCAACCTGGATTGACCATATCTAGACCCACAGCTGGATGAGACATAAGGGTGGACACTCCTGGGGCTGAGAGGTTTGGTGAGGTTGGGTGAGCAAACGCAGACCCTTTAAAGTAATACTGCGTGCTACCCATCGCATGGGTCCCAAATCTCCAGGTTCAAGGGCATCTTCCTACATCGAAAACATGCATGAGAAACCCAGAAGAGGGTACACCGTGTGATGGGGAAAGGTTTCTAAAACGCACCTCATTTCTCATCTCCTTGTGCTCGGGTTCGCCATTCCAGCCACTTTACTAGCAATCTCCCTACTTGGAGCCTCAGCACCTTTAACCTCCTGTTCCGAACAGGTTGCAATTTGTCCTGAGGATGAACGGGAAGACGGGGAACCAATGAGAGACTAGCTCTTGGTGTTGGGACAGGCACAGGTCACTCTATTTTCCCATCAGGAAGAAGAATTAACCACAGGCTCAGCCTGCCCCCCGGAAACAGAACAGGGCCTGAAGCCATCCTGCGCATTTGGGGACAGCTCCCAAAAAAGCGAGTTGTAAAATGGAGCGTCAGGGCACTGCAATTCACAAACCTGCAGAGTTATAAATGATAACTCTCGTCCACAAATACATTGAGGGAAGGCAAAGAAGAGGATTTCAAATCAAGGCAGAATTGCAGGAAACAGATTTCAGGAGGTAGATTCGAATCACCTTTAAAGCACATGAAAAGCGGCAAAACGTTGACAATGATGCCCTTGGCCAAAAAGGGCGTATGCGTTTTTTCCTGAATATATTCAGGAAAAAACGCATACGCCCTTTTTGGCCAACCAAGCAACCTGGAAAGGCAAATCAGCGCTACAAAGAAGTCTCGCTTCCCATCGGTCAAAAGGGCCATGCTGAAAAAAGTGTCAAAACCAGAAATGCAGGACAGGCCATGGAGAAATGGGAGCCTTGCTACACTGATGGGCGGGATGTAAATTGCCAACAGCCACTCTGGAGAAGTGTACGGTGTGTCCTGAAACATCTAAAAAACACAGGTTAGAGAGCATAGGGCACTTCCACGCATGGGGGGATAAAGTGGGAAAATTGAAAATCAGCAAGACATAAGCACCCCAAAGTTTAGGGCTGCTCTGTCGACAAGGACCTCCACTTCATTCCACCTTAAATATCCCAGGAAAGCGAAAAATGGATCAAAAAGTTGTGGTCCTTATGTACAATGGAATATCACTCAGCCATGAAATCAATGTCATAAGGCTAGTAGCAGCATGATGAGTGGATTTAGGTAAGACGATTCTAAGTGAAATAAGTCACACAGAAAAGGACACTTCTCATAAGGTGTCACTTATAGAGGGAATGTAAAAACCGTTACACTTAAACTGAATTACAAAACAGAACAGAGTCACACATGCAGAAAACACACTATGGCTGCTTAACGGGAAAGGTGAGGTGGGGTGATACATAAAACAAGAGTTTCAAATTAGCTCAGATACCGTTCCATAAACCCAATATGTAATAGACAAGACCTACTCTTGCTCAGACAACTGGACTCAACACGCCCGATTCACCGCACAAGAATATATCTGACTAGTAATAATCTTAAAAAATATGTTTTGATATCACTCTGTTAGTGTGTCATGTGGGTGTAAAGCGGCATAAACACAGCAGTGAAAAAAAAAAAAACACAGCAGTGAAAAGCAGCTAAACCCCAGTATAATAAGAAATTAAAAACCCATGAAACAAAGACAGTTATAGAGAAAGAAATTCTTACAAAATTAGTTCAGGGGCTGTGATGCAACCTGGATTGACCATATCTAGACCCACAGCTGGATGAGACATAAGGGTGTACACTCTTGGGGCTGAGAGTTTTGTGAGGTTGGGTGAGCAAACGCAGACCCTTTGAAGTAATACTGCGTGGTACCCATCCCATTGGTCCCAAATCTCCAGGTTCAAGGGCATCTTCCTACATCGAAAACACACATGAGAAACCCACACGACGGTACACTGTGTGATCGGGAAAGGTTTGTAAAACGCACCTCATTTCTCATCTCCTTGTGCTCGGGTTCACCAGTCCAGCCGCTATACTAGCAATCTCCGTACTTGGAAAATCAGCACCTTTAACCTCCTGTTTGGTACAGGTTGCAATTTGTCCTGAGGATGAACAGAAAGAGGGGGAACCAATAAGAGACAAGCTCTAGGTTTTGGGACAGGCACAGGTCACTCTATTTTCCCAACAGGAAGAAGAATTAACCACAGGCTCAGCCTGCCCCCCGGAACCAGAACAGGGCCTGAAGCCATCCTGCGCTTTTGCGGCCAGCTCCCATGAAAGCGACTTGTAAAATGGAGCTTCAGGGCACTGCAATTCACAAACCTTCACAGTAATAAATGATAACTCTCGTCCACAAATATATTGAGGGAAGGCAAAGAAGAGGATTTGAAATCAAGGCAGAATTGCAGGAAACAGATTTCAGGAGGTAGATTCGAATCGCCTTTACAGCACATGAAAAGCGGCAAAACGTTGACAATGATGCCCTTGGCCAAAAAGGGCGTATGCGTTTTTTCCTTAATATATTCAGGAAAAAACGCATATGCCCTTTTTGGCCAACCAAGCAACCTGGAAAGGCAAATCAGCGCTACAAAGAAGTCTCGCTTCCCATCGGTCAAAAGGGCCATGCTGAAAAAAGTGTCAAAACCAGAAATGCAGGACAGGCCATGGAGAAATGGGAGCCTTGCTACACTGATGGGCGGGATGTAAATTGCCAACAGCCACTCTGGAGAAGTGTACGGTGTGTCCTGAAACATCTAAAAAACACAGCTTAGAGAGCATAGGGCACTTCCACGCATGGGGGGATAAAGTGGGAAAATTGAAAATCAGCAAGACACAAGCTCCCCAAAGTTTAGGGCTGCTCTGTTGACAAGGACCTCCACTTCATTCCACCTTAAATATCCCAGGAAAGCGAAAAATGGATCAAAAAGTTGTGGTCCTTATGTACAATGGAATATCACTCAGCCATTAAATCAATGTCATAAGGCTAGTAGCAGCATGATGAGTGGATTTAGGTAAGACGATTCTAAGTGAAATAAGTCACACAGAAAAGGACACTTCTCATAAGGTGTCACTTATAGAGGGAATGTAAAAACCGTTACACTTGAACTGAATTACAAAACAGAACAGAGTCACACATGCAGAAAACACACTATGGCTGCTTAACGGGAAAGGTGAGGTGGGGTGATACATAAAACAAGAGCTTCAAATTAGCTCAGATACCGTTCCATAAACCCAATATGTAATAGACAAGACCTACTCCTTGCTCAGAGAACTGGACTCAACACGCCCGATTCACCGCACAAGAATATATCTGACTAGTAATAATCTTAAAACCTATGTATTGATATCTCTCTGTTAGTGTGTCAAGTGGGTGTAAAGCGGCATAAACACAGCCGTGAAAAGCAGCTAAACCCCATTATAAAACTAAATTACTTTTAAAAACCCATGAAACAAAGACAGGGAAAGAGAGAGAAATTCTTACACAATTCGTTCAGGGGCTGTGATGCAACCTGGATTGACCATATCTAGACCCACAGCTGGATGAGACATAAGGGTGGACACTCTTGGGGCTGAGAGGTTTGGTGAGGTTGGGTGAGCAAACGCAGACCCTTTAAAGTAATACTGCGTGCTACCCATCGCATGGGTCCCAAATCTCCAGGTTCAAGGGCATCTTCCTACATCGAAAACATGCATGAGAAACCCAGAAGATGGTACACCGTGTGATGGGGAAAGGTTTCTAAAACGCACCTCATTTCTCATCTCCTTGTGCTCGGGTTCGCCATTCCAGCCACTTTACTAGCAATCTCCCTACTTGGAGCCTCAGCACCTTTAACCTCCTGTTCCGTACAGGTTGCAATTTGTCCTGAGGATGAACGGGAAGACGGGGAACCAATGAGAGACTAGCTCTTGGTGTTGGGACAGGCACAGGTCACTCTATTTTCCCATCAGGAAGAAGAATTAACCACAGGCTCAGCCTGCCCCCCGGAACCAGAACAGGGCCTGAAGCCATCCTGCGCTTTTGCGGCCAGCTCCCAAGAAAGCGACTTGTAAAATGGAGCTTCAGGGCACTGCAATTCACTAACCTGCAGAGTTATAAATGATAACTCTCGTCCACAAATATATTGAGGGAAGGCAAAGAAGAGGATTTGAAATCAAGGCAGAATTGCAGGAAACAGATTTCAGGAGGTAGATTCGAATCGCCTTTAAAGCACATGAAAAGCAGCAAAACGTTGACAATTATGCCCTTGGCCAAAAAGGGCGTATGCGTTTTTTACTGAATATATTCAGGAAAAAAAGCATACGCCCTTTTTGGCCAACCAAGCAACCTGGAAAGGCAAATCAGCGCTACAAAGAAGTCTCGCTTCCCATCGGTCAAAAGGGCCATGCTGAAAAAAGTGTCAAAACCAGAAATGCAGGACAGGCCATGGAGAAATGGGAGCCTTGCTACACTGATGGGCGGGATGTAAATTGCCAACAGCCACTCTGGAGAAGTGTACGGTGTGTCCTGAAACATCTAAAAAACACAGCTTAGAGAGCATAGGGCACTTCCAGGCATGGGGGGATAAAGTGGGAAAATTGAAAATCAGCAAGACACAAGCACCCCAAAGTTTAGGGCTGCTCTGTTGACAAGGACCTCCACTTCATTCCACCTTAAATATCCCAGGAAAGCGAAAAATGGATAAAAAAGTTTTGGTCCTTATGTACAATGGAATATCACTCAGCCATGAAATCAATGTCATAAGGCTAGTAGCAGCATGATGAGTGGATTTAGGTACGACGATTCTAAGTGAAATAAGTCACACAGAAAAGGACACTTCTCATAAGGTGTCACTTATAGAGGGAATGTAAAAACCGTTACACTTGAACTGAATTACAAAACAGAACAGAGTCACACATGCAGAAAACACACTATGGCTGCTTAACGGGAAAGGTGAGGTGGGGTGATACATAAAACAAGAGTTTCAAATTAGCTCAGATACAGTTCCATAAACCCAATATGTAATAGACAAGACCTACTCCTTGCTCAGAGAACTGGACTCAACACGCCCGATTCACCGCACAAGAATATATCTGACTAGTAATAATCTTAAAACCTATGTATTGATATCTCTCTGTTAGTGTGTCAAGTGGGTGTAAAGCGGCATAAACACAGCCGTGAAAAGCAGCTAAACCCCATTATAAAAATAAATTACTTTTAAAAACCCATGAAACAAAGACAGGGAAAGAGAGAGAAATTCTTACCCAATTCGTTCAGGGGCTGTGATGCAACCTGGATTGACCATATCTAGACCCACAGCTGGATGAGACATAAGGGTGGACACTCTTGGGGCTGAGAGGTTTGGTGAGCTTGGGTGAGCAAACGCAGATCCTTTAAGTAATACTGCGTGCTACCCATCGCATGGGTCCCAAATCTCCAGGTTCAAGGGCATCTTCCTACATCGAAAACATGCATGAGAAACCCAGAAGATGGTACACCGTGTGATGGGGAAAGGTTTCTAAAACGCACCTCATTTCTCATCTCCTTGTGCTCGGGTTCGCCATTCCAGCCACTTTACTAGCAATCTCCCTACTTGGAGCCTCAGCACCTTTAACCTCCTGTTCCGTACAGGTTGCAATTTGTCCTGAGGATGAACGGGAAGACGGGGAACCAATGAGAGACTAGCTCTTGGTGTTGGGACAGGCACAGGTCACTCTATTTTCCCATCAGGAAGAAGAATTAACCACAGGCTCAGCCTGCCCCCCGGAACCAGAACAGGGCCTGAAGCCATCCTGCGCTTTTGCGGCCAGCTCCCAAGAAAGCGACTTGTAAAATGGAGCTTCAGGGCACTGCAATTCACTAACCTGCAGAGTTATAAATGATAACTCTCGTCCACAAATATATTGAGGGAAGGCAAAGAAGAGGATTTGAAATCAAGGCAGAATTGCAGGAAACAGATTTCAGGAGGTAGATTCGAATCGCCTTTAAAGCACATGAAAAGCAGCAAAACGTTGACAATTATGCCCTTGGCCAAAAAGGGCGTATGCGTTTTTTACTGAATATATTCAGGAAAAAAAGCATACGCCCTTTTTGGCCAACCAAGCAACCTGGAAAGGCAAATCAGCGCTACAAAGAAGTCTCGCTTCCCATCGGTCAAAAGGGCCATGCTGAAAAAAGTGTCAAAACCAGAAATGCAGGACAGGCCATGGAGAAATGGGAGCCTTGCTACACTGATGGGCGGGATGTAAATTGCCAACAGCCACTCTGGAGAAGTGTACGGTGTGTCCTGAAACATCTAAAAAACACAGCTTAGAGAGCATAGGGCACTTCCACGCATGGGGGGATAAAGTGGGAAAATTGAAAATCAGCAAGACACAGGCACCCCAAAGTTTAGGGCTCCTCTGTTGACAAAGACCTCCACTTCATTCCACCTTAAATATCCCAGGAAAGCGAAAAATGGATCAAAAAGTTGTGGTCCTTATGTACAATGGAATATCACTCAGCCATGAAATCAATGTCATAAGGCTAGTAGCAGCATGATGAGTGGATTTAGGTAAGACGATTCTAAGTGAAATAAGTCACACAGAAAAGGACACTTCTCATAAGGTGTCACTTATAGAGGGAATGTAAAAACCGTTACACTTGAACTGCATTACAAAACAGAACAGAGTCACACATGCAGAAAACACACTATGGCTGCTTAACGGGAAAGGTGAGGTGGGGTGATACATAAAACAAGAGTTTCAAATTAGCTCAGATACAGTTCCATAAACCCAATATGTAATAGACAAGACCTACTCCTTGCTCAGAGAACTGGACTCAACACGCCCGATTCACCGCACAAGAATATATCTGACTAGTAATAATCTTAAAACCTATGTATTGATATCTCTCTGTTAGTGTGTCAAGTGGGTGTAAAGCGGCATAAACACAGCCGTGAAAAGCAGCTAAACCCCATTATAAAAATAAATTACTTTTAAAAACCCATGAAACAAAGACAGGGAAAGAGAGAGAAATTCTTACCCAATTCGTTCAGGGGCTGTGATGCAACCTGGATTGACCATATCTAGACCCACAGCTGGATGAGACATAAGGGTGGACACTCTTGGGGCTGAGAGGTTTGGTGAGCTTGGGTGAGCAAACGCAGATCCTTTAAGTAATACTGCGTGCTACCCATCGCATGGGTCCCAAATCTCCAGGTTCAAGGGCATCTTCCTACATCGAAAACATGCATGAGAAACCCAGAAGAGGGTACACCGTGTGATGGGGAAAGGTTTCTAAAACGCACCTCATTTCTCATCTCCTTGTGCTCGGGTTCGCCATTCCAGCCACTTTACTAGCAATCTCCCTACTTGGAGCCTCAGCACCTTTAACCTCCTGTTCCGAACAGGTTGCAATTTGTCCTGAGGATGAACGGGAAGACGGGGAACCAATGAGAGACTAGCTCTTGGTGTTGGGACAGGCACAGGTCACTCTATTTTCCCATCAGGAAGAAGAATTAACCACAGGCTCAGCCTGCCCCCCGGAAACAGAACAGGGCCTGAAGCCATCCTGCGCATTTGGGGACAGCTCCCAAAAAAGCGAGTTGTAAAATGGAGCGTCAGGGCACTGCAATTCACAAACCTGCAGAGTTATAAATGATAACTCTCGTCCACAAATACATTGAGGGAAGGCAAAGAAGAGGATTTCAAATCAAGGCAGAATTGCAGGAAACAGATTTCAGGAGGTAGATTCGAATCACCTTTAAAGCACATGAAAAGCGGCAAAACGTTGACAATGATGCCCTTGGCCAAAAAGGGCGTATGCGTTTTTTCCTGAATATATTCAGGAAAAAACGCATACGCCCTTTTTGGCCAACCAAGCAACCTGGAAAGGCAAATCAGCGCTACAAAGAAGTCTCGCTTCCCATCGGTCAAAAGGGCCATGCTGAAAAAAGTGTCAAAACCAGAAATGCAGGACAGGCCATGGAGAAATGGGAGCCTTGCTACACTGATGGGCGGGATGTAAATTGCCAACAGCCACTCTGGAGAAGTGTACGGTGTGTCCTGAAACATCTAAAAAACACAGGTTAGAGAGCATAGGGCACTTCCACGCATGGGGGGATAAAGTGGGAAAATTGAAAATCAGCAAGACATAAGCACCCCAAAGTTTAGGGCTGCTCTGTCGACAAGGACCTCCACTTCATTCCACCTTAAATATCCCAGGAAAGCGAAAAATGGATCAAAAAGTTGTGGTCCTTATGTACAATGGAATATCACTCAGCCATGAAATCAATGTCATAAGGCTAGTAGCAGCATGATGAGTGGATTTAGGTAAGACGATTCTAAGTGAAATAAGTCACACAGAAAAGGACACTTCTCATAAGGTGTCACTTATAGAGGGAATGTAAAAACCGTTACACTTAAACTGAATTACAAAACAGAACAGAGTCACACATGCAGAAAACACACTATGGCTGCTTAACGGGAAAGGTGAGGTGGGGTGATACATAAAACAAGAGTTTCAAATTAGCTCAGATACCGTTCCATAAACCCAATATGTAATAGACAAGACCTACTCTTGCTCAGACAACTGGACTCAACACGCCCGATTCACCGCACAAGAATATATCTGACTAGTAATAATCTTAAAAAATATGTTTTGATATCACTCTGTTAGTGTGTCATGTGGGTGTAAAGCGGCATAAACACAGCAGTGAAAAAAAAAAAAACACAGCAGTGAAAAGCAGCTAAACCCCAGTATAATAAGAAATTAAAAACCCATGAAACAAAGACAGTTATAGAGAAAGAAATTCTTACAAAATTAGTTCAGGGGCTGTGATGCAACCTGGATTGACCATATCTAGACCCACAGCTGGATGAGACATAAGGGTGTACACTCTTGGGGCTGAGAGTTTTGTGAGGTTGGGTGAGCAAACGCAGACCCTTTGAAGTAATACTGCGTGGTACCCATCCCATTGGTCCCAAATCTCCAGGTTCAAGGGCATCTTCCTACATCGAAAACACACATGAGAAACCCACACGACGGTACACTGTGTGATCGGGAAAGGTTTGTAAAACGCACCTCATTTCTCATCTCCTTGTGCTCGGGTTCACCAGTCCAGCCGCTATACTAGCAATCTCCGTACTTGGAAAATCAGCACCTTTAACCTCCTGTTTGGTACAGGTTGCAATTTGTCCTGAGGATGAACAGAAAGAGGGGGAACCAATAAGAGACAAGCTCTAGGTTTTGGGACAGGCACAGGTCACTCTATTTTCCCAACAGGAAGAAGAATTAACCACAGGCTCAGCCTGCCCCCCGGAACCAGAACAGGGCCTGAAGCCATCCTGCGCTTTTGCGGCCAGCTCCCATGAAAGCGACTTGTAAAATGGAGCTTCAGGGCACTGCAATTCACAAACCTTCACAGTAATAAATGATAACTCTCGTCCACAAATATATTGAGGGAAGGCAAAGAAGAGGATTTGAAATCAAGGCAGAATTGCAGGAAACAGATTTCAGGAGGTAGATTCGAATCGCCTTTACAGCACATGAAAAGCGGCAAAACGTTGACAATGATGCCCTTGGCCAAAAAGGGCGTATGCGTTTTTTCCTTAATATATTCAGGAAAAAACGCATACGCCCTTTTTGGCCAACCAAGCAACCTGGAAAGGCAAATCAGCGCTACAAAGAAGTCTCGCTTCCCATCGGTCAAAAGGGCCATGCTGAAAAAAGTGTCAAAACCAGAAATGCAGGACAGGCCATGGAGAAATGGGAGCCTTGCTACACTGATGGGCGGGATGTAAATTGCCAACAGCCACTCTGGAGAAGTGTACGGTGTGTCCTGAAACATCTAAAAAACACAGCTTAGAGAGCATAGGGCACTTCCACGCATGGGGGGATAAAGTGGGAAAATTGAAAATCAGCAAGACACAAGCTCCCCAAAGTTTAGGGCTGCTCTGTTGACAAGGACCTCCACTTCATTCCACCTTAAATATCCCAGGAAAGCGAAAAATGGATCAAAAAGTTGTGGTCCTTATGTACAATGGAATATCACTCAGCCATTAAATCAATGTCATAAGGCTAGTAGCAGCATGATGAGTGGATTTAGGTAAGACGATTCTAAGTGAAATAAGTCACACAGAAAAGGACACTTCTCATAAGGTGTCACTTATAGAGGGAATGTAAAAACCGTTACACTTGAACTGAATTACAAAACAGAACAGAGTCACACATGCAGAAAACACACTATGGCTGCTTAACGGGAAAGGTGAGGTGGGGTGATACATAAAACAAGAGCTTCAAATTAGCTCAGATACCGTTCCATAAACCCAATATGTAATAGACAAGACCTACTCCTTGCTCAGAGAACTGGACTCAACACGCCCGATTCACCGCACAAGAATATATCTGACTAGTAATAATCTTAAAACCTATGTATTGATATCTCTCTGTTAGTGTGTCAAGTGGGTGTAAAGCGGCATAAACACAGCCGTGAAAAGCAGCTAAACCCCATTATAAAACTAAATTACTTTTAAAAACCCATGAAACAAAGACAGGGAAAGAGAGAGAAATTCTTACACAATTCGTTCAGGGGCTGTGATGCAACCTGGATTGACCATATCTAGACCCACAGCTGGATGAGACATAAGGGTGGACACTCTTGGGGCTGAGAGGTTTGGTGAGGTTGGGTGAGCAAACGCAGACCCTTTAAAGTAATACTGCGTGCTACCCATCGCATGGGTCCCAAATCTCCAGGTTCAAGGGCATCTTCCTACATCGAAAACATGCATGAGAAACCCAGAAGATGGTACACCGTGTGATGGGGAAAGGTTTCTAAAACGCACCTCATTTCTCATCTCCTTGTGCTCGGGTTCGCCATTCCAGCCACTTTACTAGCAATCTCCCTACTTGGAGCCTCAGCACCTTTAACCTCCTGTTCCGTACAGGTTGCAATTTGTCCTGAGGATGAACGGGAAGACGGGGAACCAATGAGAGACTAGCTCTTGGTGTTGGGACAGGCACAGGTCACTCTATTTTCCCATCAGGAAGAAGAATTAACCACAGGCTCAGCCTGCCCCCCGGAACCAGAACAGGGCCTGAAGCCATCCTGCGCTTTTGCGGCCAGCTCCCAAGAAAGCGACTTGTAAAATGGAGCTTCAGGGCACTGCAATTCACTAACCTGCAGAGTTATAAATGATAACTCTCGTCCACAAATATATTGAGGGAAGGCAAAGAAGAGGATTTGAAATCAAGGCAGAATTGCAGGAAACAGATTTCAGGAGGTAGATTCGAATCGCCTTTAAAGCACATGAAAAGCAGCAAAACGTTGACAATTATGCCCTTGGCCAAAAAGGGCGTATGCGTTTTTTACTGAATATATTCAGGAAAAAAAGCATACGCCCTTTTTGGCCAACCAAGCAACCTGGAAAGGCAAATCAGCGCTACAAAGAAGTCTCGCTTCCCATCGGTCAAAAGGGCCATGCTGAAAAAAGTGTCAAAACCAGAAATGCAGGACAGGCCATGGAGAAATGGGAGCCTTGCTACACTGATGGGCGGGATGTAAATTGCCAACAGCCACTCTGGAGAAGTGTACGGTGTGTCCTGAAACATCTAAAAAACACAGCTTAGAGAGCATAGGGCACTTCCAGGCATGGGGGGATAAAGTGGGAAAATTGAAAATCAGCAAGACACAAGCACCCCAAAGTTTAGGGCTGCTCTGTTGACAAGGACCTCCACTTCATTCCACCTTAAATATCCCAGGAAAGCGAAAAATGGATAAAAAAGTTTTGGTCCTTATGTACAATGGAATATCACTCAGCCATGAAATCAATGTCATAAGGCTAGTAGCAGCATGATGAGTGGATTTAGGTACGACGATTCTAAGTGAAATAAGTCACACAGAAAAGGACACTTCTCATAAGGTGTCACTTATAGAGGGAATGTAAAAACCGTTACACTTGAACTGAATTACAAAACAGAACAGAGTCACACATGCAGAAAACACACTATGGCTGCTTAACGGGAAAGGTGAGGTGGGGTGATACATAAAACAAGAGTTTCAAATTAGCTCAGATACCGTTCCATAAACCCAATATGTAATACACAAGACCTACTCCTTGCTCAGAGAACTGGACTCAACACGCCCGATTCACCGCACAAGAATATATCTGACTAGTAATAATCTTAAAACCTATGTATTGATATCTCTCTGTTAGTGTGTCAAGTGGGTGTAAAGCGGCATAAACACAGCCGTGAAAAGCAGCTAAACCCCATTATAAAAATAAATTACTTTTAAAAACCCATGAAACAAAGACAGGGAAAGAGAGAGAAATTCTTACACAATTCGTTCAGGGGCTATGATGCAAACTGGATTGACCATATCTAGACCCACAGCTGGATGAGACATAAGGGTGGACACTCTTGGGGCTGAGAGGTTTGGTGAGGTTGGGTGAGCAAACGCAGACCCTTTAAAGTAATACTGCGTGCTACCCATCGCATGGGTCCCAAATCTCCAGGTTCAAGGGCATCTTCCTACATCGAAAACATGCATGAGAAACCCAGAAGATGGTACACCGTGTGATGGGGAAAGGTTTCTAAAACGCACCTCATTTCTCATCTCCTTGTGCTCGGGTTCGCCATTCCAGCCACTTTACTAGCAATCTCCCTACTTGGAGCCTCAGCACCTTTAACCTCCTGTTCCGTACAGGTTGCAATTTGTCCTGAGGATGAACGGGAAGACGGGGAACCAATGAGAGACTAGCTCTTGGTGTTGGGACAGGCACAGGTCACTCTATTTTCCCATCAGGAAGAAGAATTAACCACAGGCTCAGCCTGCCCCCCGGAACCAGAACAGGGCCTGAAGCCATCCTGCGCTTTTGCGGCCAGCTCCCAAGAAAGCGACTTGTAAAATGGAGCTTCAGGGCACTGCAATTCACTAACCTGCAGAGTTATAAATGATAACTCTCGTCCACAAATATATTGAGGGAAGGCAAAGAAGAGGATTTGAAATCAAGGCAGAATTGCAGGAAACAGATTTCAGGAGGTAGATTCGAATCGCCTTTAAAGCACATGAAAAGCAGCAAAACGTTGACAATTATGCCCTTGGCCAAAAAGGGCGTATGCGTTTTTTACTGAATATATTCAGGAAAAAAAGCATACGCCCTTTTTGGCCAACCAAGCAACCTGGAAAGGCAAATCAGCGCTACAAAGAAGTCTCGCTTCCCATCGGTCAAAAGGGCCATGCTGAAAAAAGTGTCAAAACCAGAAATGCAGGACAGGCCATGGAGAAATGGGAGCCTTGCTACACTGATGGGCGGGATGTAAATTGCCAACAGCCACTCTGGAGAAGTGTACGGTGTGTCCTGAAACATCTAAAAAACACAGCTTAGAGAGCATAGGGCACTTCCACGCATGGGGGGATAAAGTGGGAAAATTGAAAATCAGCAAGACACAAGCACCCCAAAGTTTAGGGCTGCTCTGTTGACAAGGACCTCCACTTCATTCCACCTTAAATATCCCAGGAAAGCGAAAAATGGATAAAAAAGTTTTGGTCCTTATGTACAATGGAATATCACTCAGCCATGAAATCAATGTCATAAGGCTAGTAGCAGCATGATGAGTGGATTTAGGTAAGACGATTCTAAGTGAAATAAGTCACACAGAAAAGGACACTTCTCATAAGGTGTCACTTATAGAGGGAATGTAAAAACCGTTACACTTGAACTGAATTACAAAACAGAACAGAGTCACACATGCAGAAAACACACTATGGCTGCTTAACGGGAAAGGTGAGGTGGGGTGATACATAAAACAAGAGTTTCAAATTAGCTCAGATACCGTTCCATAAACCCAATATGTAATACACAAGACCTACTCCTTGCTCAGAGAACTGGACTCAACACGCCCGATTCACCGCACAAGAATATATCTGACTAGTAATAATCTTAAAACCTATGTATTGATATCTCTCTGTTAGTGTGTCAAGTGGGTGTAAAGCGGCATAAACACAGCCGTGAAAAGCAGCTAAACCCCATTATAAAAATAAATTACTTTTAAAAACCCATGAAACAAAGACAGGGAAAGAGAGAGAAATTCTTACACAATTCGTTCAGGGGCTATGATGCAAACTGGATTGACCATATCTAGACCCACAGCTGGATGAGACATAAGGGTGGACACTCTTGGGGCTGAGAGGTTTGGTGAGGTTGGGTGAGCAAACGCAGACCCTTTAAAGTAATACTGCGTGCTACCCATCGCATGGGTCCCAAATCTCCAGGTTCAAGGGCATCTTCCTACATCGAAAACATGCATGAGAAACCCAGAAGATGGTACACCGTGTGATGGGGAAAGGTTTCTAAAACGCACCTCATTTCTCATCTCCTTGTGCTCGGGTTCGCCATTCCAGCCACTTTACTAGCAATCTCCCTACTTGGAGCCTCAGCACCTTTAACCTCCTGTTCCGTACAGGTTGCAATTTGTCCTGAGGATGAACGGGAAGACGGGGAACCAATGAGAGACTAGCTCTTGGTGTTGGGACAGGCACAGGTCACTCTATTTTCCCATCAGGAAGAAGAATTAACCACAGGCTCAGCCTGCCCCCCGGAACCAGAACAGGGCCTGAAGCCATCCTGCGCTTTTGCGGCCAGCTACCAAAAAAGCGACTTGTAAAATGGAGCTTCAGGGCACTGCAATTCACAAACCTGCAGAGTTATAAATGATAACTCTCGTCCACAAATATATTGAGGGAAGGCAAAGAAGAGGATTTGAAATCAAGGCAGAATTGCAGGAAACAGATTTCAGGAGGTAGATTCGAATCGCCTTTAAAGCACATGAAAAGCGGCAAAACGTTGACAATGATGCCCTTGGCCAAAAAGGGCGTATGCGTTTTTTCCTGAATATATTCAGGAAAAAACGCATACGCCCTTTTTGGCCAACCAAGCAACCTGGAAAGGCAAATCAGCGCTACAAAGCAGTCTCGCTTCCCATCGGTCAAAAGGGCCATGATGAAAAAAGTGTCAAAACCAGAAATACAGGACAGGCCATGGAGAAATGGGAGCCTTGCTACACTGATGGGCGGGATGTAAATTGCCAACAGCCACTCTGGAGAAGTGTACGGTGTGTCCTTAAACATCTAAAAAACACAGCTTAGAGAGCATAGGGCGCTTCCACGCATGGGGGGATAAAGTGGGAAAATTGAAAATCAGCAAGACACAGGCACCCCAAAGTTTAGGGCTGCTCTGTTGACAAGGACCTCCACTTCATTCCACCTTAAATATCCCAGGAAAGCGAAAAATGGATAAAAAAGTTGTGGTCCTTATGTACAATGGAATATCACTCAGCCATGAAATCAATGTCATAAGGCTAGTAGCAGCATGATGAGTGGATTTAGGTAAGACGATTCTAAGTGAAATAAGTCACACAGAAAAGGACACTTCTCATAAGGTGTCACTTATAGAGGGAATGTAAAAACCGTTACACTTGAACTGAATTACAAAACAGAACAGAGTCACACATGCAGAAAACACACTATGGCTGCTTAACGGGAAAGGTGAGGTGGGGTGATACATAAAACAAGAGTTTCAAATTAGCTCAGATACCGTTCCATAAGCCCAATATGTAATAGACAAGACCTACTCCTTGCTCAGAGAACTGGACTCAACACGCCCGATTCACCGCACAAGAATATATCTGACTAGTAATAATCTTAAAACCTATGTATTGATATCTCTCTGTTAGTGTGTCAAGTGGGTGCAAAGCGGCATAAACACAGCTGTGAAAAGCAGCTAAACCCCATTATAAAAATAAATTACTTTTAAAAACCCATGAAACAAAGACAGGGAAAGAGAGAGAAATTCTTACACAATTCGTTCAGGGGCTGTGATGCCACCTGGATTGACCATATCTAGACCCACAGCTGGATGAGACATAAGGGTGGACACTCTTGGGGCTGAGAGGTTTGGTGAGGTTGGGTGAGCAAACGCAGACCCTTTAAAGTAATACTGCGTGCTACCCATCGCATGGGTCCCAAATCTCCAGGTTCAAGGGCATCTTCCTACATCGAAAACATGCATGAGAAACCCAGAAGATGGTACACCGTGTGATGGGGAAAGGTTTCTAAAACGCACCTCATTTCTCATCTCCTTGTGCTCGGGTTCGCCATTCCAGCCACTTTACTAGCAATCTCCCTACTTGGAGCCTCAGCACCTTTAACCTCCTGTTCCGTACAGGTTGCAATTTGTCCTGAGGATGAACGGGAAGACGGGGAACCAATGAGAGACTAGCTCTTGGTGTTGGGACAGGCACAGGTCACTCTATTTTCCCATCAGGAAGAAGAATTAACCACAGGCTCAGCCTGCCCCCCGGAACCAGAACAGGGCCTGAAGCCATCCTGCGCTTTTGCGGCCAGCTACCAAAAAAGCGACTTGTAAAATGGAGCTTCAGGGCACTGCAATTCACAAACCTGCAGAGTTATAAATGATAACTCTCGTCCACAAATATATTGAGGGAAGGCAAAGAAGAGGATTTGAAATCAAGGCAGAATTGCAGGAAACAGATTTCAGGAGGTAGATTCGAATCGCCTTTAAAGCACATGAAAAGCGGCAAAACGTTGACAATGATGCCCTTGGCCAAAAAGGGCGTATGCGTTTTTTCCTGAATATATTCAGGAAAAAACGCATACGCCCTTTTTGGCCAACCAAGCAACCTGGAAAGGCAAATCAGCGCTACAAAGCAGTCTCGCTTCCCATCGGTCAAAAGGGCCATGCTGAAAAAAGTGTCAAAACCAGAAATACAGGACAGGCCATGGAGAAATGGGAGCCTTGCTACACTGATGGGCGGGATGTAAATTGCCAACAGCCACTCTGGAGAAGTGTACGGTGTGTCCTTAAACATCTAAAAAACACAGCTTAGAGAGCATAGGGCGCTTCCACGCATGGGGGGATAAAGTGGGAAAATTGAAAATCAGCAAGACACAGGCACCCCAAAGTTTAGGGCTGCTCTGTTGACAAGGACCTCCACTTCATTCCACCTTAAATATCCCAGGAAAGCGAAAAATGGATAAAAAAGTTGTGGTCCTTATGTACAATGGAATATCACTCAGCCATGAAATCAATGTCATAAGGCTAGTAGCAGCATGATGAGTGGATTTAGGTAAGACGATTCTAAGTGAAATAAGTCACACAGAAAAGGACACTTCTCATAAGGTGTCACTTATAGAGGGAATGTAAAAACCGTTACACTTGAACTGAATTACAAAACAGAACAGAGTCACACATGCAGAAAACACACTATGGCTGCTTAACGGGAAAGGTGAGGTGGGGTGATACATAAAACAAGAGTTTCAAATTAGCTCAGATACCGTTCCATAAGCCCAATATGTAATAGACAAGACCTACTCCTTGCTCAGAGAACTGGACTCAACACGCCCGATTCACCGCACAAGAATATATCTGACTAGTAATAATCTTAAAACCTATGTATTGATATCTCTCTGTTAGTGTGTCAAGTGGGTGCAAAGCGGCATAAACACAGCTGTGAAAAGCAGCTAAACCCCATTATAAAAATAAATTACTTTTAAAAACCCATGAAACAAAGACAGGGAAAGAGAGAGAAATTCTTACACAATTCGTTCAGGGGCTGTGATGCCACCTGGATTGACCATATCTAGACCCACAGCTGGATGAGACATAAGGGTGGACACTCTTGGGGCTGAGAGGTTTGGTGAGGTTGGGTGAGCAAACGCAGACCCTTTAAAGTAATACTGCGTGCTACCCATCGCATGGGTCCCAAATCTCCAGGTTCAAGGGCATCTTCCTACATCGAAAACATGCATGAGAAACCCAGAAGATGGTACACCGTGTGATGGGGAAAGGTTTCTAAAACGCACCTCATTTCTCATCTCCTTGTGCTCGGGTTCGCCATTCCAGCCACTTTACTAGCAATCTCCCTACTTGGAGCATCAGCACCTTTAACCTCCTGTTCCGTACAGGTTGCAATTTGTCCTGAGGATGAACGGGAAGACGGGGAACCAATGAGAGACTAGCTCTTGGTGTTGGGACAGGCACAGGTCACTCTATTTTCCCATCAGGAAGAAGAATTAACCACAGGCTCAGCCTGCCCCCCGGAACCAGAACAGGGCCTGAAGCCATCCTGCGCTTTTGCGGCCAGCTCCCAAAAATGCGACTTGTAAAATGGAGCTTCAGGGCACTGCAATTCACAAACCTGCAGAGTTATAAATGATAACTCTCGTCCACAAATATATTGAGGGAAGGCAAAGAAGAGGATTTGAAATCAAGGCAGAATTGCAGGAAACAGATTTCAGGAGGTAGATTCGAATCGCCTTTAAAGCACATGAAAAGCGGCAAAACGTTGACAATGATGCCCTTGGCCAAAAAGGGCGTATGCGCTTTTTCCTGAATATATTCAGGAAAAAACGCATACGCCCTTTTTGGCCAACCAAGCAACCTGGAAAGGCAAATCAGCGCTACAAAGAAGTCTCGCTTCCCATCGGTCAAAAGGGCCATGCTGAAAAAAGTGTCAAAACCAGAAATGCAGGACAGGCCATGGAGAAATGGGAGCCTTGCTACACTGATGGGGGGGATGTAAATTGCCAACAGCCACTCTGAAGAAGTGTACGGTGTGTCCTGAAACATCTAAAAAACACAGCTTAGAGAGCATAGGGCACTTCCACGCATGGGGGGATAAAGTGGGAAAATTGAAAATCAGCAAGACACAGGCACCCCAAAGTTTAGGGCTCCTCCGTTGACAAGGACCTCCACTTCATTCCACCTTAAATATCCCAGGAAAGCGAAAAATGGATCAAAAAGTTGTGGTCCTTATGTACAATGGAATATCACTCAGCCATGAAATCAATGTCATAAGGCTAGTAGCAGCATGATGAGTGGATTTAGGTAAGACGATTCTAAGTGAAATAAGTCACACAGAAAAGGACACTTCTCATAAGGTGTCACTTATAGAGGGAATGTAAAAACCGTTACACTTGAACTGAATTACAAAACAGAACAGAGTCACACATGCAGAAAACACACTATGGCTGCTTAACGGGAAAGGTGAGGTGGGGTGATACATAAAACAAGAGTTTCAAATTAGCTCAGATACAGTTCCATAAACCCAATATGTAATAGACAAGACCTACTCCTTGCTCAGAGAACTGGACTCAACACGCCCGATTCACCGCACAAGAATATATCTGACTAGTAATAATCTTAAAACCTATGTATTGATATCTCTCTGTTAGTGTGTCAAGTGGGTGTAAAGCGGCATAAACACAGCCGTGAAAAGCAGCTAAACCCCATTATAAAAATAAATTACTTTTAAAAACCCATGAAACAAAGACAGGGAAAGAGAGAGAAATTCTTACACAATTCGTTCAGGGGCTGTGATGCAACCTGGATTGACCATATCTAGACCCACAGCTGGATGAGACATAAGGGTGGACACTCTTGGGGCTGAGAGGTTTGGTGAGGTTGGGTGAGCAAACGCAGATCCTTTAAGTAATACTGCGTGCTACCCATCGCATGGGTCCCAAATCTCCAGGTTCAAGGGCATCTTCCTACATCGAAAACATGCATGAGAAACCCAGAAGATGGTACACCGTGTGATGGGGAAAGGTTTCTAAAACGCACCTCATTTCTCATCTCCTTGTGCTCGGGTTCTCCATTCCAGCCACTTTACTAGCAATCTCCCTACTTGGAGCATCAGCACCTTTAACCTCCTGTTCCGTACAGGTTGCAATTTGTCCTGAGGATGAACGGGAAGACGGGGAACCAATGAGAGACTAGCTCTTGGTGTTGGGACAGGCACAGGTCACTCTATTTTCCCATCAGGAAGAAGAATTAACCACAGGCTCAGCCTGCCCCCCGGAACCAGAACAGGGCCTGAAGCCATCCTGCGCTTTTGCGGCCAGCTACCAAAAGAGCGACTTGTAAAATGGAGCTTCAGGGCACTGCAATTCACAAACCTGCAGAGTTATAAATGATAACTCTCGTCCACAAATATATTGAGGGAAGGAAAAGAAGAGGATTTGAAATCAAGGCAGAATTGCAGGAAACAGATTTCAGGAGGTAGATTCGAATCGCCTTTAAAGCACATGAAAAGCGGCAAAACGTTGACAATGATGCCCTTGGCCAAAAAGGGCGTATGCGCTTTTTCCTGAATATATTCAGGAAAAAACGCATACGCCCTTTTTGGCCAACCAAGCAACCTGGAAAGGCAAATCAGCGCTACAAAGAAGTCTCGCTTCCCATCGGTCAAAAGGGCCATGCTGAAAAAAGTGTCAAAACCAGAAATGCAGGACAGGCCATGGAGAAATGGGAGCCTTGCTACACTGATGGGGGGGATGTAAATTGCCAACAGCCACTCTGAAGAAGTGTACGGTGTGTCCTGAAACATCTAAAAAACACAGCTTAGAGAGCATAGGGCACTTCCACGCATGGGGGGATAAAGTGGGAAAATTGAAAATCAGCAAGACACAGGCACCCCAAAGTTTAGGGCTCCTCTGTTGACAAGGACCTCCACTTCATTCCACCTTAAATATCCCAGGAAAGCGAAAAATGGATCAAAAAGTTGTGGTCCTTATGTACAATGGAATATCACTCAGCCATGAAATCAATGTCATAAGGCTAGTAGCAGCATGATGAGTGGATTTAGGTAAGACGATTCTAAGTGAAATAAGTCACACAGAAAAGGACACTTCTCATAAGGTGTCACTTATAGAGGGAATGTAAAAACCGTTACACTTGAACTGAATTACAAAACAGAACAGAGTCACACATGCAGAAAACACACTATGGCTGCTTAACGGGAAAGGTGAGGTGGGGTGATACATAAAACAAGAGTTTCAAATTAGCTCAGATACCGTTCCATAAACCCAATATGTAATAGACAAGACCTACTCCTTGCTCAGAGAACTGGACTCAACACGCCCGATTCACCGCACAAGAATATATCTGACTAGTAATAATCTTAAAACCTATGTATTGATATCTCTCTGTTAGTGTGTCAAGTGGGTGCAAAGCGGCATAAACACAGCTGTGAAAAGCAGCTAAACCCCATTATAAAAATAAATTACTTTTAAAAACCCATGAAACAAAGACAGGGAAAGAGAGAGAAATTCTTACACAATTCGTTCAGGGGCTGTGATGCCACCTGGATTGACCATATCTAGACCCACAGCTGGATGAGACATAAGGGTGGACACTCTTGGGGCTGAGAGGTTTGGTGAGGTTGGGTGAGCAAACGCAGACCCTTTAAAGTAATACTGCGTGCTACCCATCGCATGGGTCCCAAATCTCCAGGTTCAAGGGCATCTTCCTACATCGAAAACATGCATGAGAAACCCAGAAGATGGTACACCGTGTGATGGGGAAAGGTTTCTAAAACGCACCTCATTTCTCATCTCCTTGTGCTCGGGTTCGCCATTCCAGCCACTTTACTAGCAATCTCCCTACTTGGAGCCTCAGCACCTTTAACCTCCTGTTCCGTACAGGTTGCAATTTGTCCTGAGGATGAACGGGAAGACGGGGAACCAATGAGAGACTAGCTCTTGGTGTTGGGACAGGCACAGGTCACTCTATTTTCCCATCAGGAAGAAGAATTAACCACAGGCTCAGCCTGCCCCCCGGAACCAGAACAGGGCCTGAAGCCATCCTGCGCTTTTGCGGCCAGCTACCAAAAAAGCGACTTGTAAAATGGAGCTTCAGGGCACTGCAATTCACAAACCTGCAGAGTTATAAATGATAACTCTCGTCCACAAATATATTGAGGGAAGGCAAAGAAGAGGATTTGAAATCAAGGCAGAATTGCAGGAAACAGATTTCAGGAGGTAGATTCGAATCGCCTTTAAAGCACATGAAAAGCGGCAAAACGTTGACAATGATGCCCTTGGCCAAAAAGGGCGTATGCGTTTTTTCCTGAATATATTCAGGAAAAAACGCATACGCCCTTTTTGGCCAACCAAGCAACCTGGAAAGGCAAATCAGCGCTACAAAGCAGTCTCGCTTCCCATCGGTCAAAAGGGCCATGCTGAAAAAAGTGTCAAAACCAGAAATACAGGACAGGCCATGGAGAAATGGGAGCCTTGCTACACTGATGGGCGGGATGTAAATTGCCAACAGCCACTCTGGAGAAGTGTACGGTGTGTCCTTAAACATCTAAAAAACACAGCTTAGAGAGCATAGGGCGCTTCCACGCATGGGGGGATAAAGTGGGAAAATTGAAAATCAGCAAGACACAGGCACCCCAAAGTTTAGGGCTGCTCTGTTGACAAGGACCTCCACTTCATTCCACCTTAAATATCCCAGGAAAGCGAAAAATGGATAAAAAAGTTGTGGTCCTTATGTACAATGGAATATCACTCAGCCATGAAATCAATGTCATAAGGCTAGTAGCAGCATGATGAGTGGATTTAGGTAAGACGATTCTAAGTGAAATAAGTCACACAGAAAAGGACACTTCTCATAAGGTGTCACTTATAGAGGGAATGTAAAAACCGTTACACTTGAACTGAATTACAAAACAGAACAGAGTCACACATGCAGAAAACACACTATGGCTGCTTAACGGGAAAGGTGAGGTGGGGTGATACATAAAACAAGAGTTTCAAATTAGCTCAGATACCGTTCCATAAGCCCAATATGTAATAGACAAGACCTACTCCTTGCTCAGAGAACTGGACTCAACACGCCCGATTCACCGCACAAGAATATATCTGACTAGTAATAATCTTAAAACCTATGTATTGATATCTCTCTGTTAGTGTGTCAAGTGGGTGCAAAGCGGCATAAACACAGCTGTGAAAAGCAGCTAAACCCCATTATAAAAATAAATTACTTTTAAAAACCCATGAAACAAAGACAGGGAAAGAGAGAGAAATTCTTACACAATTCGTTCAGGGGCTGTGATGCCACCTGGATTGACCATATCTAGACCCACAGCTGGATGAGACATAAGGGTGGACACTCTTGGGGCTGAGAGGTTTGGTGAGGTTGGGTGAGCAAACGCAGACCCTTTAAAGTAATACTGCGTGCTACCCATCGCATGGGTCCCAAATCTCCAGGTTCAAGGGCATCTTCCTACATCGAAAACATGCATGAGAAACCCAGAAGATGGTACACCGTGTGATGGGGAAAGGTTTCTAAAACGCACCTCATTTCTCATCTCCTTGTGCTCGGGTTCGCCATTCCAGCCACTTTACTAGCAATCTCCCTACTTGGAGCATCAGCACCTTTAACCTCCTGTTCCGTACAGGTTGCAATTTGTCCTGAGGATGAACGGGAAGACGGGGAACCAATGAGAGACTAGCTCTTGGTGTTGGGACAGGCACAGGTCACTCTATTTTCCCATCAGGAAGAAGAATTAACCACAGGCTCAGCCTGCCCCCCGGAACCAGAACAGGGCCTGAAGCCATCCTGCGCTTTTGCGGCCAGCTCCCAAAAATGCGACTTGTAAAATGGAGCTTCAGGGCACTGCAATTCACAAACCTGCAGAGTTATAAATGATAACTCTCGTCCACAAATATATTGAGGGAAGGCAAAGAAGAGGATTTGAAATCAAGGCAGAATTGCAGGAAACAGATTTCAGGAGGTAGATTCGAATCGCCTTTAAAGCACATGAAAAGCGGCAAAACGTTGACAATGATGCCCTTGGCCAAAAAGGGCGTATGCGCTTTTTCCTGAATATATTCAGGAAAAAACGCATACGCCCTTTTTGGCCAACCAAGCAACCTGGAAAGGCAAATCAGCGCTACAAAGAAGTCTCGCTTCCCATCGGTCAAAAGGGCCATGCTGAAAAAAGTGTCAAAACCAGAAATGCAGGACAGGCCATGGAGAAATGGGAGCCTTGCTACACTGATGGGGGGGATGTAAATTGCCAACAGCCACTCTGAAGAAGTGTACGGTGTGTCCTGAAACATCTAAAAAACACAGCTTAGAGAGCATAGGGCACTTCCACGCATGGGGGGATAAAGTGGGAAAATTGAAAATCAGCAAGACACAGGCACCCCAAAGTTTAGGGCTCCTCCGTTGACAAGGACCTCCACTTCATTCCACCTTAAATATCCCAGGAAAGCGAAAAATGGATCAAAAAGTTGTGGTCCTTATGTACAATGGAATATCACTCAGCCATGAAATCAATGTCATAAGGCTAGTAGCAGCATGATGAGTGGATTTAGGTAAGACGATTCTAAGTGAAATAAGTCACACAGAAAAGGACACTTCTCATAAGGTGTCACTTATAGAGGGAATGTAAAAACCGTTACACTTGAACTGAATTACAAAACAGAACAGAGTCACACATGCAGAAAACACACTATGGCTGCTTAACGGGAAAGGTGAGGTGGGGTGATACATAAAACAAGAGTTTCAAATTAGCTCAGATACAGTTCCATAAACCCAATATGTAATAGACAAGACCTACTCCTTGCTCAGAGAACTGGACTCAACACGCCCGATTCACCGCACAAGAATATATCTGACTAGTAATAATCTTAAAACCTATGTATTGATATCTCTCTGTTAGTGTGTCAAGTGGGTGTAAAGCGGCATAAACACAGCCGTGAAAAGCAGCTAAACCCCATTATAAAAATAAATTACTTTTAAAAACCCATGAAACAAAGACAGGGAAAGAGAGAGAAATTCTTACACAATTCGTTCAGGGGCTGTGATGCAACCTGGATTGACCATATCTAGACCCACAGCTGGATGAGACATAAGGGTGGACACTCTTGGGGCTGAGAGGTTTGGTGAGGTTGGGTGAGCAAACGCAGATCCTTTAAGTAATACTGCGTGCTACCCATCGCATGGGTCCCAAATCTCCAGGTTCAAGGGCATCTTCCTACATCGAAAACATGCATGAGAAACCCAGAAGATGGTACACCGTGTGATGGGGAAAGGTTTCTAAAACGCACCTCATTTCTCATCTCCTTGTGCTCGGGTTCTCCATTCCAGCCACTTTACTAGCAATCTCCCTACTTGGAGCATCAGCACCTTTAACCTCCTGTTCCGTACAGGTTGCAATTTGTCCTGAGGATGAACGGGAAGACGGGGAACCAATGAGAGACTAGCTCTTGGTGTTGGGACAGGCACAGGTCACTCTATTTTCCCATCAGGAAGAAGAATTAACCACAGGCTCAGCCTGCCCCCCGGAACCAGAACAGGGCCTGAAGCCATCCTGCGCTTTTGCGGCCAGCTACCAAAAGAGCGACTTGTAAAATGGAGCTTCAGGGCACTGCAATTCACAAACCTGCAGAGTTATAAATGATAACTCTCGTCCACAAATATATTGAGGGAAGGAAAAGAAGAGGATTTGAAATCAAGGCAGAATTGCAGGAAACAGATTTCAGGAGGTAGATTCGAATCGCCTTTAAAGCACATGAAAAGCGGCAAAACGTTGACAATGATGCCCTTGGCCAAAAAGGGCGTATGCGCTTTTTCCTGAATATATTCAGGAAAAAACGCATACGCCCTTTTTGGCCAACCAAGCAACCTGGAAAGGCAAATCAGCGCTACAAAGAAGTCTCGCTTCCCATCGGTCAAAAGGGCCATGCTGAAAAAAGTGTCAAAACCAGAAATGCAGGACAGGCCATGGAGAAATGGGAGCCTTGCTACACTGATGGGGGGGATGTAAATTGCCAACAGCCACTCTGAAGAAGTGTACGGTGTGTCCTGAAACATCTAAAAAACACAGCTTAGAGAGCATAGGGCACTTCCACGCATGGGGGGATAAAGTGGGAAAATTGAAAATCAGCAAGACACAGGCACCCCAAAGTTTAGGGCTCCTCTGTTGACAAGGACCTCCACTTCATTCCACCTTAAATATCCCAGGAAAGCGAAAAATGGATCAAAAAGTTGTGGTCCTTATGTACAATGGAATATCACTCAGCCATGAAATCAATGTCATAAGGCTAGTAGCAGCATGATGAGTGGATTTAGGTAAGACGATTCTAAGTGAAATAAGTCACACAGAAAAGGACACTTCTCATAAGGTGTCACTTATAGAGGGAATGTAAAAACCGTTACACTTGAACTGAATTACAAAACAGAACAGAGTCACACATGCAGAAAACACACTATGGCTGCTTAACGGGAAAGGTGAGGTGGGGTGATACATAAAACAAGAGTTTCAAATTAGCTCAGATACCGTTCCATAAACCCAATATGTAATAGACAAGACCTACTCCTTGCTCAGAGAACTGGACTCAACACGCCCGATTCACCGCACAAGAATATATCTGACTAGTAATAATCTTAAAACCTATGTATTGATATCTCTCTGTTAGTGTGTCAAGTGGGTGCAAAGCGGCATAAACACAGCTGTGAAAAGCAGCTAAACCCCATTATAAAAATAAATTACTTTTAAAAACCCATGAAACAAAGACAGGGAAAGAGAGAGAAATTCTTACACAATTCGTTCAGGGGCTGTGATGCCACCTGGATTGACCATATCTAGACCCACAGCTGGATGAGACATAAGGGTGGACACTCTTGGGGCTGAGAGGTTTGGTGAGGTTGGGTGAGCAAACGCAGACCCTTTAAAGTAATACTGCGTGCTACCCATCGCATGGGTCCCAAATCTCCAGGTTCAAGGGCATCTTCCTACATCGAAAACATGCATGAGAAACCCAGAAGATGGTACACCGTGTGATGGGGAAAGGTTTCTAAAACGCACCTCATTTCTCATCTCCTTGTGCTCGGGTTCGCCATTCCAGCCACTTTACTAGCAATCTCCCTACTTGGAGCCTCAGCACCTTTAACCTCCTGTTCCGTACAGGTTGCAATTTGTCCTGAGGATGAACGGGAAGACGGGGAACCAATGAGAGACTAGCTCTTGGTGTTGGGACAGGCACAGGTCACTCTATTTTCCCATCAGGAAGAAGAATTAACCACAGGCTCAGCCTGCCCCCCGGAACCAGAACAGGGCCTGAAGCCATCCTGCGCTTTTGCGGCCAGCTACCAAAAAAGCGACTTGTAAAATGGAGCTTCAGGGCACTGCAATTCACAAACCTGCAGAGTTATAAATGATAACTCTCGTCCACAAATATATTGAGGGAAGGCAAAGAAGAGGATTTGAAATCAAGGCAGAATTGCAGGAAACAGATTTCAGGAGGTAGATTCGAATCGCCTTTAAAGCACATGAAAAGCGGCAAAACGTTGACAATGATGCCCTTGGCCAAAAAGGGCGTATGCGTTTTTTCCTGAATATATTCAGGAAAAAACGCATACGCCCTTTTTGGCCAACCAAGCAACCTGGAAAGGCAAATCAGCGCTACAAAGCAGTCTCGCTTCCCATCGGTCAAAAGGGCCATGCTGAAAAAAGTGTCAAAACCAGAAATACAGGACAGGCCATGGAGAAATGGGAGCCTTGCTACACTGATGGGCGGGATGTAAATTGCCAACAGCCACTCTGGAGAAGTGTACGGTGTGTCCTTAAACATCTAAAAAACACAGCTTAGAGAGCATAGGGCGCTTCCACGCATGGGGGGATAAAGTGGGAAAATTGAAAATCAGCAAGACACAGGCACCCCAAAGTTTAGGGCTGCTCTGTTGACAAGGACCTCCACTTCATTCCACCTTAAATATCCCAGGAAAGCGAAAAATGGATAAAAAAGTTGTGGTCCTTATGTACAATGGAATATCACTCAGCCATGAAATCAATGTCATAAGGCTAGTAGCAGCATGATGAGTGGATTTAGGTAAGACGATTCTAAGTGAAATAAGTCACACAGAAAAGGACACTTCTCATAAGGTGTCACTTATAGAGGGAATGTAAAAACCGTTACACTTGAACTGAATTACAAAACAGAACAGAGTCACACATGCAGAAAACACACTATGGCTGCTTAACGGGAAAGGTGAGGTGGGGTGATACATAAAACAAGAGTTTCAAATTAGCTCAGATACCGTTCCATAAGCCCAATATGTAATAGACAAGACCTACTCCTTGCTCAGAGAACTGGACTCAACACGCCCGATTCACCGCACAAGAATATATCTGACTAGTAATAATCTTAAAACCTATGTATTGATATCTCTCTGTTAGTGTGTCAAGTGGGTGCAAAGCGGCATAAACACAGCTGTGAAAAGCAGCTAAACCCCATTATAAAAATAAATTACTTTTAAAAACCCATGAAACAAAGACAGGGAAAGAGAGAGAAATTCTTACACAATTCGTTCAGGGGCTGTGATGCCACCTGGATTGACCATATCTAGACCCACAGCTGGATGAGACATAAGGGTGGACACTCTTGGGGCTGAGAGGTTTGGTGAGGTTGGGTGAGCAAACGCAGACCCTTTAAAGTAATACTGCGTGCTACCCATCGCATGGGTCCCAAATCTCCAGGTTCAAGGGCATCTTCCTACATCGAAAACATGCATGAGAAACCCAGAAGATGGTACACCGTGTGATGGGGAAAGGTTTCTAAAACGCACCTCATTTCTCATCTCCTTGTGCTCGGGTTCTCCATTCCAGCCACTTTACTAGCAATCTCCCTACTTGGAGCATCAGCACCTTTAACCTCCTGTTCCGTACAGGTTGCAATTTGTCCTGAGGATGAACGGGAAGACGGGGAACCAATGAGAGACTAGCTCTTGGTGTTGGGACAGGCACAGGTCACTCTATTTTCCCATCAGGAAGAAGAATTAACCACAGGCTCAGCCTGCCCCCCGGAACCAGAACAGGGCCTGAAGCCATCCTGCGCTTTTGCGGCCAGCTACCAAAAGAGCGACTTGTAAAATGGAGCTTCAGGGCACTGCAATTCACAAACCTGCAGAGTTATAAATGATAACTCTCGTCCACAAATATATTGAGGGAAGGAAAAGAAGAGGATTTGAAATCAAGGCAGAATTGCAGGAAACAGATTTCAGGAGGTAGATTCGAATCGCCTTTAAAGCACATGAAAAGCGGCAAAACGTTGACAATGATGCCCTTGGCCAAAAAGGGCGTATGCGCTTTTTCCTGAATATATTCAGGAAAAAACGCATACGCCCTTTTTGGCCAACCAAGCAACCTGGAAAGGCAAATCAGCGCTACAAAGAAGTCTCGCTTCCCATCGGTCAAAAGGGCCATGCTGAAAAAAGTGTCAAAACCAGAAATGCAGGACAGGCCATGGAGAAATGGGAGCCTTGCTACACTGATGGGGGGGATGTAAATTGCCAACAGCCACTCTGAAGAAGTGTACGGTGTGTCCTGAAACATCTAAAAAACACAGCTTAGAGAGCATAGGGCACTTCCACGCATGGGGGGATAAAGTGGGAAAATTGAAAATCAGCAAGACACAGGCACCCCAAAGTTTAGGGCTCCTCTGTTGACAAGGACCTCCACTTCATTCCACCTTAAATATCCCAGGAAAGCGAAAAATGGATCAAAAAGTTGTGGTCCTTATGTACAATGGAATATCACTCAGCCATGAAATCAATGTCATAAGGCTAGTAGCAGCATGATGAGTGGATTTAGGTAAGACGATTCTAAGTGAAATAAGTCACACAGAAAAGGACACTTCTCATAAGGTGTCACTTATAGAGGGAATGTAAAAACCGTTACACTTGAACTGAATTACAAAACAGAACAGAGTCACACATGCAGAAAACACACTATGGCTGCTTAACGGGAAAGGTGAGGTGGGGTGATACATAAAACAAGAGTTTCAAATTAGCTCAGATACAGTTCCATAAACCCAATATGTAATAGACAAGACCTACTCCTTGCTCAGAGAACTGGACTCAACACGCCCGATTCACCGCACAAGAATATATCTGACTAGTAATAATCTTAAAACCTATGTATTGATATCTCTCTGTTAGTGTGTCAAGTGGGTGTAAAGCGGCATAAACACAGCCGTGAAAAGCAGCTAAACCCCATTATAAAAATAAATTACTTTTAAAAACCCATGAAACAAAGACAGGGAAAGAGAGAGAAATTCTTACCCAATTCGTTCAGGGGCTGTGATGCAACCTGGATTGACCATATCTAGACCCACAGCTGGATGAGACATAAGGGTGGACACTCTTGGGGCTGAGAGGTTTGGTGAGGTTGGGTGAGCAAACGCAGATCCTTTAAGTAATACTGCGTGCTACCCATCGCATGGGTCCCAAATCTCCAGGTTCAAGGGCATCTTCCTACATCGAAAACATGCATGAGAAACCCAGAAGATGGTACACCGTGTGATGGGGAAAGGTTTCTAAAACGCACCTCATTTCTCATCTCCTTGTGCTCGGGTTCTCCATTCCAGCCACTTTACTAGCAATCTCCCTACTTGGAGCATCAGCACCTTTAACCTCCTGTTCCGTACAGGTTGCAATTTGTCCTGAGGATGAACGGGAAGACGGGGAACCAATGAGAGACTAGCTCTTGGTGTTGGGACAGGCACAGGTCACTCTATTTTCCCATCAGGAAGAAGAATTAACCACAGGCTCAGCCTGCCCCCCGGAACCAGAACAGGGCCTGAAGCCATCCTGCGCTTTTGCGGCCAGCTACCAAAAAAGCGACTTGTAAAATGGAGCTTCAGGGCACTGCAATTCACAAACCTGCAGAGTTATAAATGATAACTCTCGTCCACAAATATATTGAGGGAAGGCAAAGAAGAGGATTTGAAATCAAGGCAGAATTGCAGGAAACAGATTTCAGGAGGTAGATTCGAATCGCCTTTAAAGCACATGAAAAGCGGCAAAACGTTGACAATGATGCCCTTGGCCAAAAAGGGCGTATGCGCTTTTTCCTGAATATATTCAGGAAAAAACGCATACGCCCTTTTTGGCCAACCAAGCAACCTGGAAAGGCAAATCAGCGCTACAAAGAAGTCTCGCTTCCCATCGGTCAAAAGGGCCATGCTGAAAAAAGTGTCAAAACCAGAAATGCAGGACAGGCCATGGAGAAATGGGAGCCTTGCTACACTGATGGGGGGGATGTAAATTGCCAACAGCCACTCTGAAGAAGTGTACGGTGTGTCCTGAAACATCTAAAAAACACAGCTTAGAGAGCATAGGGCACTTCCACGCATGGGGGGATAAAGTGGGAAAATTGAAAATCAGCAAGACACAGGCACCCCAAAGTTTAGGGCTCCTCTGTTGACAAGGACCTCCACTTCATTCCACCTTAAATATCCCAGGAAAGCGAAAAATGGATCAAAAAGTTGTGGTCCTTATGTACAATGGAATATCACTCAGCCATGAAATCAATGTCATAAGGCTAGTAGCAGCATGATGAGTGGATTTAGGTAAGACGATTCTAAGTGAAATAAGTCACACAGAAAAGGACACTTCTCATAAGGTGTCACTTATAGAGGGAATGTAAAAACCGTTACACTTGAACTGAATTACAAAACAGAACAGAGTCACACATGCAGAAAACACACTATGGCTGCTTAACGGGAAAGGTGAGGTGGGGTGATACATAAAACAAGAGTTTCAAATTAGCTCAGATACAGTTCCATAAACCCAATATGTAATAGACAAGACCTACTCCTTGCTCAGAGAACTGGACTCAACACGCCCGATTCACCGCACAAGAATATATCTGACTAGTAATAATCTTAAAACCTATGTATTGATATCTCTCTGTTAGTGTGTCAAGTGGGTGTAAAGCGGCATAAACACAGCCGTGAAAAGCAGCTAAACCCCATTATAAAAATAAATTACTTTTAAAAACCCATGAAACAAAGACAGGGAAAGAGAGAGAAATTCTTACACAATTCGTTCAGGGGCTGTGATGCAACCTGGATTGACCATATCTAGACCCACAGCTGGATGAGACATAAGGGTGGACACTCTTGGGGCTGAGAGGTTTGGTGAGGTTGGGTGAGCAAACGCAGATCCTTTAAGTAATACTGCGTGCTACCCATCGCATGGGTCCCAAATCTCCAGGTTCAAGGGCATCTTCCTACATCGAAAACATGCATGAGAAACCCAGAAGATGGTACACCGTGTGATGGGGAAAGGTTTCTAAAACGCACCTCATTTCTCATCTCCTTGTGCTCGGGTTCTCCAT
This sequence comes from Balaenoptera physalus, assembly GCF_965194825.1. Taxonomy (NCBI): domain Eukaryota; kingdom Metazoa; phylum Chordata; class Mammalia; order Artiodactyla; family Balaenopteridae; genus Balaenoptera; species Balaenoptera physalus. The sequence continues at coordinate 372,583 of NW_028126021.1, forward strand.
TCCAGCCACTTTACTAGCAATCTCCCTACTTGGAGCATCAGCACCTTTAACCTCCTGTTCCGTACAGGTTGCAATTTGTCCTGAGGATGAACGGGAAGACGGGGAACCAATGAGAGACTAGCTCTTGGTGTTGGGACAGGCACAGGTCACTCTATTTTCCCATCAGGAAGAAGAATTAACCACAGGCTCAGCCTGCCCCCCGGAACCAGAACAGGGCCTGAAGCCATCCTGCGCTTTTGCGGCCAGCTACCAAAAAAGCGACTTGTAAAATGGAGCTTCAGGGCACTGCAATTCACAAACCTGCAGAGTTATAAATGATAACTCTCGTCCACAAATATATTGAGGGAAGGCAAAGAAGAGGATTTGAAATCAAGGCAGAATTGCAGGAAACAGATTTCAGGAGGTAGATTCGAATCGCCTTTAAAGCACATGAAAAGCGGCAAAACGTTGACAATGATGCCCTTGGCCAAAAAGGGCGTATGCGCTTTTTCCTGAATATATTCAGGAAAAAACGCATACGCCCTTTTTGGCCAACCAAGCAACCTGGAAAGGCAAATCAGCGCTACAAAGAAGTCTCGCTTCCCATCGGTCAAAAGGGCCATGCTGAAAAAAGTGTCAAAACCAGAAATGCAGGACAGGCCATGGAGAAATGGGAGCCTTGCTACACTGATGGGGGGGATGTAAATTGCCAACAGCCACTCTGAAGAAGTGTACGGTGTGTCCTGAAACATCTAAAAAACACAGCTTAGAGAGCATAGGGCACTTCCACGCATGGGGGGATAAAGTGGGAAAATTGAAAATCAGCAAGACACAGGCACTCCAAAGTTTAGGGCTCCTCTGTTGACAAGGACCTCCACTTCATTCCACCTTAAATATCCCAGGAAAGCGAAAAATGGATCAAAAAGTTGTGGTCCTTATGTACAATGGAATATCACTCAGCCATGAAATCAATGTCATAAGGCTAGTAGCAGCATGATGAGTGGATTTAGGTAAGACGATTCTAAGTGAAATAAGTCACACAGAAAAGGACACTTCTCATAAGGTGTCACTTATAGAGGGAATGTAAAAACCGTTACACTTGAACTGAATTACAAAACAGAACAGAGTCACACATGCAGAAAACACACTATGGCTGCTTAACGGGAAAGGTGAGGTGGGGTGATACATAAAACAAGAGTTTCAAATTAGCTCAGATACAGTTCCATAAACCCAATATGTAATAGACAAGACCTACTCCTTGCTCAGAGAACTGGACTCAACACGCCCGATTCACCGCACAAGAATATATCTGACTAGTAATAATCTTAAAACCTATGTATTGATATCTCTCTGTTAGTGTGTCAAGTGGGTGTAAAGCGGCATAAACACAGCCGTGAAAAGCAGCTAAACCCCATTATAAAAATAAATTACTTTTAAAAACCCATGAAACAAAGACAGGGAAAGAGAGAGAAATTCTTACACAATTCGTTCAGGGGCTGTGATGCAACCTGGATTGACCATATCTAGACCCACAGCTGGATGAGACATAAGGGTGGACACTCTTGGGGTTGAGAGGTTTGGTGAGGTTGGGTGAGCAAACGCAGACCCTTTAAAGTAATACTGCGTGCTACCCATCGCATGGGTCCCAAATCTCCAGGTTCAAGGGCATCTTCCTACATCGAAAACATGCATGAGAAACCCAGAAGATGGTACACCGTGTGATGGGGAAAGGTTTCTAAAACGCACCTCATTTCTCATCTCCTTGTGCTCGGGTTCGCCATTCCAGCCACTTTACTAGCAATCTCCCTACTTGGAGCCTCAGCACCTTTAACATCCTGTTCCGTACAGGTTGCAATTTGTCCTGAGGATGAACTGGAAGACGGGGAACCAATGAGAGACTAGCTCTTGGTGTTGGGACAGGCACAGGTCACTCTATTTTCCCATCAGGAAGAAGAATTAACCACAGGCTCAGCCTACACCCCGGAACCAGAACAGGGCCTGAAGCCATCCTGCGCTTTTGTGGCCAGCCCCCAAAAATGTGACTTGTAAAATGGAGCTTCAGGGCACTGCAATTCACAAACCTGCAGAGTTATAAATGATAACTCTCGTCCACAAATATATTGAGGGAAGGCAAAGAAGAGGATTTGAAATCAAGGCAGAATTGCAGGAAACAGATTTCAGGAGGTAGATTCGAATCGCCTTTAAAGCACATGAAAAGCGGCAAAACGTTGACAATGATGCCCTTGGCCAAAAAGGGCGTATGCGTTTTTTCCTGAATATATTCAGGAAAAAACGCATACGCCCTTTTTGGGTAACCAAGCAACCTGGAAAGGCAAATCAGCGCTATAAAGAAGTCTCGCTTCCCATCGGTCAAAAGGGCCATGCTGAAAAAAGTGTCAAAACCAGAAATGCAGGACAGGCCATGGAGAAATGGGAGCCTTGCTACACTGATGGGCGGGATGTAAATTGCCAACAGCCACTCTGGAGAAGTGTACGGTGTGTCCTGAAACATCTAAAAAACACAGCTTAGAGAGCATAGGGCACTTCCACGCATGGGGGGATAAAGTGGGAAAATTGAAAATCAGCAAGACACAAGCACCCCAAAGTTTAGGGCTGCTCTGTTGACAAGGACCTCCACTTCATTCCACCTTAAATATCCCAGGAAAGCGAAAAATGGATCAAAAAGTTGTGGTCCTTATGTACAATGGAATATCACTCAGCCATGAAATCAATGTCATAAGGCTAGTAGCAGCATGATGAGTGGATTTAGGTAAGACGATTCTAAGTGAAATAAGTCACACAGAAAAGGACACTTCTCATAAGGTGTCACTTATAGAGGGAATGTAAAAACCGTTACACTTGAACTGAATTACAAAACAGAACAGAGTCACACATGCAGAAAACACACTATGGCTGCTTAACGGGAAAGGTGAGGTGGGGTGATACATAAAACAAGAGTTTCAAATTAGCTCAGATACCGTTCCATAAACCCAATATGTAATAGACAAGACCTACTCCTTGCTCAGAGAACTGGACTCAACACGCCCGATTCACCGCACAAGAATATATCTGACTAGTAATAATCTTAAAACCTATGTATTGATATCTCTCTGTTAGTGTGTCAAGTGGGTGTAAAGCGGCATAAACACAGCCGTGAAAAGCAGCTAAACCCCATTATAAAAATAAATTACTTTTAAAAACCCATGAAACAAAGACAGGGAAAGAGAGAGAAATTCTTACAAAATTCGTTCAGGGGCTGTGATGCAACCTGGATTGACCATATCTAGACCCACAGCTGGATGAGACATAAGGGTGGACACTCTTGGGGCTGAGAGGTTTGGTGAGGTTGGGTGAGCAAACGCAGATCCTTTAAGTAATACTGCGTGCTACCCATCGCATGGGTCCCAAATCTCCAGGTTCAAGGGCATCTTCCTACATCGAAAACATGCATGAGAAACCCAGAAGATGGTACACCGTGTGATGGGGAAAGGTTTCTAAAACGCACCTCATTTCTCATCTCCTTGTGCTCGGGTTCTCCATTCCAGCCACTTTACTAGCAATCTCCCTACTTGGAGCATCAGCACCTTTAACCTCCTGTTCCGTACAGGTTGCAATTTGTCCTGAGGATGAACGGGAAGACGGGGAACCAATGAGAGACTAGCTCTTGGTGTTGGGACAGGCACAGGTCACTCTATTTTCCCATCAGGAAGAAGAATTAACCACAGGCTCAGCCTGCCCCCCGGAACCAGAACAGGGCCTGAAGCCATCCTGCGCTTTTGCGGCCAGCTACCAAAAAAGCGACCTGTAAAATGGAGCTTCAGGGCACTGCAATTCACAAACCTGCAGAGTTATAAATGATAACTCTCGTCCACAAATATATTGAGGGAAGGCAAAGAAGAGGATTTGAAATCAAGGCAGAATTGCAGGAAACAGATTTCAGGAGGTAGATTCGAATCGCCTTTAAAGCACATGAAAAGCGGCAAAACGTTGACAATGATGCCCTTGGCCAAAAAGGGCGTATGCGCTTTTTCCTGAATATATTCAGGAAAAAACGCATACGCCCTTTTTGGCCAACCAAGCAACCTGGAAAGGCAAATCAGCGCTACAAAGAAGTCTCGCTTCCCATCGGTCAAAAGGGCCATGCTGAAAAAAGTGTCAAAACCAGAAATGCAGGACAGGCCATGGAGAAATGGGAGCCTTGCTACACTGATGGGCGGGATGTAAATTGCCAACAGCCACTCTGGAGAAGTGTACGGTGTGTCCTGAAACATCTAAAAAACACAGCTTAGAGAGCATAGGGCACTTCCACGCATGGGGGGATAAAGTGGGAAAATTGAAAATCAGCAAGACACAAGCAACCCAAAGTTTAGGGCTGCTCTGTTGACAAGGACCTCCACTTCATTCCACCTTAAATATCCCAGGAAAGCGAAAAATGGATCAAAAAGTTGTGGTCCTTATGTACAATGGAATATCACTCAGCCATGAAATCAATGTCATAAGGCTAGTAGCAGCATGATGAGTGGATTTAGGTAAGACGATTCTAAGTGAAATAAGTCACACAGAAAAGGACACTTCTCATAAGGTGTCACTTATAGAGGGAATGTAAAAACCGTTACACTTGAACTGAATTACAAAACAGAACAGAGTCACACATGCAGAAAACACACTATGGCTGCTTAACGGGAAAGGTGAGGTGGGGTGATACATAAAACAAGAGTTTCAAATTAGCTCAGATACCGTTCCATAAACCCAATATGTAATAGACAAGACCTACTCCTTGCTCAGAGAACTGGACTCAACACGCCCGATTCACCGCACAAGAATATATCTGACTAGTAATAATCTTAAAACCTATGTATTGATATCTCTCTGTTAGTGTGTCAAGTGGGTGTAAAGCGGCATAAACACAGCCGTGAAAAGCAGCTAAACCCCATTATAAAAATAAATTACTTTTAAAAACCCATGAAACAAAGACAGGGAAAGAGAGAGAAATTCTTACACAATTCGTTCAGGGGCTGTGATGCAACCTGGATTGACCATATCTAGACCCACAGCTGGATGAGACATAAGGGTGGACACTCTTGGGGCTGAGAGGTTTGGTGAGGTTGGGTGAGCAAACGCAGATCCTTTAAGTAATACTGCGTGCTACCCATCGCATGGGTCCCAAATCTCCAGGTTCAAGGGCATCTTCCTACATCGAAAACATGCATGAGAAACCCAGAAGATGGTACACCGTGTGATGGGGAAAGGTTTCTAAAACGCACCTCATTTCTCATCTCCTTGTGCTCGGGTTCTCCATTCCAGCCACTTTACTAGCAATCTCCCTACTTGGAGCATCAGCACCTTTAACCTCCTGTTCCGTACAGGTTGCAATTTGTCCTGAGGATGAACGGGAAGACGGGGAACCAATGAGAGACTAGCTCTTGGTGTTGGGACAGGCACAGGTCACTCTATTTTCCCATCAGGAAGAAGAATTAACCACAGGCTCAGCCTGCCCCCCGGAACCAGAACAGGGCCTGAAGCCATCCTGCGCTTTTGCGGCCAGCTACCAAAAAAGCGACCTGTAAAATGGAGCTTCAGGGCACTGCAATTCACAAACCTGCAGAGTTATAAATGATAACTCTCGTCCACAAATATATTGAGGGAAGGCAAAGAAGAGGATTTGAAATCAAGGCAGAATTGCAGGAAACAGATTTCAGGAGGTAGATTCGAATCGCCTTTAAAGCACATGAAAAGCGGCAAAACGTTGACAATGATGCCCTTGGCCAAAAAGGGCGTATGCGCTTTTTCCTGAATATATTCAGGAAAAAACGCATACGCCCTTTTTGGCCAACCAAGCAACCTGGAAAGGCAAATCAGCGCTACAAAGAAGTCTCGCTTCCCATCGGTCAAAAGGGCCATGCTGAAAAAAGTGTCAAAACCAGAAATGCAGGACAGGCCATGGAGAAATGGGAGCCTTGCTACACTGATGGGCGGGATGTAAATTGCCAACAGCCACTCTGGAGAAGTGTACGGTGTGTCCTGAAACATCTAAAAAACACAGCTTAGAGAGCATAGGGCACTTCCACGCATGGGGGGATAAAGTGGGAAAATTGAAAATCAGCAAGACACAAGCACCCCAAAGTTTAGGGCTGCTCTGTTGACAAGGACCTCCACTTCATTCCACCTTAAATATCCCAGGAAAGCGAAAAATGGATCAAAAAGTTGTGGTCCTTATGTACAATGGAATATCACTCAGCCATGAAATCAATGTCATAAGGCTAGTAGCAGCATGATGAGTGGATTTAGGTAAGACGATTCTAAGTGAAATAAGTCACACAGAAAAGGACACTTCTCATAAGGTGTCACTTATAGAGGGAATGTAAAAACCGTTACACTTGAACTGAATTACAAAACAGAACAGAGTCACACATGCAGAAAACATACTATGGCTGCTTAACGGGAAAGGTGAGGTGGGGTGATACATAAAACAAGAGTTTCAAATTAGCTCAGATACCGTTCCATAAACCCAATATGTAATAGACAAGACCTACTCCTTGCTCAGAGAACTGGACTCAACACGCCCGATTCACCGCACAAGAATATATCTGACTAGTAATAATCTTAAAACCTATGTATTGATATCTCTCTGTTAGTGTGTCAAGTGGGTGTAAAGCGGCATAAACACAGCCGTGAAAAGCAGCTAAACCCCATTATAAAAATAAATTACTTTTAAAAACCCATGAAACAAAGACAGGGAAAGAGAGAGAAATTCTTACACAATTCGTTCAGGGGCTGTGATGCAACCTGGATTGACCATATCTAGACCCACAGCTGGATGAGACATAAGGGTGGACACTCTTGGGGCTGAGAGGTTTGGTGAGGTTGGGTGAGCAAACGCAGATCCTTTAAGTAATACTGCGTGCTACCCATCGCATGGGTCCCAAATCTCCAGGTTCAAGGGCATCTTCCTACATCGAAAACATGCATGAGAAACCCAGAAGATGGTACACCGTGTGATGGGGAAAGGTTTCTAAAACGCACCTCATTTCTCATCTCCTTGTGCTCGGGTTCTCCATTCCAGCCACTTTACTAGCAATCTCCCTACTTGGAGCATCAGCACCTTTAACCTCCTGTTCCGTACAGGTTGCAATTTGTCCTGAGGATGAACGGGAAGACGGGGAACCAATGAGAGACTAGCTCTTGGTGTTGGGACAGGCACAGGTCACTCTATTTTCCCATCAGGAAGAAGAATTAACCACAGGCTCAGCCTGCCCCCCGGAACCAGAACAGGGCCTGAAGCCATCCTGCGCTTTTGCGGCCAGCTACCAAAAAAGCGACTTGTAAAATGGAGCTTCAGGGCACTGCAATTCACAAACCTGCAGAGTTATAAATGATAACTCTCGTCCACAAATATATTGAGGGAAGGCAAAGAAGAGGATTTGAAATCAAGGCAGAATTGCAGGAAACAGATTTCAGGAGGTAGATTCGAATCGCCTTTAAAGCACATGAAAAGCGGCAAAACGTTGACAATGATGCCCTTGGCCAAAAAGGGCGTATGCGCTTTTTCCTGAATATATTCAGGAAAAAACGCATACGCCCTTTTTGGCCAACCAAGCAACCTGGAAAGGCAAATCAGCGCTACAAAGAAGTCTCGCTTCCCATCGGTCAAAAGGGCCATGCTGAAAAAAGTGTCAAAACCAGAAATGCAGGACAGGCCATGGAGAAATGGGAGCCTTGCTACACTGATGGGGGGGATGTAAATTGCCAACAGCCACTCTGGAGAAGTGTACGGTGTGTCCTGAAACATCTAAAAAACACAGCTTAGAGAGCATAGGGCACTTCCACGCATGGGGGGATAAAGTGGGAAAATTGAAAATCAGCAAGACACAGGCACCCCAAAGTTTAGGGCTCCTCTGTTGACAAGGACCTCCACTTCATTCCACCTTAAATATCCCAGGAAAGCGAAAAATGGATCAAAAAGTTGTGGTCCTTATGTACAATGGAATATCACTCAGCCATGAAATCAATGTCATAAGGCTAGTAGCAGCATGATGAGTGGATTTAGGTAAGACGATTCTAAGTGAAATAAGTCACACAGAAAAGGACACTTCTCATAAGGTGTCACTTATAGAGGGAATGTAAAAACCGTTACACTTGAACTGAATTACAAAACAGAACAGAGTCACACATGCAGAAAACACACTATGGCTGCTTAACGGGAAAGGTGAGGTGGGGTGATACATAAAACAAGAGTTTCAAATTAGCTCAGATACAGTTCCATAAACCCAATATGTAATAGACAAGACCTACTCCTTGCTCAGAGAACTGGACTCAACACGCCCGATTCACCGCACAAGAATATATCTGACTAGTAATAATCTTAAAACCTATGTATTGATATCTCTCTGTTAGTGTGTCAAGTGGGTGTAAAGCGGCATAAACACAGCCGTGAAAAGCAGCTAAACCCCATTATAAAAATAAATTACTTTTAAAAACCCATGAAACAAAGACAGGGAAAGAGAGAGAAATTCTTACCCAATTCGTTCAGGGGCTGTGATGCAACCTGGATTGACCATATCTAGACCCACAGCTGGATGAGACATAAGGGTGGACACTCTTGGGGCTGAGAGGTTTGGTGAGGTTGGGTGAGCAAACGCAGATCCTTTAAGTAATACTGCGTGCTACCCATCGCATGGGTCCCAAATCTCCAGGTTCAAGGGCATCTTCCTACATCGAAAACATGCATGAGAAACCCAGAAGATGGTACACCGTGTGATGGGGAAAGGTTTCTAAAACGCACCTCATTTCTCATCTCCTTGTGCTCGGGTTCTCCATTCCAGCCACTTTACTAGCAATCTCCCTACTTGGAGCATCAGCACCTTTAACCTCCTGTTCCGTACAGGTTGCAATTTGTCCTGAGGATGAACGGGAAGACGGGGAACCAATGAGAGACTAGCTCTTGGTGTTGGGACAGGCACAGGTCACTCTATTTTCCCATCAGGAAGAAGAATTAACCACAGGCTCAGCCTGCCCCCCGGAACCAGAACAGGGCCTGAAGCCATCCTGCGCTTTTGCGGCCAGCTACCAAAAAAGCGACTTGTAAAATGGAGCTTCAGGGCACTGCAATTCACAATCCTGCAGAGTTATAAATGATAACTCTCGTCCACAAATATATTGAGGGAAGGCAAAGAAGAGGATTTGAAATCAAGGCAGAATTGCAGGAAACAGATTTCAGGAGGTAGATTCGAATCGCCTTTAAAGCACATGAAAAGCAGCAAAACGTTGACAATGATGCCCTTGGCCAAAAAGGGCGTAGGCGTTTTTTCCTGAATATATTCAGGAAAAAACGCGTACGCCCTTTTTGGCCAACCAAGCAACCTGGAAAGGCAAATCAGCGCTACAAAGAAGTCTCGCTTCCCATCGGTCAAAAGGGCCATGCTGAAAAAAGTGTCAAAACCAGAAATGCAGGACAGGCCATGGAGAAATGGGAGCCTTGCTACACTAATGGGCGGGATGTAAATTGCCAACAGCCACTCTGGAGAAGTGTACGGTGTGTCCTGAAACATCTAAAAAACACAGCTTAGAGAGCACAGGGCGCTTCCACGCATGGGGGGATAAAGTGGGAAAATTGAAAATCAGCAAGACACAGGCACCCCAAAGTTTAGGGCTGCTCTGTTGACAAGGACCTCCACTTCATTCCAACTTAAATATCCCAGGAAAGCGAAAAATGGATCAAAAAGTTGTGGTCCTTATGTACAATGGAATATCACTCAGCCATGAAATCAATGTCATAAGGCTAGTAGCAGCATGATGAGTGGATTTAGGTAAGACGATTCTAAGTGAAATAAGTCACACAGAAAAGGACACTTCTCATAAGGTGTCACTTATAGAGGGAATGTAAAAACCGTTACACTTGAACTGAATTACAAAACAGAACAGAGTCACACATGCAGAAAACACACTATGGCTGCTTAACGGGAAAGGTGAGGTGGGGTGATACATAAAACAAGAGTTTCAAATTAGCTCAGATACCGTTCCATAAACCCAATATGTAATAGACAAGACCTACTCCTTGCTCAGAGAATTGACTCAACACGCCCGATTCACCGCACAAGAATATATCTGACTAGTAATAATCTTAAAACCTATGTATTGATATCTCTCTGTTAGTGTGTCAAGTGGGTGTAAAGCGGCATAAACACAGCCGTGAAAAGCAGCTAAACCCCATTATAAAAATAAATTATTTTAAAAACCCATGAAACAAAGACAGGGAAAGAGAGAGAAATTCTTACACAATTCGTTCAGGGGCTGTGATGCAACCTGGATTGACCATATCTAGACCCACAGCTGGATGAGACATAAGGGTGGACACTCTTGGGGTTGAGAGGTTTGGTGAGGTTGGGTGAGCAAACGCAGACCCTTTAAAGTAATACTGCGTGCTACCCATCGCATGGGTCCCAAATCTCCAGGTTCAAGGGCATCTTCCTACATCGAAAACATGCATGAGAAACCCAGAAGATGGTACACCGTATGATGGGGAAAGGTTTCTAAAACGCACCTCATTTCTCATCTCCTTGTGCTCGGGTTCGCCATTCCAGCCACTTTACTAGCAATCTCCCTACTTGGAGCCTCAGCACCTTTAACATCCTGTTCCGTACAGGTTGCAATTTGTCCTGAGGATGAACGGGAAGACGGGGAACCAATGAGAGACTAGCTCTTGGTGTTGGGACAGGCACAGGTCACTCTATTTTCCCATCAGGAAGAAGAATTAACCACAGGCTCAGCATGCCCCCCGGAACCAGAACAGGGCCTGAAGCCATCCTGCGCTTTTGCGGCCAGCTACCAAAAAAGCGACTTGTAAAATGGAGCTTCAGGGCACTGCAATTCACAAACCTGCAGAGTTATAAATGATAACTCTCGTCCACAAATATATTGAGGGAAGGCAAAGAAGAGGATTTGAAATCAAGGCAGAATTGCAGGAAACAGATTTCAGGAGGTAGATTCGAATCGCCTTTAAAGCACATGAAAAGCGGCAAAACGTTGACAATGATGCCCTTGGCCAAAAAGGGCGTATGCGCTTTTTCCTGAATATATTCAGGAAAAAACGCATACGCCCTTTTTGGCCAACCAAGCAACCTGGAAAGGCAAATCAGCGCTACAAAGAAGTCTCGCTTCCCATCGGTCAAAAGGGCCATGCTGAAAAAAGTGTCAAAACCAGAAATGCAGGACAGGCCATGGAGAAATGGGAGCCTTGCTACACTGATGGGCGGGATGTAAATTGCCAACAGCCACTCTGGAGAAGTGTACGGTGTGTCCTGAAACATCTAAAAAACACAGCTTAGAGAGCATAGGGCACTTCCACGCATGGGGGGATAAAGTGGGAAAATTGAAAATCAGCAAGACACAGGCACCCCAAAGTTTAGGGCTCCTCTGTTGACAAGGACCTCCACTTCATTCCACCTTAAATATCCCAGGAAAGCGAAAAATGGATCAAAAAGTTGTGGTCCTTATGTACAATGGAATATCACTCAGCCATGAAATCAATGTCATAAGGCTAGTAGCAGCATGATGAGTGGATTTAGGTAAGACGATTCTAAGTGAAATAAGTCACACAGAAAAGGACACTTCTCATAAGGTGTCACTTATAGAGGGAATGTAAAAACCGTTACACTTGAACTGAATTACAAAACAGAACAGAGTCACACATGCAGAAAACACACTATGGCTGCTTAACGGGAAAGGTGAGGTGGGGTGATACATAAAACAAGAGTTTCAAATTAGCTCAGATACAGTTCCATAAACCCAATATGTAATAGACAAGACCTACTCCTTGCTCAGAGAACTGGACTCAACACGCCCGATTCACCGCACAAGAATATATCTGACTAGTAATAATCTTAAAACCTATGTATTGATATCTCTCTGTTAGTGTGTCAAGTGGGTGTAAAGCGGCATAAACACAGCCGTGAAAAGCAGCTAAACCCCATTATAAAAATAAATTACTTTTAAAAACCCATGAAACAAAGACAGGGAAAGAGAGAGAAATTCTTACCCAATTCGTTCAGGGGCTGTGATGCAACCTGGATTGACCATATCTAGACCCACAGCTGGATGAGACATAAGGGTGGACACTCTTGGGGCTGAGAGGTTTGGTGAGGTTGGGTGAGCAAACGCAGATCCTTTAAGTAATACTGCGTGCTACCCATCGCATGGGTCCCAAATCTCCAGGTTCAAGGGCATCTTCCTACATCGAAAACATGCATGAGAAACCCAGAAGATGGTACACCGTGTGATGGGGAAAGGTTTCTAAAACGCACCTCATTTCTCATCTCCTTGTGCTCGGGTTCTCCATTCCAGCCACTTTACTAGCAATCTCCCTACTTGGAGCATCAGCACCTTTAACCTCCTGTTCCGTACAGGTTGCAATTTGTCCTGAGGATGAACGGGAAGACGGGGAACCAATGAGAGACTAGCTCTTGGTGTTGGGACAGGCACAGGTCACTCTATTTTCCCATCAGGAAGAAGAATTAACCACAGGCTCAGCCTGCCCCCCGGAACCAGAACAGGGCCTGAAGCCATCCTGCGCTTTTGCGGCCAGCTACCAAAAAAGCGACTTGTAAAATGGAGCTTCAGGGCACTGCAATTCACAATCCTGCAGAGTTATAAATGATAACTCTCGTCCACAAATATATTGAGGGAAGGCAAAGAAGAGGATTTGAAATCAAGGCAGAATTGCAGGAAACAGATTTCAGGAGGTAGATTCGAATCGCCTTTAAAGCACATGAAAAGCAGCAAAACGTTGACAATGATGCCCTTGGCCAAAAAGGGCGTAGGCGTTTTTTCCTGAATATATTCAGGAAAAAACGCGTACGCCCTTTTTGGCCAACCAAGCAACCTGGAAAGGCAAATCAGCGCTACAAAGAAGTCTCGCTTCCCATCGGTCAAAAGGGCCATGCTGAAAAAAGTGTCAAAACCAGAAATGCAGGACAGGCCATGGAGAAATGGGAGCCTTGCTACACTAATGGGCGGGATGTAAATTGCCAACAGCCACTCTGGAGAAGTGTACGGTGTGTCCTGAAACATCTAAAAAACACAGCTTAGAGAGCACAGGGCGCTTCCACGCATGGGGGGATAAAGTGGGAAAATTGAAAATCAGCAAGACACAGGCACCCCAAAGTTTAGGGCTGCTCTGTTGACAAGGACCTCCACTTCATTCCAACTTAAATATCCCAGGAAAGCGAAAAATGGATCAAAAAGTTGTGGTCCTTATGTACAATGGAATATCACTCAGCCATGAAATCAATGTCATAAGGCTAGTAGCAGCATGATGAGTGGATTTAGGTAAGACGATTCTAAGTGAAATAAGTCACACAGAAAAGGACACTTCTCATAAGGTGTCACTTATAGAGGGAATGTAAAAACCGTTACACTTGAACTGAATTACAAAACAGAACAGAGTCACACATGCAGAAAACACACTATGGCTGCTTAACGGGAAAGGTGAGGTGGGGTGATACATAAAACAAGAGTTTCAAATTAGCTCAGATACCGTTCCATAAACCCAATATGTAATAGACAAGACCTACTCCTTGCTCAGAGAATTGACTCAACACGCCCGATTCACCGCACAAGAATATATCTGACTAGTAATAATCTTAAAACCTATGTATTGATATCTCTCTGTTAGTGTGTCAAGTGGGTGTAAAGCGGCATAAACACAGCCGTGAAAAGCAGCTAAACCCCATTATAAAAATAAATTATTTTAAAAACCCATGAAACAAAGACAGGGAAAGAGAGAGAAATTCTTACACAATTCGTTCAGGGGCTGTGATGCAACCTGGATTGACCATATCTAGACCCACAGCTGGATGAGACATAAGGGTGGACACTCTTGGGGTTGAGAGGTTTGGTGAGGTTGGGTGAGCAAACGCAGACCCTTTAAAGTAATACTGCGTGCTACCCATCGCATGGGTCCCAAATCTCCAGGTTCAAGGGCATCTTCCTACATCGAAAACATGCATGAGAAACCCAGAAGATGGTACACCGTATGATGGGGAAAGGTTTCTAAAACGCACCTCATTTCTCATCTCCTTGTGCTCGGGTTCGCCATTCCAGCCACTTTACTAGCAATCTCCCTACTTGGAGCCTCAGCACCTTTAACATCCTGTTCCGTACAGGTTGCAATTTGTCCTGAGGATGAACGGGAAGACGGGGAACCAATGAGAGACTAGCTCTTGGTGTTGGGACAGGCACAGGTCACTCTATTTTCCCATCAGGAAGAAGAATTAACCACAGGCTCAGCCTACACCCCGGAACCAGAACAGGGCCTGAAGCCATCCTGCGCTTTTGTGGCCAGCCCCCAAAAATGTGACTTGTAAAATGGAGCTTCAGGGCACTGCAATTCACAAACCTGCAGAGTTATAAATGATAACTCTCGTCCACAAATATATTGAGGGAAGGCAAAGAAGAGGATTTGAAATCAAGGCAGAATTGCAGGAAACAGATTTCAGGAGGTAGATTCGAATCGCCTTTAAAGCACATGAAAAGCGGCAAAACGTTGACAATGATGCCCTTGGCCAAAAAGGGCGTATGCGTTTTTTCCTGAATATATTCAGGAAAAAACGCATACGCCCTTTTTGGCCAACCAAGCAACCTGGAAAGGCAAATCAGCGCTACAAAGAAGTCTCGCTTCCCATCGGTCAAAAGGGCCATGCTGAAAAAAGTGTCAAAACCAGAAATGCAGGACAGGCCATGGAGAAATGGGAGCCTTGCTACACTGATGGGGGGGATGTAAATTGCCAACAGCCACTCTGGAGAAGTGTACGGTGTGTCCTGAAACATCTAAAAAACACAGCTTAGAGAGCATAGGGCACTTCCACGCATGGGGGGATAAAGTGGGAAAATTGAAAATCAGCAAGACACAGGCACCCCAAAGTTTAGGGCTCCTCTGTTGACAAGGACCTCCACTTCATTCCACCTTAAATATCCCAGGAAAGCGAAAAATGGATCAAAAAGTTGTGGTCCTTATGTACAATGGAATATCACTCAGCCATGAAATCAATGTCATAAGGCTAGTAGCAGCATGATGAGTGGATTTAGGTAAGACGATTCTAAGTGAAATAAGTCACACAGAAAAGGACACTTCTCATAAGGTGTCACTTATAGAGGGAATGTAAAAACCGTTACACTTGAACTGAATTACAAAACAGAACAGAGTCACACATGCAGAAAACACACTATGGCTGCTTAACGGGAAAGGTGAGGTGGGGTGATACATAAAACAAGAGTTTCAAATTAGCTCAGATACAGTTCCATAAACCCAATATGTAATAGACAAGACCTACTCCTTGCTCAGAGAACTGGACTCAACACGCCCGATTCACCGCACAAGAATATATCTGACTAGTAATAATCTTAAAACCTATGTATTGATATCTCTCTGTTAGTGTGTCAAGTGGGTGTAAAGCGGCATAAACACAGCCGTGAAAAGCAGCTAAACCCCATTATAAAAATAAATTACTTTTAAAAACCCATGAAACAAAGACAGGGAAAGAGAGAGAAATTCTTACCCAATTCGTTCAGGGGCTGTGATGCAACCTGGATTGACCATATCTAGACCCACAGCTGGATGAGACATAAGGGTGGACACTCTTGGGGCTGAGAGGTTTGGTGAGGTTGGGTGAGCAAACGCAGATCCTTTAAGTAATACTGCGTGCTACCCATCGCATGGGTCCCAAATCTCCAGGTTCAAGGGCATCTTCCTACATCGAAAACATGCATGAGAAACCCAGAAGATGGTACACCGTGTGATGGGGAAAGGTTTCTAAAACGCACCTCATTTCTCATCTCCTTGTGCTCGGGTTCTCCATTCCAGCCACTTTACTAGCAATCTCCCTACTTGGAGCATCAGCACCTTTAACCTCCTGTTCCGTACAGGTTGCAATTTGTCCTGAGGATGAACGGGAAGACGGGGAACCAATGAGAGACTAGCTCTTGGTGTTGGGACAGGCACAGGTCACTCTATTTTCCCATCAGGAAGAAGAATTAACCACAGGCTCAGCCTGCCCCCCGGAACCAGAACAGGGCCTGAAGCCATCCTGCGCTTTTGCGGCCAGCTACCAAAAAAGCGACTTGTAAAATGGAGCTTCAGGGCACTGCAATTCACAATCCTGCAGAGTTATAAATGATAACTCTCGTCCACAAATATATTGAGGGAAGGCAAAGAAGAGGATTTGAAATCAAGGCAGAATTGCAGGAAACAGATTTCAGGAGGTAGATTCGAATCGCCTTTAAAGCACATGAAAAGCGGCAAAACGTTGACAATGATGCCCTTGGCCAAAAAGGGCGTAGGCGTTTTTTCCTGAATATATTCAGGAAAAAACGCGTACGCCCTTTTTGGCCAACCAAGCAACCTGGAAAGGCAAATCAGCGCTACAAAGAAGTCTCGCTTCCCATCGGTCAAAAGGGCCATGCTGAAAAAAGTGTCAAAACCAGAAATGCAGGACAGGCCATGGAGAAATGGGAGCCTTGCTACACTAATGGGCGGGATGTAAATTGCCAACAGCCACTCTGGAGAAGTGTACGGTGTGTCCTGAAACATCTAAAAAACACAGCTTAGAGAGCACAGGGCGCTTCCACGCATGGGGGGATAAAGTGGGAAAATTGAAAATCAGCAAGACACAGGCACCCCAAAGTTTAGGGCTGCTCTGTTGACAAGGACCTCCACTTCATTCCAACTTAAATATCCCAGGAAAGCGAAAAATGGATCAAAAAGTTGTGGTCCTTATGTACAATGGAATATCACTCAGCCATGAAATCAATGTCATAAGGCTAGTAGCAGCATGATGAGTGGATTTAGGTAAGACGATTCTAAGTGAAATAAGTCACACAGAAAAGGACACTTCTCATAAGGTGTCACTTATAGAGGGAATGTAAAAACCGTTACACTTGAACTGAATTACAAAACAGAACAGAGTCACACATGCAGAAAACACACTATGGCTGCTTAACGGGAAAGGTGAGGTGGGGTGATACATAAAACAAGAGTTTCAAATTAGCTCAGATACCGTTCCATAAACCCAATATGTAATAGACAAGACCTACTCCTTGCTCAGAGAATTGACTCAACACGCCCGATTCACCGCACAAGAATATATCTGACTAGTAATAATCTTAAAACCTATGTATTGATATCTCTCTGTTAGTGTGTCAAGTGGGTGTAAAGCGGCATAAACACAGCCGTGAAAAGCAGCTAAACCCCATTATAAAAATAAATTATTTTAAAAACCCATGAAACAAAGACAGGGAAAGAGAGAGAAATTCTTACACAATTCGTTCAGGGGCTGTGATGCAACCTGGATTGACCATATCTAGACCCACAGCTGGATGAGACATAAGGGTGGACACTCTTGGGGTTGAGAGGTTTGGTGAGGTTGGGTGAGCAAACGCAGACCCTTTAAAGTAATACTGCGTGCTACCCATCGCATGGGTCCCAAATCTCCAGGTTCAAGGGCATCTTCCTACATCGAAAACATGCATGAGAAACCCAGAAGATGGTACACCGTATGATGGGGAAAGGTTTCTAAAACGCACCTCATTTCTCATCTCCTTGTGCTCGGGTTCGCCATTCCAGCCACTTTACTAGCAATCTCCCTACTTGGAGCCTCAGCACCTTTAACATCCTGTTCCGTACAGGTTGCAATTTGTCCTGAGGATGAACGGGAAGACGGGGAACCAATGAGAGACTAGCTCTTGGTGTTGGGACAGGCACAGGTCACTCTATTTTCCCATCAGGAAGAAGAATTAACCACAGGCTCAGCATGCCCCCCGGAACCAGAACAGGGCCTGAAGCCATCCTGCGCTTTTGCGGCCAGCTACCAAAAAAGCGACTTGTAAAATGGAGCTTCAGGGCACTGCAATTCACAAACCTGCAGAGTTATAAATGATAACTCTCGTCCACAAATATATTGAGGGAAGGCAAAGAAGAGGATTTGAAATCAAGGCAGAATTGCAGGAAACAGATTTCAGGAGGTAGATTCGAATCGCCTTTAAAGCACATGAAAAGCGGCAAAACGTTGACAATGATGCCCTTGGCCAAAAAGGGCGTATGCGCTTTTTCCTGAATATATTCAGGAAAAAACGCATACGCCCTTTTTGGCCAACCAAGCAACCTGGAAAGGCAAATCAGCGCTACAAAGAAGTCTCGCTTCCCATCGGTCAAAAGGGCCATGCTGAAAAAAGTGTCAAAACCAGAAATGCAGGACAGGCCATGGAGAAATGGGAGCCTTGCTACACTGATGGGCGGGATGTAAATTGCCAACAGCCACTCTGGAGAAGTGTACGGTGTGTCCTGAAACATCTAAAAAACACAGCTTAGAGAGCATAGGGCACTTCCACGCATGGGGGGATAAAGTGGGAAAATTGAAAATCAGCAAGACACAGGCACCCCAAAGTTTAGGGCTCCTCTGTTGACAAGGACCTCCACTTCATTCCACCTTAAATATCCCAGGAAAGCGAAAAATGGATCAAAAAGTTGTGGTCCTTATGTACAATGGAATATCACTCAGCCATGAAATCAATGTCATAAGGCTAGTAGCAGCATGATGAGTGGATTTAGGTAAGACGATTCTAAGTGAAATAAGTCACACAGAAAAGGACACTTCTCATAAGGTGTCACTTATAGAGGGAATGTAAAAACCGTTACACTTGAACTGAATTACAAAACAGAACAGAGTCACACATGCAGAAAACACACTATGGCTGCTTAACGGGAAAGGTGAGGTGGGGTGATACATAAAACAAGAGTTTCAAATTAGCTCAGATACAGTTCCATAAACCCAATATGTAATAGACAAGACCTACTCCTTGCTCAGAGAACTGGACTCAACACGCCCGATTCACCGCACAAGAATATATCTGACTAGTAATAATCTTAAAACCTATGTATTGATATCTCTCTGTTAGTGTGTCAAGTGGGTGTAAAGCGGCATAAACACAGCCGTGAAAAGCAGCTAAACCCCATTATAAAAATAAATTACTTTTAAAAACCCATGAAACAAAGACAGGGAAAGAGAGAGAAATTCTTACCCAATTCGTTCAGGGGCTGTGATGCAACCTGGATTGACCATATCTAGACCCACAGCTGGATGAGACATAAGGGTGGACACTCTTGGGGCTGAGAGGTTTGGTGAGGTTGGGTGAGCAAACGCAGATCCTTTAAGTAATACTGCGTGCTACCCATCGCATGGGTCCCAAATCTCCAGGTTCAAGGGCATCTTCCTACATCGAAAACATGCATGAGAAACCCAGAAGATGGTACACCGTGTGATGGGGAAAGGTTTCTAAAACGCACCTCATTTCTCATCTCCTTGTGCTCGGGTTCTCCATTCCAGCCACTTTACTAGCAATCTCCCTACTTGGAGCATCAGCACCTTTAACCTCCTGTTCCGTACAGGTTGCAATTTGTCCTGAGGATGAACGGGAAGACGGGGAACCAATGAGAGACTAGCTCTTGGTGTTGGGACAGGCACAGGTCACTCTATTTTCCCATCAGGAAGAAGAATTAACCACAGGCTCAGCCTGCCCCCCGGAACCAGAACAGGGCCTGAAGCCATCCTGCGCTTTTGCGGCCAGCTACCAAAAAAGCGACTTGTAAAATGGAGCTTCAGGGCACTGCAATTCACAATCCTGCAGAGTTATAAATGATAACTCTCGTCCACAAATATATTGAGGGAAGGCAAAGAAGAGGATTTGAAATCAAGGCAGAATTGCAGGAAACAGATTTCAGGAGGTAGATTCGAATCGCCTTTAAAGCACATGAAAAGCAGCAAAACGTTGACAATGATGCCCTTGGCCAAAAAGGGCGTAGGCGTTTTTTCCTGAATATATTCAGGAAAAAACGCGTACGCCCTTTTTGGCCAACGAAGCAACCTGGAAAGGCAAATCAGCGCTACAAAGAAGTCTCGCTTCCCATCGGTCAAAAGGGCCATGCTGAAAAAAGTGTCAAAACCAGAAATGCAGGACAGGCCATGGAGAAATGGGAGCCTTGCTACACTAATGGGCGGGATGTAAATTGCCAACAGCCACTCTGGAGAAGTGTACGGTGTGTCCTGAAACATCTAAAAAACACAGCTTAGAGAGCACAGGGCGCTTCCACGCATGGGGGGATAAAGTGGGAAAATTGAAAATCAGCAAGACACAGGCACCCCAAAGTTTAGGGCTGCTCTGTTGACAAGGACCTCCACTTCATTCCAACTTAAATATCCCAGGAAAGCGAAAAATGGATCAAAAAGTTGTGGTCCTTATGTACAATGGAATATCACTCAGCCATGAAATCAATGTCATAAGGCTAGTAGCAGCATGATGAGTGGATTTAGGTAAGACGATTCTAAGTGAAATAAGTCACACAGAAAAGGACACTTCTCATAAGGTGTCACTTATAGAGGGAATGTAAAAACCGTTACACTTGAACTGAATTACAAAACAGAACAGAGTCACACATGCAGAAAACACACTATGGCTGCTTAACGGGAAAGGTGAGGTGGGGTGATACATAAAACAAGAGTTTCAAATTAGCTCAGATACCGTTCCATAAACCCAATATGTAATAGACAAGACCTACTCCTTGCTCAGAGAATTGACTCAACACGCCCGATTCACCGCACAAGAATATATCTGACTAGTAATAATCTTAAAACCTATGTATTGATATCTCTCTGTTAGTGTGTCAAGTGGGTGTAAAGCGGCATAAACACAGCCGTGAAAAGCAGCTAAACCCCATTATAAAAATAAATTATTTTAAAAACCCATGAAACAAAGACAGGGAAAGAGAGAGAAATTCTTACACAATTCGTTCAGGGGCTGTGATGCAACCTGGATTGACCATATCTAGACCCACAGCTGGATGAGACATAAGGGTGGACACTCTTGGGGTTGAGAGGTTTGGTGAGGTTGGGTGAGCAAACGCAGACCCTTTAAAGTAATACTGCGTGCTACCCATCGCATGGGTCCCAAATCTCCAGGTTCAAGGGCATCTTCCTACATCGAAAACATGCATGAGAAACCCAGAAGATGGTACACCGTATGATGGGGAAAGGTTTCTAAAACGCACCTCATTTCTCATCTCCTTGTGCTCGGGTTCGCCATTCCAGCCACTTTACTAGCAATCTCCCTACTTGGAGCCTCAGCACCTTTAACATCCTGTTCCGTACAGGTTGCAATTTGTCCTGAGGATGAACGGGAAGACGGGGAACCAATGAGAGACTAGCTCTTGGTGTTGGGACAGGCACAGGTCACTCTATTTTCCCATCAGGAAGAAGAATTAACCACAGGCTCAGCCTACACCCCGGAACCAGAACAGGGCCTGAAGCCATCCTGCGCTTTTGTGGCCAGCCCCCAAAAATGTGACTTGTAAAATGGAGCTTCAGGGCACTGCAATTCACAAACCTGCAGAGTTATAAATGATAACTCTCGTCCACAAATATATTGAGGGAAGGCAAAGAAGAGGATTTGAAATCAAGGCAGAATTGCAGGAAACAGATTTCAGGAGGTAGATTCGAATCGCCTTTAAAGCACATGAAAAGCGGCAAAACGTTGACAATGATGCCCTTGGCCAAAAAGGGCGTATGCGTTTTTTCCTGAATATATTCAGGAAAAAACGCATACGCCCTTTTTGGGTAACCAAGCAACCTGGAAAGGCAAATCAGCGCTACAAAGAAGTCTCGCTTCCCATCGGTCAAAAGGGCCATGCTGAAAAAAGTGTCAAAACCAGAAATGCAGGACAGGCCATGGAGAAATGGGAGCCTTGCTACACTGATGGGCGGGATGTAAATTGCCAACAGCCACTCTGGAGAAGTGTACGGTGTGTCCTGAAACATCTAAAAAACACAGCTTAGAGAGCATAGGGCACTTCCACGCATGGGGGGATAAAGTGGGAAAATTGAAAATCAGCAAGACACAAGCACCCCAAAGTTTAGGGCTGCTCTGTTGACAAGGACCTCCACTTCATTCCACCTTAAATATCCCAGGAAAGCGAAAAATGGATCAAAAAGTTGTGGTCCTTATGTACAATGGAATATCACTCAGCCATGAAATCAATGTCATAAGGCTAGTAGCAGCATGATGAGTGGATTTAGGTAAGACGATTCTAAGTGAAATAAGTCACACAGAAAAGGACACTTCTCATAAGGTGTCACTTATAGAGGGAATGTAAAAACCGTTACACTTGAACTGAATTACAAAACAGAACAGAGTCACACATGCAGAAAACACACTATGGCTGCTTAACGGGAAAGGTGAGGTGGGGTGATACATAAAACAAGAGTTTCAAATTAGCTCAGATACCGTTCCATAAACCCAATATGTAATAGACAAGACCTACTCCTTGCTCAGAGAACTGGACTCAACACGCCCGATTCACCGCACAAGAATATATCTGACTAGTAATAATCTTAAAACCTATGTATTGATATCTCTCTGTTAGTGTGTCAAGTGGGTGTAAAGCGGCATAAACACAGCCGTGAAAAGCAGCTAAACCCCATTATAAAAATAAATTACTTTTAAAAACCCATGAAACAAAGACAGGGAAAGAGAGAGAAATTCTTACCCAATTCGTTCAGGGGCTGTGATGCAACCTGGATTGACCATATCTAGACCCACAGCTGGATGAGACATAAGGGTGGACACTCTTGGGGCTGAGAGGTTTGGTGAGGTTGGGTGAGCAAACGCAGATCCTTTAAGTAATACTGCGTGCTACCCATCCCATGGGTCCCAAATCTCCAGGTTCAAGGGCATCTTCCTACATCGAAAACATGCATGAGAAACCCAGAAGATGGTACACCGTGTGATGGGGAAAGGTTTCTAAAACGCACCTCATTTCTCATCTCCTTGTGCTCGGGTTCTCCATTCCAGCCACTTTACTAGCAATCTCCCTACTTGGAGCATCAGCACCTTTAACCTCCTGTTCCGTACAGGTTGCAATTTGTCCTGAGGATGAACGGGAAGACGGGGAACCAATGAGAGACTAGCTCTTGGTGTTGGGACAGGCACAGGTCACTCTATTTTCCCATCAGGAAGAAGAATTAACCACAGGCTCAGCCTGCCCCCCGGAACCAGAACAGGGCCTGAAGCCATCCTGCGCTTTTGCGGCCAGCTACCAAAAAAGCGACTTGTAAAATGGAGCTTCAGGGCACTGCAATTCACAATCCTGCAGAGTTATAAATGATAACTCTCGTCCACAAATATATTGAGGGAAGGCAAAGAAGAGGATTTGAAATCAAGGCAGAATTGCAGGAAACAGATTTCAGGAGGTAGATTCGAATCGCCTTTAAAGCACATGAAAAGCAGCAAAACGTTGACAATGATGCCCTTGGCCAAAAAGGGCGTAGGCGTTTTTTCCTGAATATATTCAGGAAAAAACGCGTACGCCCTTTTTGGCCAACCAAGCAACCTGGAAAGGCAAATCAGCGCTACAAAGAAGTCTCGCTTCCCATCGGTCAAAAGGGCCATGCTGAAAAAAGTGTCAAAACCAGAAATGCAGGACAGGCCATGGAGAAATGGGAGCCTTGCTACACTAATGGGCGGGATGTAAATTGCCAACAGCCACTCTGGAGAAGTGTACGGTGTGTCCTGAAACATCTAAAAAACACAGCTTAGAGAGCACAGGGCGCTTCCACGCATGGGGGGATAAAGTGGGAAAATTGAAAATCAGCAAGACACAGGCACCCCAAAGTTTAGGGCTGCTCTGTTGACAAGGACCTCCACTTCATTCCAACTTAAATATCCCAGGAAAGCGAAAAATGGATCAAAAAGTTGTGGTCCTTATGTACAATGGAATATCACTCAGCCATGAAATCAATGTCATAAGGCTAGTAGCAGCATGATGAGTGGATTTAGGTAAGACGATTCTAAGTGAAATAAGTCACACAGAAAAGGACACTTCTCATAAGGTGTCACTTATAGAGGGAATGTAAAAACCGTTACACTTGAACTGAATTACAAAACAGAACAGAGTCACACATGCAGAAAACACACTATGGCTGCTTAACGGGAAAGGTGAGGTGGGGTGATACATAAAACAAGAGTTTCAAATTAGCTCAGATACCGTTCCATAAACCCAATATGTAATAGACAAGACCTACTCCTTGCTCAGAGAATTGACTCAACACGCCCGATTCACCGCACAAGAATATATCTGACTAGTAATAATCTTAAAACCTATGTATTGATATCTCTCTGTTAGTGTGTCAAGTGGGTGTAAAGCGGCATAAACACAGCCGTGAAAAGCAGCTAAACCCCATTATAAAAATAAATTATTTTAAAAACCCATGAAACAAAGACAGGGAAAGAGAGAGAAATTCTTACACAATTCGTTCAGGGGCTGTGATGCAACCTGGATTGACCATATCTAGACCCACAGCTGGATGAGACATAAGGGTGGACACTCTTGGGGTTGAGAGGTTTGGTGAGGTTGGGTGAGCAAACGCAGACCCTTTAAAGTAATACTGCGTGCTACCCATCGCATGGGTCCCAAATCTCCAGGTTCAAGGGCATCTTCCTACATCGAAAACATGCATGAGAAACCCAGAAGATGGTACACCGTATGATGGGGAAAGGTTTCTAAAACGCACCTCATTTCTCATCTCCTTGTGCTCGGGTTCGCCATTCCAGCCACTTTACTAGCAATCTCCCTACTTGGAGCCTCAGCACCTTTAACATCCTGTTCCGTACAGGTTGCAATTTGTCCTGAGGATGAACGGGAAGACGGGGAACCAATGAGAGACTAGCTCTTGGTGTTGGGACAGGCACAGGTCACTCTATTTTCCCATCAGGAAGAAGAATTAACCACAGGCTCAGCCTACACCCCGGAACCAGAAGAGGGCCTGAAGCCATCCTGCGCTTTTGTGGCCAGCCCCCAAAAATGTGACTTGTAAAATGGAGCTTCAGGGCACTGCAATTCACAAACCTGCAGAGTTATAAATGATAACTCTCGTCCACAAATATATTGAGGGAAGGCAAAGAAGAGGATTTGAAATCAAGGCAGAATTGCAGGAAACAGATTTCAGGAGGTAGATTCGAATCGCCTTTAAAGCACATGAAAAGCGGCAAAACGTTGACAATGATGCCCTTGGCCAAAAAGGGCGTATGCGTTTTTTCCTGAATATATTCAGGAAAAAACGCATACGCCCTTTTTGGCCAACCAAGCAACCTGGAAAGGCAAATCAGCGCTACAAAGAAGTCTCGCTTCCCATCGGTCAAAAGGGCCATGCTGAAAAAAGTGTCAAAACCAGAAATGCAGGACAGGCCATGGAGAAATGGGAGCCTTGCTACACTGATGGGCGGGATGTAAATTGCCAACAGCCACTCTGGAGAAGTGTACGGTGTGTCCTGAAACATCTAAAAAACACAGCTTAGAGAGCATAGGGCGCTTCCACGCATGGGGTGATAAAGTGGGAAAATTGAAAATCAGCAAGACACAGGCACCCCAAAGTTTAGGGCTGCTCTGTTGACAAGGACCTCCACTTCATTCCACCTTAAATATCCCAGGAAAGCGAAAAATGGATCAAAAAGTTGTGGTCCTTATGTACAATGGAATATCACTCAGCCATGAAATCAATGTCATAAGGCTAGTAGCAGCATGATGAGTGGATTTAGGTAAGACGATTCTAAGTGAAATAAGTCACACAGAAAAGGACACTTCTCATAAGGTGTCACTTATAGAGGGAATGTAAAAACCGTTACACTTGAACTGAATTACAAAACAGAACACAGTCACACATGCAGAAAACACACTATGGCTGCTTAACGGGAAAGGGGAGGTGGGGTGATACATAAAACAAGAGTTTCAAATTAGCTCAGATACCGTTCCATAAACCCAATATGTAATAGACAAGACCTACTCCTTGCTCAGAGAACTGGACTCAACACGCCCGATTCACTGCACAAGAATATATCTGACTAGTAATAATCTTAAAACCTATGTATTGATATCTCTCTGTTAGTGTGTCAAGTGGGTGTAAAGCGGCATAAACACAGCCGTGAAAAGCAGCTAAACCCCATTATAAAACTAAATTACTTTTAAAAACCCATGAAACAAAGACAGGGAAAGAGAGAGAAATTCTTACACAATTCGTTCAGGGGCTGTGATGCAACCTGGATTGACCATATCTAGACCCACAGCTGGATGAGACATAAGGGTGGACACTCCTGGGGCTGAGAGGTTTGGTGAGGTTGGGTGAGCAAACGCAGATCCTTTAAAGTAATACTGCGTGCTACCCATCGCATGGGTCCCAAATCTCCAGGTTCAAGGGCATCTTCCTACATCGAAAACATGCATGAGAAACCCAGAAGATGGTACACCGTGTGATGGGGAAAGGTTTCTAAAACGCACCTCATTTCTCATCTCCTTGTGCTCGGGTTCTCCATTCCAGCCACTTTACTAGCAATCTCCCTACTTGGAGCATCAGCACCTTTAACCTCCTGTTCCGTACAGGTTGCAATTTGTCCTGAGGATGAACGGGAAGACGGGGAACCAATGAGAGACTAGCTCTTGGTGTTGGGACAGGCACAGGTCACTCTATTTTCCCATCAGGAAGAAGAATTAACCACAGGCACAGCCTGCCCCCCGGAACCAGAACAGGGCCTGAAGCCATCCTGCGCTTTTGCGGCCAGCTCCCAAAAAAGTGACTTGTAAAATGGAGCTTCAGGGCACTGCAATTCACAAACCTGCAGAGTTATAAATGATAACTCTCGTCCACAAATATATTGAGGGAAGGCAAAGAAGAGGATTTGAAATCAAGGCAGAATTGCAGGAAACAGATTTCAGGAGGTAGATTCGAATCGCCTTTAAAGCACATGAAAAGCGGCAAAACGTTGACAATGATGCCCTTGGCCAAAAAGGGCGTATGCGTTTTTTCCTGAATATATTCAGGAAAAAACGCATACGCCCTTTTTGGCCAACCATGCAACCTGGAAAGGCAAATCAGCGCTACAAAGAAGTCTCGCTTCCCATCGGTCAAAAGGGCCATGCTGAAAAAAGTGTCAAAACCAGAAATGCAGGACAGGCCATGGAGAAATGGGAGCCTTGCTACACTGATGGGGGTGATGTAAATTGCCAACAGCCACTCTGGAGAAGTGTACGGTGTGTCCTGAAACATCTAAAAAACACAGCTTAGAGAGCATAGGGCACTTCCACGCATGGGGGGATAAAGTGGGAAAATTGAAAATCAGCAAGACACAGGCACCCCAAAGTTTAGGGCTCCTCTGTTGACAAAGACCTCCACTTCATTCCACCTTAAATATCCCAGGAAAGCGAAAAATGGATCAAAAAGTTGTGGTCCTTATGTACAATGGAATATCACTCAGCCATGAAATCAATGTCATAAGGCTAGTAGCAGCATGATGAGTGGATTTAGGTAAGACGATTCTAAGTGAAATAAGTCACACAGAAAAGGACACTTCTCATAAGGTGTCACTTATAGAGGGAATGTAAAAACCGTTACACTTGAACTGAATTACAAAACAGAACAGAGTCACACATGCAGAAAACACACTATGGCTGCTTAACGGGAAAGGTGAGGTGGGGTGATACATAAAACAAGAGTTTCAAATTAGCTCAGATACAGTTCCATAAACCCAATATGTAATAGACAAGACCTACTCCTTGCTCAGAGAACTGGACTCAACACGCCCGATTCACCGCACAAGAATATATCTGACTAGTAATAATCTTAAAACCTATGTATTGATATCTCTCTGTTAGTGTGTCAAGTGGGTGTAAAGCGGCATAAACACAGCCGTGAAAAGCAGCTAAACCCCATTATAAAAATAAATTACTTTTAAAAACCCATGAAACAAAGACAGGGAAAGAGAGAGAAATTCTTACACAATTCGTTCAGGGGCTGTGATGCAACCTGGATTGACCATATCTAGACCCACAGCTGGATGAGACATAAGGGTGGACACTCTTGGGGCTGAGAGGTTTGGTGAGGTTGGGTGAGCAAACGCAGATCCTTTAAGTAATACTGCGTGCTACCCATCGCATGGGTCCCAAATCTCCAGGTTCAAGGGCATCTTCCTACATCGAAAACATGCATGAGAAACCCAGAAGATGGTACACCGTGTGATGGGGAAAGGTTTCTAAAACGCACCTCATTTCTCATCTCCTTGTGCTCGGGTTCGCCATTCCAGCCACTTTACTAGCAATCTCCCTACTTGGAGCCTCAGCACCTTTAACCTCCTGTTCCGTACAGGTTGCAATTTGTCCTGAGGATGAACGGGAAGACGGGGAACCAATGAGAGACTAGCTCTTGGTGTTGGGACAGGCACAGGTCACTCTATTTTCCCATCAGGAAGAAGAATTAACCACAGTCTCAGCCTGCCCCCCGGAACCAGAACAGTGCCTGAAGCCATCGTGCGCTTTTGCGGCCAGCTCCCAAGAAAGCGACTTGTAAAATGGAGCTTCAGGGCACTGCAATTCACAAACCTGCAGAGTTATAAATGATAACTCTCGTCCACAAATATATTGAGGGAAGGCAAAGAAGAGGATTTGAAATCAAGGCAGAATTGCAGGAAACAGATTTCAGGAGGTAGATTCGAATCGCCTTTAAAGCACATGAAAAGCGGCAAAACGTTGACAATGATGCCCTTGGCCAAAAAGGGCGTATGCGTTTTTTCCTGAATATATTCAGGAAAAAACGCATACGCCCTTTTTGGCCAACCAAGCAACCTGGAAAGGCAAATCAGCGCTACAAAGAAGTCTCGCTTCCCATCGGTCAAAAGGGCCATGCTGAAAAAAGTGTCAAAACCAGAAATGCAGGACAGGCCATGGAGAAATGGGAGCCTTGCTACACTGATGGGCGGGATGTAAATTGCCAACAGCCACTCTGGAGAAGTGTACGGTGTGTCCTGAAACATCTAAAAAACACAGCTTAGAGAGCATAGGGCACTTCCACGCATGGGGGGATAAAGTGGGAAAATTGAAAATCAGCAAGACACAAGCACCCCAAAGTTTAGGGCTGCTCTGTTGACAAGGACCTCCACTTCATTCCACCTTAAATATCACAGGAAAGCGAAAAATGGATCAAAAAGTTGTGGTCCTTATGTACAATGGAATATCACTCAGCCATGAAATCAATGTCATAAGGCTAGTAGCAGCATGATGAGTGGATTTAGGTAAGACAATTCTAAGTGAAATAAGTCCCACAGAAAAGGACACTTCTCATAAGGTGTCACTTATAGAGGGAATGTAAAAACCGTTACACTTGAACTGAATTACAAAACAGAACAGAGTCACACATGCAGAAAACACACTATGGCTGCTTAACGGGAAAGGTGAGGTGGGGTGATACATAAAACAAGAGTTTCAAATTAGCTCAGATACCGTTCCATAAACCCAATATGTAATAGACAAGACCTACTCCTTGCTCAGAGAACTGGACTCAACACGCCCGATTCACCGCACAAGAATATATCTGACTAGTAATAATCTTAAAACCTATGTATTGATATCTCTCTGTTAGTGTGTCAAGTGGGTGTAAAGCGGCATAAACACAGCCCTGAAAAGCAGCTAAACCCCATTATAAAAATAAATTACTTTTAAAAACCCATGAAACAAAGACAGGGAAAGAGAGAGAAATTCTTACCCAATTCGTTCAGGGGCTGTGATGCAACCTGGATTGACCATATCTAGACCCATAGCTGGATGAGACATAAGGGAGGACACTCTCGGGGCTGAGAGGTTTGGTGAGGTTGGGTGAGCAAACGCAGACCCTTTAAAGTAATACTGCGTGCTACCCATCGCATGGGTCCCAAATCTCCAGGTTCAAGGGCATCTTCCTACATCGAAAACATGCATGAGAAACCCAGAAGATGGTACACCGTGTGATGGGGAAAGGTTTCTAAAACGCACCTCATTTCTCATCTCCTTGTGCTCGGGTTCGCCATTCCAGCCACTTTACTAGCAATCTCCCTACTTGGAGCCTCAGCACCTTTAACCTCCTGTTCCGAACAGGTTGCAATTTGTCCTGAGGATGAACGGGAAGACGGGGAACCAATGAGAGACTAGCTCTTGGTGTTGGGACAGGCACAGGTCACTCTATTTTCCCATCAGGAAGAAGAATTAACCACAGGCTCAGCCTGCCCCCCGGAACAAGAACAGGGCCTGAAGCCATCCTGCGCATTTGGGGACAGCTCCCAAAAAAGCGAGTTGTAAAATGGAGCGTCAGGGCACTGCAATTCACAAACCTGCAGAGTTATAAATGATAACTCTCGTCCACAAATACATTGAGGGAAGGCAAAGAAGAGGATTTCAAATCAAGGCAGAATTGCAGGAAACAGATTTCAGGAGGTAGATTCGAATCGCCTTTAAAGCACATGAAAAGCGGCAAAACGTTGACAATGATGCCCTTGGCCAAAAAGGGCGTATGCGTTTTTTCCTGAATATATTCAGGAAAAAACGCATACGCCCTTTTTGGCCAACCAAGCAACCTGGAAAGGCAAATCAGCGCTACAAAGAAGTCTCGCTTCCCATCGGTCAAAAGGGCCATGCTGAAAAAAGTGTCAAAACCAGAAATGCAGGACAGGCCATGGAGAAATGGGAGCCTTGCTACACTGATGGGCGGGATGTAAATTGCCAACAGCCACTCTGGAGAAGTGTACGGTGTGTCCTGAAATATCTAAAAAACACAGGTTAGAGAGCATAGGGCACTTCCACGCATGGGGGGATAAAGTGGGAAAATTGAAAATCAGCAAGACATAAGCACCCCAAAGTTTAGGGCTGCTCTGTCGACAAGGACCTCCACTTCATTCCACCTTAAATATCCCAGGAAAGCGAAAAATGGATCAAAAAGTTGTGGTCCTTATGTACAATGGAATATCACTCAGCCATGAAATCAATGTCATAAGGCTAGTAGCAGCATGATGAGTGGATTTAGGTAAGACGATTCTAAGTGAAATAAGTCACACAGAAAAGGACACTTCTCATAAGGTGTCACTTATAGAGGGAATGTAAAAACCGTTACACTTGAACTGAATTACAAAACAGAACAGAGTCACACATGCAGAAAACACACTATGGCTGCTTAACGGGAAAGGTGAGGTGGGGTGATACATAAAACAAGAGTTTCAAATTAGCTCAGATACAGTTCCATAAACCCAATATGTAATAGACAAGACCTACTCTTGCTCAGACAACTGGACTCAACACGCCCGATTCACCGCACAAGAATATATCTGACTAGTAATAATCTTAAAAAATATGTTTTGATATCACTCTGTTAGTGTGTCATGTGGGTGTAAAGCGGCATAAACACAGCAGTGAAAAAAAAAAAAACACAGCAGTGAAAAGCAGCTAAACCCCAGTATAATAAGAAATTAAAAACCCATGAAACAAAGACAGTTATAGAGAAAGAAATTCTTACAAAATTAGTTCAGGGGCTGTGATGCAACCTGGATTGACCATATCTAGACCCACAGCTGGATGAGACATAAGGGTGTACACTCTTGGGGCTGAGAGTTTTGTGAGGTTGGGTGAGCAAACGCAGACCCTTTGAAGTAATACTGCGTGGTACCCATCCCATTGGACCCAAATCTCCAGGTTCAAGGGCATCTTCCTACATCGAAAACACACATGAGAAACCCACACGACGGTACACTGTGTGATCGGGAAAGGTTTGTAAAACGCACCTCATTTCTCATCTCCTTGTGCTCGGGTTCACCAGTCCAGCCGCTATACTAGCAATCTCCGTACTTGGAAAATCAGCACCTTTAACCTCCTGTTTGGTACAGGTTGCAATTTGTCCTGAGGATGAACAGAAAGAGGGGGAACCAATAATAGACAAGCTCTAGGTTTTGGGACAGGCACAGGTCACTCTATTTTCCCAACAGGAAGAAGAATTAACCACTGGCTCAGCCTGCCCCCCGGAACCAGAACAGGGCCTGAAGCCATCCTGCGCTTTTGCGGCCAGCTCCCAAAAATGCGACTTGTAAAATGGAGCTTCCGGGCACTGCAATTCACAAACCTGCAGAGTTATAAATGATAACTCTCGTCCACAAATATATTGAGGGAAGGCAAAGAAGAGGATTTGAAATCAAGGCAGAATTGCAGGAAACAGATTTCAGGAGGTAGATTCGAATCGCCTTTAAAGCACACGAAAAGCGGCAAAACGTTGACAATGATGCCCTTGGCCAAAAAGGGCGTATGCGTTTATTCCTGAATATATTCAGGAAAAAACGCATACGCCCTTTTTGGCCAACCAAGCAACCTGGAAAGGCAAATCAGCGCTACAAAGAAGTCTCGCTTCCCATCGGTCAAAAGGGCCATGCTGAAAAAAGTGTCAAAACCAGAAATGCAGGACAGGCCATGGAGAAATGGGAGCCTTGCTACACTGATGGGCGGAATGTAAATTGCCAACAGCCACTCTGGAGAAGTGTACGGTGTGTCCTGAAACATCTAAAAAACACAGCTTAGAGAGCATAGGGCACTTCCACGCATGGGGGGATAAAGTGGGAAAATTGAAAATCAGCAAGACACAAGCTCCCCAAAGTTTAGGGCTGCTCTGTTGACAAGGACCTCCACTTCATTCCACCTTAAATATCCCAGGAAAGCGAAAAATGGATCAAAAAGTTGTGGTCCTTATGTACAATGGAATATCACTCAGCCATGAAATCAATGTCATAAGGCTAGTAGCAGCATGATGAGTGGATTTAGGTAAGACGATTCTAAGTGAAATAAGTCACACAGAAAAGGACACTTCTCATAAGGTGTCACTTATAGAGGGAATGTAAAAACCGTTACACTTGAACTGAATTACAAAACAGAACAGAGTCACACATGCAGAAAACACACTATGGCTGCTTAACGGGAAAGGTGAGGTGGGGTGATACATAAAACAAGAGTTTCAAATTAGCTCAGATACCGTTCCATAAACCCAATATGTAATAGACAAGACCTACTCCTTGCTCAGAGAACTGGACTCAACACGCCCGATTCACCGCACAAGAATATATCTGACTAGTAATAATCTTAAAACCTATGTATTGATATCTCTCTGTTAGTGTGTCAAGTGGGTGTAAAGCGGCATAAACACAGCCGTGAAAAGCAGCTAAACCCCATTATAAAACTAAATTACTTTTAAAAACCCATGAAACAAAGACAGGGAAAGAGAGAGAAATTCTTACACAATTCGTTCAGGGGCTATGATGCAACCTGGATTGACCATATCTAGACCCACAGCTGGATGAGACATAAGGGTGGACACTCTTGGGGCTGAGAGGTTTGGTGAGGTTGGGTGAGCAAACGCAGACCCTTTAAAGTAATACTGCGTGCTACCCATCGCATGGGTCCCAAATCTCCAGGTTCAAGGGCATCTTCCTACATCGAAAACATGCATGAGAAACCCAGAAGATCGTACACCGTGTGATGGGGAAAGGTTTCTAAAACGCACCTCATTTCTCATCTCCTTGTGCTCGGGTTCGCCATTCCAGCCACTTTA
Organism: Balaenoptera physalus; assembly: GCF_965194825.1. NCBI lineage: Eukaryota > Metazoa > Chordata > Mammalia > Artiodactyla > Balaenopteridae > Balaenoptera > Balaenoptera physalus. The sequence goes on from NW_028126021.1 coordinate 406,032, forward strand.
CTAGCAATCTCCCTACTTGGAGCCTCAGCACCTTTAACCTCCTGTTCCGTACAGGTTGCAATTTGTCCTGAGGATGAACGGGAAGACGGGGAACCAATGAGAGACTAGCTCTTGGTGTTGGGACAGGCACAGGTCACTCTATTTTCCCATCAGGAAGAAGAATTAACCACAGGCTCAGCCTGCCCCCCGGAACCAGAACAGGGCCTGAAGCCATCCTGCGCTTTTGCGGCCAGCTCCCAAAAAAGTGACTTGTAAAATGGATCTTCAGGGCACTGCAATTCACAAACCTGCAGAGTTATAAATGATAACTCTCGTCCACAAATATATTGAGGGAAGGCAAAGAAGAGGATTTGAAATCAAGGCAGAATTGCAGGAAACAGATTTCAGGAGGTAGATTCGAATCACCTTTAAAGCACATGAAAAGCGGCAAAACGTTGACAATGATGCCCTTGGCCAAAAAGGGCGTATGCGTTTTTTCCTGAATATATTCAGGAAAAAACGCATACGCCCTTTTTGGACAACCAAGCAACCTGGAAAGGCAAATCAGCACTACAAAGAAGTCTCGCTTCCCATCGGTCAAAAGGGCCATGCTGAAAAAAGTGTCAAAACCAGAAATGCAGGACAGGCCATGGAGAAATGGGAGCCTTGCTACACTGATGGGCGGGATGTAAATTGCCAACAGCCACTCTGGAGAAGTGTACGGTGTGTCCTGAAACATCTAAAAAACACAGCTTAGAGAGCATAGGGCACTTCCACGCATGGGGGGATAAAGTGGGAAAATTGAAAATCAGCAAGACACAAGCACCCCAAAGTTTAGGGCTGCTCTGTTGACAAGGACCTCCACTTCATTCCACCTTAAATATCCCAGGAAAGCGAAAAATGGATCAAAAAGTTGTGGTCCTTATGTACAATGGAATATCACTCAGCCATGAAATCAATGTCTTAAGGCTAGTAGCAGCATGATGAGTGGATTTAGGTAAGACGATTCTAAGTGAAATAAGTCACACAGAAAAGGACACTTCTCATAAGGTGTCACTTATAGAGGGAATGTAAAAACCGTTACACTTGAACTGAATTACAAAACAGAACAGAGTCACACATGCAGAAAACACACTATGGCTGCTTAACGGGAAAGGTGAGGTGGGGTGATACATAAAACAAGAGTTTCAAATTAGCTCAGATACAGTTCCATAAACCCAATATGTAATAGACAAGACCTACTCCTTGCTCAGAGAACTGGACTCAACACGCCCGATTCACCGCACAAGAATATATCTGACTAGTAATAATCTTAAAACCTATGTATTGATATCTCTCTGTTAGTGTGTCAAGTGGGTGTAAAGCGGCATAAACACAGCCGTGAAAAGCAGCTAAACCCCATTATAAAAATAAATTACTTTTAAAAACCCATGAAACAAAGACAGGGAAAGAGAGAGAAATTCTTACACAATTCGTTCAGGGGCTGTGATGCAACCTGGATTGACCATATCTAGACCCACAGCTGGATGAGACATAAGGGTGGACACTCTTGGGGCTGAGAGGTTTGGTGAGGTTGGGTGAGCAAACGCAGATCCTTTAAGTAATACTGCGTGCTACCCATCGCATGGGTCCCAAATCTCCAGGTTCAAGGGCATCTTCCTACATCGAAAACATGCATGAGAAACCCAGAAGATGGTACACCGTGTGATGGGGAAAGGTTTCTAAAACGCACCTCATTTCTCATCTCCTTGTGCTCGGGTTCGCCATTCCAGCCACTTTACTAGCAATCTCCCTACTTGGAGCCTCAGCACCTTTAACCTCCTGTTCCGTACAGGTTGCAATTTGTCCTGAGGATGAACGGGAAGACGGGGAACCAATGAGAGACTAGCTCTTGGTGTTGGGACAGGCACAGGTCACTCTATTTTCCCATCAGGAAGAAGAATTAACCACAGTCTCAGCCTGCCCCCCGGAACCAGAACAGTGCCTGAAGCCATCGTGCGCTTTTGCGGCCAGCTCCCAAGAAAGCGACTTGTAAAATGGAGCTTCAGGGCACTGCAATTCACAAACCTGCAGAGTTATAAATGATAACTCTCGTCCACAAATATATTGAGGGAAGGCAAAGAAGAGGATTTGAAATCAAGGCAGAATTGCAGGAAACAGATTTCAGGAGGTAGATTCGAATCGCCTTTAAAGCACATGAAAAGCGGCAAAACGTTGACAATGATGCCCTTGGCCAAAAAGGGCGTATGCGTTTTTTCCTGAATATATTCAGGAAAAAACGCATACGCCCTTTTTGGCCAACCAAGCAACCTGGAAAGGCAAATCAGCGCTACAAAGAAGTCTCGCTTCCCATCGGTCAAAAGGGCCATGCTGAAAAAAGTGTCAAAACCAGAAATGCAGGACAGGCCATGGAGAAATGGGAGCCTTGCTACACTGATGGGCGGGATGTAAATTGCCAACAGCCACTCTGGAGAAGTGTACGGTGTGTCCTGAAACATCTAAAAAACACAGCTTAGAGAGCATAGGGCACTTCCACGCATGGGGGGATAAAGTGGGAAAATTGAAAATCAGCAAGACACAAGCACCCCAAAGTTTAGGGCTGCTCTGTTGACAAGGACCTCCACTTCATTCCACCTTAAATATCCCAGGAAAGCGAAAAATGGATCAAAAAGTTGTGGTCCTTATGTACAATGGAATATCACTCAGCCATGAAATCAATGTCATAAGGCTAGTAGCAGCATGATGAGTGGATTTAGGTAAGACAATTCTAAGTGAAATAAGTCCCACAGAAAAGGACACTTCTCATAAGGTGTCACTTATAGAGGGAATGTAAAAACCGTTACACTTGAACTGAATTACAAAACAGAACAGAGTCACACATGCAGAAAACACACTATGGCTGCTTAACGGGAAAGGTGAGGTGGGGTGATACATAAAACAAGAGTTTCAAATTAGCTCAGATACCGTTCCATAAACCCAATATGTAATAGACAAGACCTACTCCTTGCTCAGAGAACTGGACTCAACACGCCCGATTCACCGCACAAGAATATATCTGACTAGTAATAATCTTAAAACCTATGTATTGATATCTCTCTGTTAGTGTGTCAAGTGGGTGTAAAGCGGCATAAACACAGCCCTGAAAAGCAGCTAAACCCCATTATAAAAATAAATTACTTTTAAAAACCCATGAAACAAAGACAGGGAAAGAGAGAGAAATTCTTACCCAATTCGTTCAGGGGCTGTGATGCAACCTGGATTGACCATATCTAGACCCATAGCTGGATGAGACATAAGGGAGGACACTCTCGGGGCTGAGAGGTTTGGTGAGGTTGGGTGAGCAAACGCAGACCCTTTAAAGTAATACTGCGTGCTACCCATCGCATGGGTCCCAAATCTCCAGGTTCAAGGGCATCTTCCTACATCGAAAACATGCATGAGAAACCCAGAAGATGGTACACCGTGTGATGGGGAAAGGTTTCTAAAACGCACCTCATTTCTCATCTCCTTGTGCTCGGGTTCGCCATTCCAGCCACTTTACTAGCAATCTCCCTACTTGGAGCCTCAGCACCTTTAACCTCCTGTTCCGAACAGGTTGCAATTTGTCCTGAGGATGAACGGGAAGACGGGGAACCAATGAGAGACTAGCTCTTGGTGTTGGGACAGGCACAGGTCACTCTATTTTCCCATCAGGAAGAAGAATTAACCACAGGCTCAGCCTGCCCCCCGGAACAAGAACAGGGCCTGAAGCCATCCTGCGCATTTGGGGACAGCTCCCAAAAAAGCGAGTTGTAAAATGGAGCGTCAGGGCACTGCAATTCACAAACCTGCAGAGTTATAAATGATAACTCTCGTCCACAAATACATTGAGGGAAGGCAAAGAAGAGGATTTCAAATCAAGGCAGAATTGCAGGAAACAGATTTCAGGAGGTAGATTCGAATCGCCTTTAAAGCACATGAAAAGCGGCAAAACGTTGACAATGATGCCCTTGGCCAAAAAGGGCGTATGCGTTTTTTCCTGAATATATTCAGGAAAAAACGCATACGCCCTTTTTGGCCAACCAAGCAACCTGGAAAGGCAAATCAGCGCTACAAAGAAGTCTCGCTTCCCATCGGTCAAAAGGGCCATGCTGAAAAAAGTGTCAAAACCAGAAATGCAGGACAGGCCATGGAGAAATGGGAGCCTTGCTACACTGATGGGCGGGATGTAAATTGCCAACAGCCACTCTGGAGAAGTGTACGGTGTGTCCTGAAATATCTAAAAAACACAGGTTAGAGAGCATAGGGCACTTCCACGCATGGGGGGATAAAGTGGGAAAATTGAAAATCAGCAAGACATAAGCACCCCAAAGTTTAGGGCTGCTCTGTCGACAAGGACCTCCACTTCATTCCACCTTAAATATCCCAGGAAAGCGAAAAATGGATCAAAAAGTTGTGGTCCTTATGTACAATGGAATATCACTCAGCCATGAAATCAATGTCATAAGGCTAGTAGCAGCATGATGAGTGGATTTAGGTAAGACGATTCTAAGTGAAATAAGTCACACAGAAAAGGACACTTCTCATAAGGTGTCACTTATAGAGGGAATGTAAAAACCGTTACACTTGAACTGAATTACAAAACAGAACAGAGTCACACATGCAGAAAACACACTATGGCTGCTTAACGGGAAAGGTGAGGTGGGGTGATACATAAAACAAGAGTTTCAAATTAGCTCAGATACAGTTCCATAAACCCAATATGTAATAGACAAGACCTACTCTTGCTCAGACAACTGGACTCAACACGCCCGATTCACCGCACAAGAATATATCTGACTAGTAATAATCTTAAAAAATATGTTTTGATATCACTCTGTTAGTGTGTCATGTGGGTGTAAAGCGGCATAAACACAGCAGTGAAAAAAAAAAAACACAGCAGTGAAAAGCAGCTAAACCCCAGTATAATAAGAAATTAAAAACCCATGAAACAAAGACAGTTATAGAGAAAGAAATTCTTACAAAATTAGTTCAGGGGCTGTGATGCAACCTGGATTGACCATATCTAGACCCACAGCTGGATGAGACATAAGGGTGTACACTCTTGGGGCTGAGAGTTTTGTGAGGTTGGGTGAGCAAACGCAGACCCTTTGAAGTAATACTGCGTGGTACCCATCCCATTGGACCCAAATCTCCAGGTTCAAGGGCATCTTCCTACATCGAAAACACACATGAGAAACCCACACGACGGTACACTGTGTGATCGGGAAAGGTTTGTAAAACGCACCTCATTTCTCATCTCCTTGTGCTCGGGTTCACCAGTCCAGCCGCTATACTAGCAATCTCCGTACTTGGAAAATCAGCACCTTTAACCTCCTGTTTGGTACAGGTTGCAATTTGTCCTGAGGATGAACAGAAAGAGGGGGAACCAATAATAGACAAGCTCTAGGTTTTGGGACAGGCACAGGTCACTCTATTTTCCCAACAGGAAGAAGAATTAACCACTGGCTCAGCCTGCCCCCCGGAACCAGAACAGGGCCTGAAGCCATCCTGCGCTTTTGCGGCCAGCTCCCAAAAATGCGACTTGTAAAATGGAGCTTCCGGGCACTGCAATTCACAAACCTGCAGAGTTATAAATGATAACTCTCGTCCACAAATATATTGAGGGAAGGCAAAGAAGAGGATTTGAAACCAAGGCAGAATTGCAGGAAACAGATTTCAGGAGGTAGATTCGAATCGCCTTTAAAGCACACGAAAAGCGGCAAAACGTTGACAATGATGCCCTTGGCCAAAAAGGGCGTATGCGTTTATTCCTGAATATATTCAGGAAAAAACGCATACGCCCTTTTTGGCCAACCAAGCAACCTGGAAAGGCAAATCAGCGCTACAAAGAAGTCTCGCTTCCCATCGGTCAAAAGGGCCATGCTGAAAAAAGTGTCAAAACCAGAAATGCAGGACAGGCCATGGAGAAATGGGAGCCTTGCTACACTGATGGGCGGAATGTAAATTGCCAACAGCCACTCTGGAGAAGTGTACGGTGTGTCCTGAAACATCTAAAAAACACAGCTTAGAGAGCATAGGGCACTTCCACGCATGGGGGGATAAAGTGGGAAAATTGAAAATCAGCAAGACACAAGCTCCCCAAAGTTTAGGGCTCCTCTGTTGACAAGGACCTCCACTTCATTCCACCTTAAATATCCCAGGAAAGCGAAAAATGGATCAAAAAGTTGTGGTCCTTATGTACAATGGAATATCACTCAGCCATGAAATCAATGTCATAAGGCTAGTAGCAGCATGATGAGTGGATTTAGGTAAGACGATTCTAAGTGAAATAAGTCACACAGAAAAGGACACTTCTCATAAGGTGTCACTTATAGAGGGAATGTAAAAACCGTTACACTTGAACTGAATTACAAAACAGAACAGAGTCACACATGCAGAAAACACACTATGGCTGCTTAACGGGAAAGGTGAGGTGGGGTGATACATAAAACAAGAGTTTCAAATTAGCTCAGATACCGTTCCATAAACCCAATATGTAATAGACAAGACCTACTCCTTGCTCAGAGAACTGGACTCAACACGCCCGATTCACCGCACAAGAATATATCTGACTAGTAATAATCTTAAAACCTATGTATTGATATCTCTCTGTTAGTGTGTCAAGTGGGTGTAAAGCGGCATAAACACAGCCGTGAAAAGCAGCTAAACCCCATTATAAAACTAAATTACTTTTAAAAACCCATGAAACAAAGACAGGGAAAGAGAGAGAAATTCTTACACAATTCGTTCAGGGGCTATGATGCAACCTGGATTGACCATATCTAGACCCACAGCTGGATGAGACATAAGGGTGGACACTCTTGGGGCTGAGAGGTTTGGTGAGGTTGGGTGAGCAAACGCAGACCCTTTAAAGTAATACTGCGTGCTACCCATCGCATGGGTCCCAAATCTCCAGGTTCAAGGGCATCTTCCTACATCGAAAACATGCATGAGAAACCCAGAAGATGGTACACCGTGTGATGGGGAAAGGTTTCTAAAACGCACCTCATTTCTCATCTCCTTGTGCTCGGGTTCGCCATTCCAGCCACTTTACTAGCAATCTCCCTACTTGGAGCCTCAGCACCTTTAACCTCCTGTTCCGTACAGGTTGCAATTTGTCCTGAGGATGAACGGGAAGACGGGGAACCAATGAGAGACTAGCTCTTGGTGTTGGGACAGGCACAGGTCACTCTATTTTCCCATCAGGAAGAAGAATTAACCACAGGCTCAGCCTGCCCCCCGGAACCAGAACAGGGCCTGAAGCCATCCTGCGCTTTTGCGGCCAGCTCCCAAAAAAGTGACTTGTAAAATGGATCTTCAGGGCACTGCAATTCACAAACCTGCAGAGTTATAAATGATAACTCTCGTCCACAAATATATTGAGGGAAGGCAAAGAAGAGGATTTGAAATCAAGGCAGAATTGCAGGAAACAGATTTCAGGAGGTAGATTCGAATCACCTTTAAAGCACATGAAAAGCGGCAAAACGTTGACAATGATGCCCTTGGCCAAAAAGGGCGTATGCGTTTTTTCCTGAATATATTCAGGAAAAAACGCATACGCCCTTTTTGGACAACCAAGCAACCTGGAAAGGCAAATCAGCACTACAAAGAAGTCTCGCTTCCCATCGGTCAAAAGGGCCATGCTGAAAAAAGTGTCAAAACCAGAAATGCAGGACAGGCCATGGAGAAATGGGAGCCTTGCTACACTGATGGGCGGGATGTAAATTGCCAACAGCCACTCTGGAGAAGTGTACGGTGTGTCCTGAAACATCTAAAAAACACAGCTTAGAGAGCATAGGGCACTTCCACGCATGGGGGGATAAAGTGGGAAAATTGAAAATCAGCAAGACACAAGCACCCCAAAGTTTAGGGCTGCTCTGTTGACAAGGACCTCCACTTCATTCCACCTTAAATATCCCAGGAAAGCGAAAAATGGATCAAAAAGTTGTGGTCCTTATGTACAATGGAATATCACTCAGCCATGAAATCAATGTCTTAAGGCTAGTAGCAGCATGATGAGTGGATTTAGGTAAGACGATTCTAAGTGAAATAAGTCACACAGAAAAGGACACTTCTCATAAGGTGTCACTTATAGAGGGAATGTAAAAAGCGTTACACTTGAAGTGAATTACAAAACAGAACAGAGTCACACATGCAGAAAATACACTATGGCTGCTTAACGGGAAAGGTGAGGTGGGGTGATCCATAAAACAAGAGTTTCAAATAAGCTCAGATACCGTTCCATAAACCCAATATGTAATAGACAAGACCTACTCCTTGCTCAGAGAACTGGACTCAACACGCCCGATTCACCGCACAAGAATATATCTGACTAGTAATAATCTTAAAACCTATGTATTGATATCTCTCTGTTAGTGTGTCAAGTGGGTGTAAAGCGGCATAAACACAGCCGTGAAAAGCAGCTAAACCCCATTATAAAAATAAATTACTTTTAAAAACCCATGAAACAAAGACAGGGAAAGAGAGAGAAATTCTTACACAATTCGTTCAGGGGCTGTGATGCAACCTGGATTGACCATATCTAGACCCACAGCTGGATGAGACATAAGGGTGGACACTCTTGGGGCTGAGAGGTTTGGTGAGGTTGGGTGAGCAAACGCAGACCCTTTAAAGTAATACTGCGTGCTACCCATCGCATGGGTCCCAAATCTCCAGGTTCAAGGGCATCTTCCTACATCGAAAACATGCATGAGAAACCCAGAAGAGGGTACACCGTGTGATGGGGAAAGGTTTCAAAACGCACCTCATTTCTCATCTCCTTGTGCTCGGGTTCGCCATTCCAGCCACTTTACTAGCAATCTCCCTACTTGGAGCATCAGCACCTTTAACCTCCTGTTCCGTACAGGTTGCAATTTGTCCTGAGGATGAACGGGAAGACGGGGAACCAATGAGAGACTAGCTCTTGGTGTTGGGACAGGCACAGGTCACTCTATTTTCCCATCAGGAAGAAGAATTAACCACAGGCTCAGCCTGCCCCCCGGAACCAGAACAGGGCCTGAAGCCATCCTGCGCTTTTGCGGCCAGCTCCCAAAAATGCGACTTGTAAAATGGAGCTTCAGGGCACTGCAATTCACAAACCTGCAGAGTTATAAATGATAACTCTCGTCCACAAATATATTGAGGGAAGGCAAAGAAGAGGATTTGAAATCAAGGCAGAATTGCAGGAAACAGATTTCAGGAGGTAGATTCGAATCGCCTTTAAAGCACATGAAAAGCGGCAAAACGTTGACAATGATGCCCTTGGCCAAAAAGGGCGTATGCGTTTTTTCCTGAATATATTCAGGAAAAAACGCATACGCCCTTTTTGGCCAACCAAGCAACCTGGAAAGGCAAATCAGCGCTACAAAGCAGTCTCGCTTCCCATCGGTCAAAAGGGCCATGCTGAAAAAAGTGTCAAAACCAGAAATACAGGACAGGATATGGAGAAATGGGAGCCTTGCTACACTGATGGGCGGGATGTAAATTGCCAACAGCCACTCTGGAGAAGTGTACGGTGTGTCCTTAAACATCTAAAAAACACAGCTTAGAGAGCATAGGGCGCTTCCACGCATGGGGGGATAAAGTGGGAAAATTGAAAATCAGCAAGACACAGGCACCCCAAAGTTTAGGGCTGCTCTGTTGACAAGGACCTCCACTTCATTCCACCTTAAATATCCCAGGAAAGCGAAAAATGGATCAAAAAGTTGTGGTCCTTATGTACAATGGAATATCACTCAGCCATGAAATCAATGTCATAAGGCTAGTAGCAGCATGATGAGTGGATTTAGGTAAGACGATTCTAAGTGAAATAAGTCACACAGAAAAGGACACTTCTCATAAGGTGTCACTTATAGAGGGAATGTGAAAACCGTTACACTTGAACTGAATTACAAAACAGAACAGAGTCACACATGCAGAAAACACACTATGGCTGCTTAACGGGAAAGGTGAGGTGGGGTGATACATAAAACAAGAGTTTCAAATTAGCTCAGATACCGTTCCATAAACCCAATATGTAATAGACAAGACCTACTCCTTGCTCAGAGAACTGGACTCAACACGCCCGATTCACCGCACAAGAATATATCTGACTAGTAATAATCTTAAAACCTATGTATTGATATCTCTCTGTTAGTGTGTCAAGTGGGTGCAAAGCGGCATAAACACAGCTGTGAAAAGCAGCTAAACCCCATTATAAAAATAAATTACTTTTAAAAACCCATGAAACAAAGACAGGGAAAGAGAGAGAAATTCTTACACAATTCGTTCAGGGGCTGTGATGCCACCTGGATTGACCATATCTAGACCCACAGCTGGATGAGACATAAGGGTGGACACTCTTGGGGCTGAGAGGTTTGGTGAGGTTGGGTGAGCAAACGCAGACCCTTTAAAGTAATACTGCGTGCTACCCATCGCATGGGTCCCAAATCTCCAGGTTCAAGGGCATCTTCCTACATTGAAAACATGCATGAGAAACCCAGAAGATGGTACACCGTGTGATGGGGAAAGGTTTCTAAAACGCACCTCATTTCTCATCTCCTTGTGCTCGGGTTCGCCATTCCAGCCACTTTACTAGCAATCTCCCTACTTGGAGCCTCAGCACCTTTAACCTCCTGTTCCGTACAGGTTGCAATTTGTCCTGAGGATGAACGGGAAGACGGGGAACCAATGAGAGACTAGCTCTTGGTGTTGGGACAGGCACAGGTCACTCTATTTTCCCATCAGGAAGAAGAATTAACCACAGGCTCAGCCTGCCCCCCGGAACCAGAACAGGGCCTGAAGCCATCCTGCGCTTTTGCGGCCAGCTACCAAAAAAGCGACTTGTAAAATGGAGCTTCAGGGCACTGCAATTCACAAACCTGCAGAGTTATAAATGATAACTCTCGTCCACAAATATATTGAGGGAAGGCAAAGAAGAGGATTTGAAATCAAGGCAGAATTGCAGGAAACAGATTTCAGGAGGTAGATTCGAATCGCCTTTAAAGCACATGAAAAGCGGCAAAACGTTGACAATGATGCCCTTGGCCAAAAAGGGCGTATGCGTTTTTTCCTGAATATATTCAGGAAAAAACGCATACGCCCTTTTTGGCCAACCAAGCAACCTGGAAAGGCAAATCAGCGCTACAAAGCAGTCTCGCTTCCCATCGGTCAAAAGGGCCATGCTGAAAAAAGTGTCAAAACCAGAAATACAGGACAGGCCATGGAGAAATGGGAGCCTTGCTACACTGATGGGCGGGATGTAAATTGCCAACAGCCACTCTGGAGAAGTGTACGGTGTGTCCTTAAACATCTAAAAAACACAGCTTAGAGAGCATAGGGCGCTTCCACGCATGGGGGGATAAAGTGGGAAAATTGAAAATCAGCAAGACACAGGCACCCCAAAGTTTAGGGCTGCTCTGTTGACAAGGACCTCCACTTCATTCCACCTTAAATATCCCAGGAAAGCGAAAAATGGATAAAAAAGTTGTGGTCCTTATGTACAATGGAATATCACTCAGCCATGAAATCAATGTCATAAGGCTAGTAGCAGCATGATGAGTGGATTTAGGTAAGACGATTCTAAGTGAAATAAGTCACACAGAAAAGGACACTTCTCATAAGGTGTCACTTATAGAGGGAATGTAAAAACCGTTACACTTGAACTGAATTACAAAACAGAACAGAGTCACACATGCAGAAAACACACTATGGCTGCTTAACGGGAAAGGTGAGGTGGGGTGATACATAAAACAAGAGTTTCAAATTAGCTCAGATACCGTTCCATAAGCCCAATATGTAATAGACAAGACCTACTCCTTGCTCAGAGAACTGGACTCAACACGCCCGATTCACCGCACAAGAATATATCTGACTAGTAATAATCTTAAAACCTATGTATTGATATCTCTCTGTTAGTGTGTCAAGTGGGTGCAAAGCGGCATAAACACAGCTGTGAAAAGCAGCTAAACCCCATTATAAAAATAAATTACTTTTAAAAACCCATGAAACAAAGACAGGGAAAGAGAGAGAAATTCTTACACAATTCGTTCAGGGGCTGTGATGCCACCTGGATTGACCATATCTAGACCCACAGCTGGATGAGACATAAGGGTGGACACTCTTGGGGCTGAGAGGTTTGGTGAGGTTGGGTGAGCAAACGCAGACCCTTTAAAGTAATACTGCGTGCTACCCATCGCATGGGTCCCAAATCTCCAGGTTCAAGGGCATCTTCCTACATCGAAAACATGCATGAGAAACCCAGAAGATGGTACACCGTGTGATGGGGAAAGGTTTCTAAAACGCACCTCATTTCTCATCTCCTTGTGCTCGGGTTCGCCATTCCAGCCACTTTACTAGCAATCTCCCTACTTGGAGCATCAGCACCTTTAACCTCCTGTTCCGTACAGGTTGCAATTTGTCCTGAGGATGAACGGGAAGACGGGGAACCAATGAGAGACTAGCTCTTGGTGTTGGGACAGGCACAGGTCACTCTATTTTCCCATCAGGAAGAAGAATTAACCACAGGCTCAGCCTGCCCCCCGGAACCAGAACAGGGCCTGAAGCCATCCTGCGCTTTTGCGGCCAGCTCCCAAAAATGCGACTTGTAAAATGGAGCTTCAGGGCACTGCAATTCACAAACCTGCAGAGTTATAAATGATAACTCTCGTCCACAAATATATTGAGGGAAGGCAAAGAAGAGGATTTGAAATCAAGGCAGAATTGCAGGAAACAGATTTCAGGAGGTAGATTCGAATCGCCTTTAAAGCACATGAAAAGCGGCAAAACGTTGACAATGATGCCCTTGGCCAAAAAGGGCGTATGCGCTTTTTCCTGAATATATTCAGGAAAAAACGCATACGCCCTTTTTGGCCAACCAAGCAACCTGGAAAGGCAAATCAGCGCTACAAAGAAGTCTCGCTTCCCATCGGTCAAAAGGGCCATGCTGAAAAAAGTGTCAAAACCAGAAATGCAGGACAGGCCATGGAGAAATGGGAGCCTTGCTACACTGATGGGGGGGATGTAAATTGCCAACAGCCACTCTGAAGAAGTGTACGGTGTGTCCTGAAACATCTAAAAAACACAGCTTAGAGAGCATAGGGCACTTCCACGCATGGGGGGATAAAGTGGGAAAATTGAAAATCAGCAAGACACAGGCACCCCAAAGTTTAGGGCTCCTCCGTTGACAAGGACCTCCACTTCATTCCACCTTAAATATCCCAGGAAAGCGAAAAATGGATCAAAAAGTTGTGGTCCTTATGTACAATGGAATATCACTCAGCCATGAAATCAATGTCATAAGGCTAGTAGCAGCATGATGAGTGGATTTAGGTAAGACGATTCTAAGTGAAATAAGTCACACAGAAAAGGACACTTCTCATAAGGTGTCACTTATAGAGGGAATGTAAAAACCGTTACACTTGAACTGAATTACAAAACAGAACAGAGTCACACATGCAGAAAACACACTATGGCTGCTTAACGGGAAAGGTGAGGTGGGGTGATACATAAAACAAGAGTTTCAAATTAGCTCAGATACAGTTCCATAAACCCAATATGTAATAGACAAGACCTACTCCTTGCTCAGAGAACTGGACTCAACACGCCCGATTCACCGCACAAGAATATATCTGACTAGTAATAATCTTAAAACCTATGTATTGATATCTCTCTGTTAGTGTGTCAAGTGGGTGTAAAGCGGCATAAACACAGCCGTGAAAAGCAGCTAAACCCCATTATAAAAATAAATTACTTTTAAAAACCCATGAAACAAAGACAGGGAAAGAGAGAGAAATTCTTACACAATTCGTTCAGGGGCTGTGATGCAACCTGGATTGACCATATCTAGACCCACAGCTGGATGAGACATAAGGGTGGACACTCTTGGGGCTGAGAGGTTTGGTGAGGTTGGGTGAGCAAACGCAGATCCTTTAAGTAATACTGCGTGCTACCCATCGCATGGGTCCCAAATCTCCAGGTTCAAGGGCATCTTCCTACATCGAAAACATGCATGAGAAACCCAGAAGATGGTACACCGTGTGATGGGGAAAGGTTTCTAAAACGCACCTCATTTCTCATCTCCTTGTGCTCGGGTTCTCCATTCCAGCCACTTTACTAGCAATCTCCCTACTTGGAGCATCAGCACCTTTAACCTCCTGTTCCGTACAGGTTGCAATTTGTCCTGAGGATGAACGGGAAGACGGGGAACCAATGAGAGACTAGCTCTTGGTGTTGGGACAGGCACAGGTCACTCTATTTTCCCATCAGGAAGAAGAATTAACCACAGGCTCAGCCTGCCCCCCGGAACCAGAACAGGGCCTGAAGCCATCCTGCGCTTTTGCGGCCAGCTACCAAAAGAGCGACTTGTAAAATGGAGCTTCAGGGCACTGCAATTCACAAACCTGCAGAGTTATAAATGATAACTCTCGTCCACAAATATATTGAGGGAAGGAAAAGAAGAGGATTTGAAATCAAGGCAGAATTGCAGGAAACAGATTTCAGGAGGTAGATTCGAATCGCCTTTAAAGCACATGAAAAGCGGCAAAACGTTGACAATGATGCCCTTGGCCAAAAAGGGCGTATGCGCTTTTTCCTGAATATATTCAGGAAAAAACGCATACGCCCTTTTTGGCCAACCAAGCAACCTGGAAAGGCAAATCAGCGCTACAAAGAAGTCTCGCTTCCCATCGGTCAAAAGGGCCATGCTGAAAAAAGTGTCAAAACCAGAAATGCAGGACAGGCCATGGAGAAATGGGAGCCTTGCTACACTGATGGGGGGGATGTAAATTGCCAACAGCCACTCTGAAGAAGTGTACGGTGTGTCCTGAAACATCTAAAAAACACAGCTTAGAGAGCATAGGGCACTTCCACGCATGGGGGGATAAAGTGGGAAAATTGAAAATCAGCAAGACACAGGCACCCCAAAGTTTAGGGCTCCTCTGTTGACAAGGACCTCCACTTCATTCCACCTTAAATATCCCAGGAAAGCGAAAAATGGATCAAAAAGTTGTGGTCCTTATGTACAATGGAATATCACTCAGCCATGAAATCAATGTCATAAGGCTAGTAGCAGCATGATGAGTGGATTTAGGTAAGACGATTCTAAGTGAAATAAGTCACACAGAAAAGGACACTTCTCATAAGGTGTCACTTATAGAGGGAATGTAAAAACCGTTACACTTGAACTGAATTACAAAACAGAACAGAGTCACACATGCAGAAAACACACTATGGCTGCTTAACGGGAAAGGTGAGGTGGGGTGATACATAAAACAAGAGTTTCAAATTAGCTCAGATACAGTTCCATAAACCCAATATGTAATAGACAAGACCTACTCCTTGCTCAGAGAACTGGACTCAACACGCCCGATTCACCGCACAAGAATATATCTGACTAGTAATAATCTTAAAACCTATGTATTGATATCTCTCTGTTAGTGTGTCAAGTGGGTGTAAAGCGGCATAAACACAGCCGTGAAAAGCAGCTAAACCCCATTATAAAAATAAATTACTTTTAAAAACCCATGAAACAAAGACAGGGAAAGAGAGAGAAATTCTTACCCAATTCGTTCAGGGGCTGTGATGCAACCTGGATTGACCATATCTAGACCCACAGCTGGATGAGACATAAGGGTGGACACTCTTGGGGCTGAGAGGTTTGGTGAGGTTGGGTGAGCAAACGCAGATCCTTTAAGTAATACTGCGTGCTACCCATCGCATGGGTCCCAAATCTCCAGGTTCAAGGGCATCTTCCTACATCGAAAACATGCATGAGAAACCCAGAAGATGGTACACCGTGTGATGGGGAAAGGTTTCTAAAACGCACCTCATTTCTCATCTCCTTGTGCTCGGGTTCTCCATTCCAGCCACTTTACTAGCAATCTCCCTACTTGGAGCATCAGCACCTTTAACCTCCTGTTCCGTACAGGTTGCAATTTGTCCTGAGGATGAACGGGAAGACGGGGAACCAATGAGAGACTAGCTCTTGGTGTTGGGACAGGCACAGGTCACTCTATTTTCCCATCAGGAAGAAGAATTAACCACAGGCTCAGCCTGCCCCCCGGAACCAGAACAGGGCCTGAAGCCATCCTGCGCTTTTGCGGCCAGCTACCAAAAAAGCGACTTGTAAAATGGAGCTTCAGGGCACTGCAATTCACAAACCTGCAGAGTTATAAATGATAACTCTCGTCCACAAATATATTGAGGGAAGGCAAAGAAGAGGATTTGAAATCAAGGCAGAATTGCAGGAAACAGATTTCAGGAGGTAGATTCGAATCGCCTTTAAAGCACATGAAAAGCGGCAAAACGTTGACAATGATGCCCTTGGCCAAAAAGGGCGTATGCGCTTTTTCCTGAATATATTCAGGAAAAAACGCATACGCCCTTTTTGGCCAACCAAGCAACCTGGAAAGGCAAATCAGCGCTACAAAGAAGTCTCGCTTCCCATCGGTCAAAAGGGCCATGCTGAAAAAAGTGTCAAAACCAGAAATGCAGGACAGGCCATGGAGAAATGGGAGCCTTGCTACACTGATGGGGGGGATGTAAATTGCCAACAGCCACTCTGAAGAAGTGTACGGTGTGTCCTGAAACATCTAAAAAACACAGCTTAGAGAGCATAGGGCACTTCCACGCATGGGGGGATAAAGTGGGAAAATTGAAAATCAGCAAGACACAGGCACCCCAAAGTTTAGGGCTCCTCTGTTGACAAGGACCTCCACTTCATTCCACCTTAAATATCCCAGGAAAGCGAAAAATGGATCAAAAAGTTGTGGTCCTTATGTACAATGGAATATCACTCAGCCATGAAATCAATGTCATAAGGCTAGTAGCAGCATGATGAGTGGATTTAGGTAAGACGATTCTAAGTGAAATAAGTCACACAGAAAAGGACACTTCTCATAAGGTGTCACTTATAGAGGGAATGTAAAAACCGTTACACTTGAACTGAATTACAAAACAGAACAGAGTCACACATGCAGAAAACACACTATGGCTGCTTAACGGGAAAGGTGAGGTGGGGTGATACATAAAACAAGAGTTTCAAATTAGCTCAGATACAGTTCCATAAACCCAATATGTAATAGACAAGACCTACTCCTTGCTCAGAGAACTGGACTCAACACGCCCGATTCACCGCACAAGAATATATCTGACTAGTAATAATCTTAAAACCTATGTATTGATATCTCTCTGTTAGTGTGTCAAGTGGGTGTAAAGTGGCATAAACACAGCCGTGAAAAGCAGCTAAACCCCATTATAAAAATAAATTACTTTTAAAAACCCATGAAACAAAGACAGGGAAAGAGAGAGAAATTCTTACACAATTCGTTCAGGGGCTGTGATGCAACCTGGATTGACCATATCTAGACCCACAGCTGGATGAGACATAAGGGTGGACACTCTTGGGGCTGAGAGGTTTGGTGAGGTTGGGTGAGCAAACGCAGATCCTTTAAGTAATACTGCGTGCTACCCATCGCATGGGTCCCAAATCTCCAGGTTCAAGGGCATCTTCCTACATCGAAAACATGCATGAGAAACCCAGAAGATGGTACACCGTGTGATGGGGAAAGGTTTCTAAAACGCACCTCATTTCTCATCTCCTTGTGCTCGGGTTCTCCATTCCAGCCACTTTACTAGCAATCTCCCTACTTGGAGCATCAGCACCTTTAACCTCCTGTTCCGTACAGGTTGCAATTTGTCCTGAGGATGAACGGGAAGACGGGGAACCAATGAGAGACTAGCTCTTGGTGTTGGGACAGGCACAGGTCACTCTATTTTCCCATCAGGAAGAAGAATTAACCACAGGCTCAGCCTGCCCCCCGGAACCAGAACAGGGCCTGAAGCCATCCTGCGCTTTTGCGGCCAGCTACCAAAAAAGCGACTTGTAAAATGGAGCTTCAGGGCACTGCAATTCACAAACCTGCAGAGTTATAAATGATAACTCTCGTCCACAAATATATTGAGGGAAGGCAAAGAAGAGGATTTGAAATCAAGGCAGAATTGCAGGAAACAGATTTCAGGAGGTAGATTCGAATCGCCTTTAAAGCACATGAAAAGCGGAAAAACGTTGACAATGATGCCCTTGGCCAAAAAGGGCGTATGCGCTTTTTCCTGAATATATTCAGGAAAAAACGCATACGCCCTTTTTGGCCAACCAAGCAACCTGGAAAGGCAAATCAGCGCTACAAAGAAGTCTCGCTTCCCATCGGTCAAAAGGGCCATGCTGAAAAAAGTGTCAAAACCAGAAATGCAGGACAGGCCATGGAGAAATGGGAGCCTTGCTACACTGATGGGGGGGATGTAAATTGCCAACAGCCACTCTGAAGAAGTGTACGGTGTGTCCTGAAACATCTAAAAAACACAGCTTAGAGAGCATAGGGCACTTCCACGCATGGGGGGATAAAGTGGGAAAATTGAAAATCAGCAAGACACAGGCACTCCAAAGTTTAGGGCTCCTCTGTTGACAAGGACCTCCACTTCATTCCACCTTAAATATCCCAGGAAAGCGAAAAATGGATCAAAAAGTTGTGGTCCTTATGTACAATGGAATATCACTCAGCCATGAAATCAATGTCATAAGGCTAGTAGCAGCATGATGAGTGGATTTAGGTAAGACGATTCTAAGTGAAATAAGTCACACAGAAAAGGACACTTCTCATAAGGTGTCACTTATAGAGGGAATGTAAAAACCGTTACACTTGAACTGAATTACAAAACAGAACAGAGTCACACATGCAGAAAACACACTATGGCTGCTTAACGGGAAAGGTGAGGTGGGGTGATACATAAAACAAGAGTTTCAAATTAGCTCAGATACAGTTCCATAAACCCAATATGTAATAGACAAGACCTACTCCTTGCTCAGAGAACTGGACTCAACACGCCCGATTCACCGCACAAGAATATATCTGACTAGTAATAATCTTAAAACCTATGTATTGATATCTCTCTGTTAGTGTGTCAAGTGGGTGTAAAGCGGCATAAACACAGCCGTGAAAAGCAGCTAAACCCCATTATAAAAATAAATTACTTTTAAAAACCCATGAAACAAAGACAGGGAAAGAGAGAGAAATTCTTACACAATTCGTTCAGGGGCTGTGATGCAACCTGGATTGACCATATCTAGACCCACAGCTGGATGAGACATAAGGGTGGACACTCTTGGGGTTGAGAGGTTTGGTGAGGTTGGGTGAGCAAACGCAGACCCTTTAAAGTAATACTGCGTGCTACCCATCGCATGGGTCCCAAATCTCCAGGTTCAAGGGCATCTTCCTACATCGAAAACATGCATGAGAAACCCAGAAGATGGTACACCGTGTGATGGGGAAAGGTTTCTAAAACGCACCTCATTTCTCATCTCCTTGTGCTCGGGTTCGCCATTCCAGCCACTTTACTAGCAATCTCCCTACTTGGAGCCTCAGCACCTTTAACATCCTGTTCCGTACAGGTTGCAATTTGTCCTGAGGATGAACTGGAAGACGGGGAACCAATGAGAGACTAGCTCTTGGTGTTGGGACAGGCACAGGTCACTCTATTTTCCCATCAGGAAGAAGAATTAACCACAGGCTCAGCCTACACCCCGGAACCAGAACAGGGCCTGAAGCCATCCTGCGCTTTTGTGGCCAGCCCCCAAAAATGTGACTTGTAAAATGGAGCTTCAGGGCACTGCAATTCACAAACCTGCAGAGTTATAAATGATAACTCTCGTCCACAAATATATTGAGGGAAGGCAAAGAAGAGGATTTGAAATCAAGGCAGAATTGCAGGAAACAGATTTCAGGAGGTAGATTCGAATCGCCTTTAAAGCACATGAAAAGCGGCAAAACGTTGACAATGATGCCCTTGGCCAAAAAGGGCGTATGCGTTTTTTCCTGAATATATTCAGGAAAAAACGCATACGCCCTTTTTGGGTAACCAAGCAACCTGGAAAGGCAAATCAGCGCTACAAAGAAGTCTCGCTTCCCATCGGTCAAAAGGGCCATGCTGAAAAAAGTGTCAAAACCAGAAATGCAGGACAGGCCATGGAGAAATGGGAGCCTTGCTACACTGATGGGCGGGATGTAAATTGCCAACAGCCACTCTGGAGAAGTGTACGGTGTGTCCTGAAACATCTAAAAAACACAGCTTAGAGAGCATAGGGCACTTCCACGCATGGGGGGATAAAGTGGGAAAATTGAAAATCAGCAAGACACAAGCACCCCAAAGTTTAGGGCTGCTCTGTTGACAAGGACCTCCACTTCATTCCACCTTAAATATCCCAGGAAAGCGAAAAATGGATCAAAAAGTTGTGGTCCTTATGTACAATGGAATATCACTCAGCCATGAAATCAATGTCATAAGGCTAGTAGCAGCATGATGAGTGGATTTAGGTAAGACGATTCTAAGTGAAATAAGTCACACAGAAAAGGACACTTCTCATAAAGTGTCACTTATAGAGGGAATGTAAAAACCGTTACACTTGAACTGAATTACAAAACAGAACAGAGTCACACATGCAGAAAACACACTATGGCTGCTTAACGGGAAAGGTGAGGTGGGGTGATACATAAAACAAGAGTTTCAAATTAGCTCAGATACCGTTCCATAAACCCAATATGTAATAGACAAGACCTACTCCTTGCTCAGAGAACTGGACTCAACACGCCCGATTCACCGCACAAGAATATATCTGACTAGTAATAATCTTAAAACCTATGTATTGATATCTCTCTGTTAGTGTGTCAAGTGGGTGTAAAGCGGCATAAACACAGCCGTGAAAAGCAGCTAAACCCCATTATAAAAATAAATTACTTTTAAAAACCCATGAAACAAAGACAGGGAAAGAGAGAGAAATTCTTACAAAATTCGTTCAGGGGCTGTGATGCAACCTGGATTGACCATATCTAGACCCACAGCTGGATGAGACATAAGGGTGGACACTCTTGGGGCTGAGAGGTTTGGTGAGGTTGGGTGAGCAAACGCAGATCCTTTAAGTAATACTGCGTGCTACCCATCGCATGGGTCCCAAATCTCCAGGTTCAAGGGCATCTTCCTACATCGAAAACATGCATGAGAAACCCAGAAGATGGTACACCGTGTGATGGGGAAAGGTTTCTAAAACGCACCTCATTTCTCATCTCCTTGTGCTCGGGTTCTCCATTCCAGCCACTTTACTAGCAATCTCCCTACTTGGAGCATCAGCACCTTTAACCTCCTGTTCCGTACAGGTTGCAATTTGTCCTGAGGATGAACGGGAAGACGGGGAACCAATGAGAGACTAGCTCTTGGTGTTGGGACAGGCACAGGTCACTCTATTTTCCCATCAGGAAGAAGAATTAACCACAGGCTCAGCCTGCCCCCCGGAACCAGAACAGGGCCTGAAGCCATCCTGCGCTTTTGCGGCCAGCTACCAAAAAAGCGACCTGTAAAATGGAGCTTCAGGGCACTGCAATTCACAAACCTGCAGAGTTATAAATGATAACTCTCGTCCACAAATATATTGAGGGAAGGCAAAGAAGAGGATTTGAAATCAAGGCAGAATTGCAGGAAACAGATTTCAGGAGGTAGATTCGAATCGCCTTTAAAGCACATGAAAAGCGGCAAAACGTTGACAATGATGCCCTTGGCCAAAAAGGGCGTATGCGCTTTTTCCTGAATATATTCAGGAAAAAACGCATACGCCCTTTTTGGCCAACCAAGCAACCTGGAAAGGCAAATCAGCGCTACAAAGAAGTCTCGCTTCCCATCGGTCAAAAGGGCCATGCTGAAAAAAGTGTCAAAACCAGAAATGCAGGACAGGCCATGGAGAAATGGGAGCCTTGCTACACTGATGGGCGGGATGTAAATTGCCAACAGCCACTCTGGAGAAGTGTACGGTGTGTCCTGAAACATCTAAAAAACACAGCTTAGAGAGCATAGGGCACTTCCACGCATGGGGGGATAAAGTGGGAAAATTGAAAATCAGCAAGACACAAGCACCCCAAAGTTTAGGGCTGCTCTGTTGACAAGGACCTCCACTTCATTCCACCTTAAATATCCCAGGAAAGCGAAAAATGGATCAAAAAGTTGTGGTCCTTATGTACAATGGAATATCACTCAGCCATGAAATCAATGTCATAAGGCTAGTAGCAGCATGATGAGTGGATTTAGGTAAGACGATTCTAAGTGAAATAAGTCACACAGAAAAGGACACTTCTCATAAGGTGTCACTTATAGAGGGAATGTAAAAACCGTTACACTTGAACTGAATTACAAAACAGAACAGAGTCACACATGCAGAAAACACACTATGGCTGCTTAACGGGAAAGGTGAGGTGGGGTGATACATAAAACAAGAGTTTCAAATTAGCTCAGATACCGTTCCATAAACCCAATATGTAATAGACAAGACCTACTCCTTGCTCAGAGAACTGGACTCAACACGCCCGATTCACCGCACAAGAATATATCTGACTAGTAATAATCTTAAAACCTATGTATTGATATCTCTCTGTTAGTGTGTCAAGTGGGTGTAAAGCGGCATAAACACAGCCGTGAAAAGCAGCTAAACCCCATTATAAAAATAAATTACTTTTAAAAACCCATGAAACAAAGACAGGGAAAGAGAGAGAAATTCTTACACAATTCGTTCAGGGGCTGTGATGCAACCTGGATTGACCATATCTAGACCCACAGCTGGATGAGACATAAGGGTGGACACTCTTGGGGCTGAGAGGTTTGGTGAGGTTGGGTGAGCAAACGCAGATCCTTTAAGTAATACTGCGTGCTACCCATCGCATGGGTCCCAAATCTCCAGGTTCAAGGGCATCTTCCTACATCGAAAACATGCATGAGAAACCCAGAAGATGGTACACCGTGTGATGGGGAAAGGTTTCTAAAACGCACCTCATTTCTCATCTCCTTGTGCTCGGGTTCTCCATTCCAGCCACTTTACTAGCAATCTCCCTACTTGGAGCATCAGCACCTTTAACCTCCTGTTCCGTACAGGTTGCAATTTGTCCTGAGGATGAACGGGAAGACGGGGAACCAATGAGAGACTAGCTCTTGGTGTTGGGACAGGCACAGGTCACTCTATTTTCCCATCAGGAAGAAGAATTAACCACAGGCTCAGCCTGCCCCCCGGAACCAGAACAGGGCCTGAAGCCATCCTGCGCTTTTGCGGCCAGCTACCAAAAAAGCGACCTGTAAAATGGAGCTTCAGGGCACTGCAATTCACAAACCTGCAGAGTTATAAATGATAACTCTCGTCCACAAATATATTGAGGGAAGGCAAAGAAGAGGATTTGAAATCAAGGCAGAATTGCAGGAAACAGATTTCAGGAGGTAGATTCGAATCGCCTTTAAAGCACATGAAAAGCGGCAAAACGTTGACAATGATGCCCTTGGCCAAAAAGGGCGTATGCGCTTTTTCCTGAATATATTCAGGAAAAAACGCATACGCCCTTTTTGGCCAACCAAGCAACCTGGAAAGGCAAATCAGCGCTACAAAGAAGTCTCGCTTCCCATCGGTCAAAAGGGCCATGCTGAAAAAAGTGTCAAAACCAGAAATGCAGGACAGGCCATGGAGAAATGGGAGCCTTGCTACACTGATGGGCGGGATGTAAATTGCCAACAGCCACTCTGGAGAAGTGTACGGTGTGTCCTGAAACATCTAAAAAACACAGCTTAGAGAGCATAGGGCACTTCCACGCATGGGGGGATAAAGTGGGAAAATTGAAAATCAGCAAGACACAAGCACCCCAAAGTTTAGGGCTGCTCTGTTGACAAGGACCTCCACTTCATTCCACCTTAAATATCCCAGGAAAGCGAAAAATGGATCAAAAAGTTGTGGTCCTTATGTACAATGGAATATCACTCAGCCATGAAATCAATGTCATAAGGCTAGTAGCAGCATGATGAGTGGATTTAGGTAAGACGATTCTAAGTGAAATAAGTCACACAGAAAAGGACACTTCTCATAAGGTGTCACTTATAGAGGGAATGTAAAAACCGTTACACTTGAACTGAATTACAAAACAGAACAGAGTCACACATGCAGAAAACACACTATGGCTGCTTAACGGGAAAGGTGAGGTGGGGTGATACATAAAACAAGAGTTTCAAATTAGCTCAGATACCGTTCCATAAACCCAATATGTAATAGACAAGACCTACTCCTTGCTCAGAGAACTGGACTCAACACGCCCGATTCACCGCACAAGAATATATCTGACTAGTAATAATCTTAAAACCTATGTATTGATATCTCTCTGTTAGTGTGTCAAGTGGGTGTAAAGCGGCATAAACACAGCCGTGAAAAGCAGCTAAACCCCATTATAAAAATAAATTACTTTTAAAAACCCATGAAACAAAGACAGGGAAAGAGAGAGAAATTCTTACACAATTCGTTCAGGGGCTGTGATGCAACCTGGATTGACCATATCTAGACCCACAGCTGGATGAGACATAAGGGTGGACACTCTTGGGGCTGAGAGGTTTGGTGAGGTTGGGTGAGCAAACGCAGATCCTTTAAGTAATACTGCGTGCTACCCATCGCATGGGTCCCAAATCTCCAGGTTCAAGGGCATCTTCCTACATCGAAAACATGCATGAGAAACCCAGAAGATGGTACACCGTGTGATGGGGAAAGGTTTCTAAAACGCACCTCATTTCTCATCTCCTTGTGCTCGGGTTCTCCATTCCAGCCACTTTACTAGCAATCTCCCTACTTGGAGCATCAGCACCTTTAACCTCCTGTTCCGTACAGGTTGCAATTTGTCCTGAGGATGAACGGGAAGACGGGGAACCAATGAGAGACTAGCTCTTGGTGTTGGGACAGGCACAGGTCACTCTATTTTCCCATCAGGAAGAAGAATTAACCACAGGCTCAGCCTGCCCCCCGGAACCAGAACAGGGCCTGAAGCCATCCTGCGCTTTTGCGGCCAGCTACCAAAAAAGCGACTTGTAAAATGGAGCTTCAGGGCACTGCAATTCACAAACCTGCAGAGTTATAAATGATAACTCTCGTCCACAAATATATTGAGGGAAGGCAAAGAAGAGGATTTGAAATCAAGGCAGAATTGCAGGAAACAGATTTCAGGAGGTAGATTCGAATCGCCTTTAAAGCACATGAAAAGCGGCAAAACGTTGACAATGATGCCCTTGGCCAAAAAGGGCGTATGCGCTTTTTCCTGAATATATTCAGGAAAAAACGCATACGCCCTTTTTGGCCAACCAAGCAACCTGGAAAGGCAAATCAGCGCTACAAAGAAGTCTCGCTTCCCATCGGTCAAAAGGGCCATGCTGAAAAAAGTGTCAAAACCAGAAATGCAGGACAGGCCATGGAGAAATGGGAGCCTTGCTACACTGATGGGGGGGATGTAAATTGCCAACAGCCACTCTGGAGAAGTGTACGGTGTGTCCTGAAACATCTAAAAAACACAGCTTAGAGAGCATAGGGCACTTCCACGCATGGGGGGATAAAGTGGGAAAATTGAAAATCAGCAAGACACAGGCACCCCAAAGTTTAGGGCTCCTCTGTTGACAAGGACCTCCACTTCATTCCACCTTAAATATCCCAGGAAAGCGAAAAATGGATCAAAAAGTTGTGGTCCTTATGTACAATGGAATATCACTCAGCCATGAAATCAATGTCATAAGGCTAGTAGCAGCATGATGAGTGGATTTAGGTAAGACGATTCTAAGTGAAATAAGTCACACAGAAAAGGACACTTCTCATAAGGTGTCACTTATAGAGGGAATGTAAAAACCGTTACACTTGAACTGAATTACAAAACAGAACAGAGTCACACATGCAGAAAACACACTATGGCTGCTTAACGGGAAAGGTGAGGTGGGGTGATACATAAAACAAGAGTTTCAAATTAGCTCAGATACAGTTCCATAAACCCAATATGTAATAGACAAGACCTACTCCTTGCTCAGAGAACTGGACTCAACACGCCCGATTCACCGCACAAGAATATATCTGACTAGTAATAATCTTAAAACCTATGTATTGATATCTCTCTGTTAGTGTGTCAAGTGGGTGTAAAGCGGCATAAACACAGCCGTGAAAAGCAGCTAAACCCCATTATAAAAATAAATTACTTTTAAAAACCCATGAAACAAAGACAGGGAAAGAGAGAGAAATTCTTACCCAATTCGTTCAGGGGCTGTGATGCAACCTGGATTGACCATATCTAGACCCACAGCTGGATGAGACATAAGGGTGGACACTCTTGGGGCTGAGAGGTTTGGTGAGGTTGGGTGAGCAAACGCAGATCCTTTAAGTAATA
This sequence comes from Balaenoptera physalus, assembly GCF_965194825.1. Taxonomy (NCBI): domain Eukaryota; kingdom Metazoa; phylum Chordata; class Mammalia; order Artiodactyla; family Balaenopteridae; genus Balaenoptera; species Balaenoptera physalus. The sequence continues at coordinate 432,263 of NW_028126021.1, forward strand.
CTGCGTGCTACCCATCGCATGGGTCCCAAATCTCCAGGTTCAAGGGCATCTTCCTACATCGAAAACATGCATGAGAAACCCAGAAGATGGTACACCGTGTGATGGGGAAAGGTTTCTAAAACGCACCTCATTTCTCATCTCCTTGTGCTCGGGTTCTCCATTCCAGCCACTTTACTAGCAATCTCCCTACTTGGAGCATCAGCACCTTTAACCTCCTGTTCCGTACAGGTTGCAATTTGTCCTGAGGATGAACGGGAAGACGGGGAACCAATGAGAGACTAGCTCTTGGTGTTGGGACAGGCACAGGTCACTCTATTTTCCCATCAGGAAGAAGAATTAACCACAGGCTCAGCCTGCCCCCCGGAACCAGAACAGGGCCTGAAGCCATCCTGCGCTTTTGCGGCCAGCTACCAAAAAAGCGACTTGTAAAATGGAGCTTCAGGGCACTGCAATTCACAATCCTGCAGAGTTATAAATGATAACTCTCGTCCACAAATATATTGAGGGAAGGCAAAGAAGAGGATTTGAAATCAAGGCAGAATTGCAGGAAACAGATTTCAGGAGGTAGATTCGAATCGCCTTTAAAGCACATGAAAAGCAGCAAAACGTTGACAATGATGCCCTTGGCCAAAAAGGGCGTAGGCGTTTTTTCCTGAATATATTCAGGAAAAAACGCGTACGCCCTTTTTGGCCAACCAAGCAACCTGGAAAGGCAAATCAGCGCTACAAAGAAGTCTCGCTTCCCATCGGTCAAAAGGGCCATGCTGAAAAAAGTGTCAAAACCAGAAATGCAGGACAGGCCATGGAGAAATGGGAGCCTTGCTACACTAATGGGCGGGATGTAAATTGCCAACAGCCACTCTGGAGAAGTGTACGGTGTGTCCTGAAACATCTAAAAAACACAGCTTAGAGAGCACAGGGCGCTTCCACGCATGGGGGGATAAAGTGGGAAAATTGAAAATCAGCAAGACACAGGCACCCCAAAGTTTAGGGCTGCTCTGTTGACAAGGACCTCCACTTCATTCCAACTTAAATATCCCAGGAAAGCGAAAAATGGATCAAAAAGTTGTGGTCCTTATGTACAATGGAATATCACTCAGCCATGAAATCAATGTCATAAGGCTAGTAGCAGCATGATGAGTGGATTTAGGTAAGACGATTCTAAGTGAAATAAGTCACACAGAAAAGGACACTTCTCATAAGGTGTCACTTATAGAGGGAATGTAAAAACCGTTACACTTGAACTGAATTACAAAACAGAACAGAGTCACACATGCAGAAAACACACTATGGCTGCTTAACGGGAAAGGTGAGGTGGGGTGATACATAAAACAAGAGTTTCAAATTAGCTCAGATACCGTTCCATAAACCCAATATGTAATAGACAAGACCTACTCCTTGCTCAGAGAATTGACTCAACACGCCCGATTCACCGCACAAGAATATATCTGACTAGTAATAATCTTAAAACCTATGTATTGATATCTCTCTGTTAGTGTGTCAAGTGGGTGTAAAGCGGCATAAACACAGCCGTGAAAAGCAGCTAAACCCCATTATAAAAATAAATTATTTTAAAAACCCATGAAACAAAGACAGGGAAAGAGAGAGAAATTCTTACACAATTCGTTCAGGGGCTGTGATGCAACCTGGATTGACCATATCTAGACCCACAGCTGGATGAGACATAAGGGTGGACACTCTTGGGGTTGAGAGGTTTGGTGAGGTTGGGTGAGCAAACGCAGACCCTTTAAAGTAATACTGCGTGCTACCCATCGCATGGGTCCCAAATCTCCAGGTTCAAGGGCATCTTCCTACATCGAAAACATGCATGAGAAACCCAGAAGATGGTACACCGTATGATGGGGAAAGGTTTCTAAAACGCACCTCATTTCTCATCTCCTTGTGCTCGGGTTCGCCATTCCAGCCACTTTACTAGCAATCTCCCTACTTGGAGCCTCAGCACCTTTAACATCCTGTTCCGTACAGGTTGCAATTTGTCCTGAGGATGAACGGGAAGACGGGGAACCAATGAGAGACTAGCTCTTGGTGTTGGGACAGGCACAGGTCACTCTATTTTCCCATCAGGAAGAAGAATTAACCACAGGCTCAGCCTGCCCCCCGGAACCAGAACAGGGCCTGAAGCCATCCTGCGCTTTTGCGGCCAGCTACCAAAAAAGCGACTTGTAAAATGGAGCTTCAGGGCACTGCAATTCACAAACCTGCAGAGTTATAAATGATAACTCTCGTCCACAAATATATTGAGGGAAGGCAAAGAAGAGGATTTGAAATCAAGGCAGAATTGCAGGAAACAGATTTCAGGAGGTAGATTCGAATCGCCTTTAAAGCACATGAAAAGCGGCAAAACGTTGACAATGATGCCCTTGGCCAAAAAGGGCGTATGCGCTTTTTCCTGAATATATTCAGGAAAAAACGCATACGCCCTTTTTGGCCAACCAAGCAACCTGGAAAGGCAAATCAGCGCTACAAAGAAGTCTCGCTTCCCATCGGTCAAAAGGGCCATGCTGAAAAAAGTGTCAAAACCAGAAATGCAGGACAGGCCATGGAGAAATGGGAGCCTTGCTACACTGATGGGCGGGATGTAAATTGCCAACAGCCACTCTGGAGAAGTGTACGGTGTGTCCTGAAACATCTAAAAAACACAGCTTAGAGAGCATAGGGCACTTCCACGCATGGGGGGATAAAGTGGGAAAATTGAAAATCAGCAAGACACAGGCACCCCAAAGTTTAGGGCTCCTCTGTTGACAAGGACCTCCACTTCATTCCACCTTAAATATCCCAGGAAAGCGAAAAATGGATCAAAAAGTTGTGGTCCTTATGTACAATGGAATATCACTCAGCCATGAAATCAATGTCATAAGGCTAGTAGCAGCATGATGAGTGGATTTAGGTAAGACGATTCTAAGTGAAATAAGTCACACAGAAAAGGACACTTCTCATAAGGTGTCACTTATAGAGGGAATGTAAAAACCGTTACACTTGAACTGAATTACAAAACAGAACAGAGTCACACATGCAGAAAACACACTATGGCTGCTTAACGGGAAAGGTGAGGTGGGGTGATACATAAAACAAGAGTTTCAAATTAGCTCAGATACAGTTCCATAAACCCAATATGTAATAGACAAGACCTACTCCTTGCTCAGAGAACTGGACTCAACACGCCCGATTCACCGCACAAGAATATATCTGACTAGTAATAATCTTAAAACCTATGTATTGATATCTCTCTGTTAGTGTGTCAAGTGGGTGTAAAGCGGCATAAACACAGCCGTGAAAAGCAGCTAAACCCCATTATAAAAATAAATTACTTTTAAAAACCCATGAAACAAAGACAGGGAAAGAGAGAGAAATTCTTACCCAATTCGTTCAGGGGCTGTGATGCAACCTGGATTGACCATATCTAGACCCACAGCTGGATGAGACATAAGGGTGGACACTCTTGGGGCTGAGAGGTTTGGTGAGGTTGGGTGAGCAAACGCAGATCCTTTAAGTAATACTGCGTGCTACCCATCGCATGGGTCCCAAATCTCCAGGTTCAAGGGCATCTTCCTACATCGAAAACATGCATGAGAAACCCAGAAGATGGTACACCGTGTGATGGGGAAAGGTTTCTAAAACGCACCTCATTTCTCATCTCCTTGTGCTCGGGTTCTCCATTCCAGCCACTTTACTAGCAATCTCCCTACTTGGAGCATCAGCACCTTTAACCTCCTGTTCCGTACAGGTTGCAATTTGTCCTGAGGATGAACGGGAAGACGGGGAACCAATGAGAGACTAGCTCTTGGTGTTGGGACAGGCACAGGTCACTCTATTTTCCCATCAGGAAGAAGAATTAACCACAGGCTCAGCCTGCCCCCCGGAACCAGAACAGGGCCTGAAGCCATCCTGCGCTTTTGCGGCCAGCTACCAAAAAAGCGACTTGTAAAATGGAGCTTCAGGGCACTGCAATTCACAATCCTGCAGAGTTATAAATGATAACTCTCGTCCACAAATATATTGAGGGAAGGCAAAGAAGAGGATTTGAAATCAAGGCAGAATTGCAGGAAACAGATTTCAGGAGGTAGATTCGAATCGCCTTTAAAGCACATGAAAAGCAGCAAAACGTTGACAATGATGCCCTTGGCCAAAAAGGGCGTAGGCGTTTTTTCCTGAATATATTCAGGAAAAAACGCGTACGCCCTTTTTGGCTAACCAAGCAACCTGGAAAGGCAAATCAGCGCTACAAAGAAGTCTCGCTTCCCATCGGTCAAAAGGGCCATGCTGAAAAAAGTGTCAAAACCAGAAATGCAGGACAGGCCATGGAGAAATGGGAGCCTTGCTACACTAATGGGCGGGATGTAAATTGCCAACAGCCACTCTGGAGAAGTGTACGGTGTGTCCTGAAACATCTAAAAAACACAGCTTAGAGAGCACAGGGCGCTTCCACGCATGGGGGGATAAAGTGGGAAAATTGAAAATCAGCAAGACACAGGCACCCCAAAGTTTAGGGCTGCTCTGTTGACAAGGACCTCCACTTCATTCCAACTTAAATATCCCAGGAAAGCGAAAAATGGATCAAAAAGTTGTGGTCCTTATGTACAATGGAATATCACTCAGCCATGAAATCAATGTCATAAGGCTAGTAGCAGCATGATGAGTGGATTTAGGTAAGACGATTCTAAGTGAAATAAGTCACACAGAAAAGGACACTTCTCATAAGGTGTCACTTATAGAGGGAATGTAAAAACCGTTACACTTGAACTGAATTACAAAACAGAACAGAGTCACACATGCAGAAAACACACTATGGCTGCTTAACGGGAAAGGTGAGGTGGGGTGATACATAAAACAAGAGTTTCAAATTAGCTCAGATACCGTTCCATAAACCCAATATGTAATAGACAAGACCTACTCCTTGCTCAGAGAATTGACTCAACACGCCCGATTCACCGCACAAGAATATATCTGACTAGTAATAATCTTAAAACCTATGTATTGATATCTCTCTGTTAGTGTGTCAAGTGGGTGTAAAGCGGCATAAACACAGCCGTGAAAAGCAGCTAAACCCCATTATAAAAATAAATTATTTTAAAAACCCATGAAACAAAGACAGGGAAAGAGAGAGAAATTCTTACACAATTCGTTCAGGGGCTGTGATGCAACCTGGATTGACCATATCTAGACCCACAGCTGGATGAGACATAAGGGTGGACACTCTTGGGGTTGAGAGGTTTGGTGAGGTTGGGTGAGCAAACGCAGACCCTTTAAAGTAATACTGCGTGCTACCCATCGCATGGGTCCCAAATCTCCAGGTTCAAGGGCATCTTCCTACATCGAAAACATGCATGAGAAACCCAGAAGATGGTACACCGTATGATGGGGAAAGGTTTCTAAAACGCACCTCATTTCTCATCTCCTTGTGCTCGGGTTCGCCATTCCAGCCACTTTACTAGCAATCTCCCTACTTGGAGCCTCAGCACCTTTAACATCCTGTTCCGTACAGGTTGCAATTTGTCCTGAGGATGAACGGGAAGACGGGGAACCAATGAGAGACTAGCTCTTGGTGTTGGGACAGGCACAGGTCACTCTATTTTCCCATCAGGAAGAAGAATTAACCACAGGCTCAGCCTACACCCCGGAACCAGAACAGGGCCTGAAGCCATCCTGCGCTTTTGTGGCCAGCCCCCAAAAATGTGACTTGTAAAATGGAGCTTCAGGGCACTGCAATTCACAAACCTGCAGAGTTATAAATGATAACTCTCGTCCACAAATATATTGAGGGAAGGCAAAGAAGAGGATTTGAAATCAAGGCAGAATTGCAGGAAACAGATTTCAGGAGGTAGATTCGAATCGCCTTTAAAGCACATGAAAAGCGGCAAAACGTTGACAATGATGCCCTTGGCCAAAAAGGGCGTATGCGTTTTTTCCTGAATATATTCAGGAAAAAACGCATACGCCCTTTTTGGGTAACCAAGCAACCTGGAAAGGCAAATCAGCGCTACAAAGAAGTCTCGCTTCCCATCGGTCAAAAGGGCCATGCTGAAAAAAGTGTCAAAACCAGAAATGCAGGACAGGCCATGGAGAAATGGGAGCCTTGCTACACTGATGGGCGGGATGTAAATTGCCAACAGCCACTCTGGAGAAGTGTACGGTGTGTCCTGAAACATCTAAAAAACACAGCTTAGAGAGCATAGGGCACTTCCACGCATGGGGGGATAAAGTGGGAAAATTGAAAATCAGCAAGACACAAGCACCCCAAAGTTTAGGGCTGCTCTGTTGACAAGGACCTCCACTTCATTCCACCTTAAATATCCCAGGAAAGCGAAAAATGGATCAAAAAGTTGTGGTCCTTATGTACAATGGAATATCACTCAGCCATGAAATCAATGTCATAAGGCTAGTAGCAGCATGATGAGTGGATTTAGGTAAGACGATTCTAAGTGAAATAAGTCACACAGAAAAGGACACTTCTCATAAGGTGTCACTTATAGAGGGAATGTAAAAACCGTTACACTTGAACTGAATTACAAAACAGAACAGAGTCACACATGCAGAAAACACACTATGGCTGCTTAACGGGAAAGGTGAGGTGGGGTGATACATAAAACAAGAGTTTCAAATTAGCTCAGACACCGTTCCATAAACCCAATATGTAATAGACAAGACCTACTCCTTGCTCAGAGAACTGGACTCAACACGCCCGATTCACCGCACAAGAATATATCTGACTAGTAATAATCTTAAAACCTATGTATTGATATCTCTCTGTTAGTGTGTCAAGTGGGTGTAAAGCGGCATAAACACAGCCGTGAAAAGCAGCTAAACCCCATTATAAAAACAAATTACTTTTAAAAACCCATGAAACAAAGACAGGGAAAGAGAGAGAAATTCTTACCCAATTCGTTCAGGGGCTGTGATGCAACCTGGATTGACCATATCTAGACCCACAGCTGGATGAGACATAAGGGTGGACACTCTTGGGGCTGAGAGGTTTGGTGAGGTTGGGTGAGCAAACGCAGATCCTTTAAGTAATACTGCGTGCTACCCATCCCATGGGTCCCAAATCTCCAGGTTCAAGGGCATCTTCCTACATCGAAAACATGCATGAGAAACCCAGAAGATGGTACACCGTGTGATGGGGAAAGGTTTCTAAAACGCACCTCATTTCTCATCTCCTTGTGCTCGGGTTCTCCATTCCAGCCACTTTACTAGCAATCTCCCTACTTGGAGCATCAGCACCTTTAACCTCCTGTTCCGTACAGGTTGCAATTTGTCCTGAGGATGAACGGGAAGACGGGGAACCAATGAGAGACTAGCTCTTGGTGTTGGGACAGGCACAGGTCACTCTATTTTCCCATCAGGAAGAAGAATTAACCACAGGCTCAGCCTGCCCCCCGGAACCAGAACAGGGCCTGAAGCCATCCTGCGCTTTTGCGGCCAGCTACCAAAAAAGCGACTTGTAAAATGGAGCTTCAGGGCACTGCAATTCACAATCCTGCAGAGTTATAAATGATAACTCTCGTCCACAAATATATTGAGGGAAGGCAAAGAAGAGGATTTGAAATCAAGGCAGAATTGCAGGAAACAGATTTCAGGAGGTAGATTCGAATCGCCTTTAAAGCACATGAAAAGCAGCAAAACGTTGACAATGATGCCCTTGGCCAAAAAGGGCGTAGGCGTTTTTTCCTGAATATATTCAGGAAAAAACGCGTACGCCCTTTTTGGCCAACCAAGCAACCTGGAAAGGCAAATCAGCGCTACAAAGAAGTCTCGCTTCCCATCGGTCAAAAGGGCCATGCTGAAAAAAGTGTCAAAACCAGAAATGCAGGACAGGCCATGGAGAAATGGGAGCCTTGCTACACTAATGGGCGGGATGTAAATTGCCAACAGCCACTCTGGAGAAGTGTACGGTGTGTCCTGAAACATCTAAAAAACACAGCTTAGAGAGCACAGGGCGCTTCCACGCATGGGGGGATAAAGTGGGAAAATTGAAAATCAGCAAGACACAGGCACCCCAAAGTTTAGGGCTGCTCTGTTGACAAGGACCTCCACTTCATTCCAACTTAAATATCCCAGGAAAGCGAAAAATGGATCAAAAAGTTGTGGTCCTTATGTACAATGGAATATCACTCAGCCATGAAATCAATGTCATAAGGCTAGTAGCAGCATGATGAGTGGATTTAGGTAAGACGATTCTAAGTGAAATAAGTCACACAGAAAAGGACACTTCTCATAAGGTGTCACTTATAGAGGGAATGTAAAAACCGTTACACTTGAACTGAATTACAAAACAGAACAGAGTCACACATGCAGAAAACACACTATGGCTGCTTAACGGGAAAGGTGAGGTGGGGTGATACATAAAACAAGAGTTTCAAATTAGCTCAGATACCGTTCCATAAACCCAATATGTAATAGACAAGACCTACTCCTTGCTCAGAGAATTGACTCAACACGCCCGATTCACCGCACAAGAATATATCTGACTAGTAATAATCTTAAAACCTATGTATTGATATCTCTCTGTTAGTGTGTCAAGTGGGTGTAAAGCGGCATAAACACAGCCGTGAAAAGCAGCTAAACCCCATTATAAAAATAAATTATTTTAAAAACCCATGAAACAAAGACAGGGAAAGAGAGAGAAATTCTTACACAATTCGTTCAGGGGCTGTGATGCAACCTGGATTGACCATATCTAGACCCACAGCTGGATGAGACATAAGGGTGGACACTCTTGGGGTTGAGAGGTTTGGTGAGGTTGGGTGAGCAAACGCAGACCCTTTAAAGTAATACTGCGTGCTACCCATCGCATGGGTCCCAAATCTCCAGGTTCAAGGGCATCTTCCTACATCGAAAACATGCATGAGAAACCCAGAAGATGGTACACCGTATGATGGGGAAAGGTTTCTAAAACGCACCTCATTTCTCATCTCCTTGTGCTCGGGTTCGCCATTCCAGCCACTTTACTAGCAATCTCCCTACTTGGAGCCTCAGCACCTTTAACATCCTGTTCCGTACAGGTTGCAATTTGTCCTGAGGATGAACGGGAAGACGGGGAACCAATGAGAGACTAGCTCTTGGTGTTGGGACAGGCACAGGTCACTCTATTTTCCCATCAGGAAGAAGAATTAACCACAGGCTCAGCCTACACCCCGGAACCAGAAGAGGGCCTGAAGCCATCCTGCGCTTTTGTGGCCAGCCCCCAAAAATGTGACTTGTAAAATGGAGCTTCAGGGCACTGCAATTCACAAACCTGCAGAGTTATAAATGATAACTCTCGTCCACAAATATATTGAGGGAAGGCAAAGAAGAGGATTTGAAATCAAGGCAGAATTGCAGGAAACAGATTTCAGGAGGTAGATTCGAATCGCCTTTAAAGCACATGAAAAGCGGCAAAACGTTGACAATGATGCCCTTGGCCAAAAAGGGCGTATGCGTTTTTTCCTGAATATATTCAGGAAAAAACGCATACGCCCTTTTTGGCCAACCAAGCAACCTGGAAAGGCAAATCAGCGCTACAAAGAAGTCTCGCTTCCCATCGGTCAAAAGGGCCATGCTGAAAAAAGTGTCAAAACCAGAAATGCAGGACAGGCCATGGAGAAATGGGAGCCTTGCTACACTGATGGGCGGGATGTAAATTGCCAACAGCCACTCTGGAGAAGTGTACGGTGTGTCCTGAAACATCTAAAAAACACAGCTTAGAGAGCATAGGGCGCTTCCACGCATGGGGTGATAAAGTGGGAAAATTGAAAATCAGCAAGACACAGGCACCCCAAAGTTTAGGGCTGCTCTGTTGACAAGGACCTCCACTTCATTCCACCTTAAATATCCCAGGAAAGCGAAAAATGGATCAAAAAGTTGTGGTCCTTATGTACAATGGAATATCACTCAGCCATGAAATCAATGTCATAAGGCTAGTAGCAGCATGATGAGTGGATTTAGGTAAGACGATTCTAAGTGAAATAAGTCACACAGAAAAGGACACTTCTCATAAGGTGTCACTTATAGAGGGAATGTAAAAACCGTTACACTTGAACTGAATTACAAAACAGAACACAGTCACACATGCAGAAAACACACTATGGCTGCTTAACGGGAAAGGGGAGGTGGGGTGATACATAAAACAAGAGTTTCAAATTAGCTCAGATACCGTTCCATAAACCCAATATGTAATAGACAAGACCTACTCCTTGCTCAGAGAACTGGACTCAACACGCCCGATTCACTGCACAAGAATATATCTGACTAGTAATAATCTTAAAACCTATGTATTGATATCTCTCTGTTAGTGTGTCAAGTGGGTGTAAAGCGGCATAAACACAGCCGTGAAAAGCAGCTAAACCCCATTATAAAACTAAATTACTTTTAAAAACCCATGAAACAAAGACAGGGAAAGAGAGAGAAATTCTTACACAATTCGTTCAGGGGCTGTGATGCAACCTGGATTGACCATATCTAGACCCACAGCTGGATGAGACATAAGGGTGGACACTCCTGGGGCTGAGAGGTTTGGTGAGGTTGGGTGAGCAAACGCAGATCCTTTAAAGTAATACTGCGTGCTACCCATCGCATGGGTCCCAAATCTCCAGGTTCAAGGGCATCTTCCTACATCGAAAACATGCATGAGAAACCCAGAAGATGGTACACCGTGTGATGGGGAAAGGTTTCTAAAACGCACCTCATTTCTCATCTCCTTGTGCTCGGGTTCTCCATTCCAGCCACTTTACTAGCAATCTCCCTACTTGGAGCATCAGCACCTTTAACCTCCTGTTCCGTACAGGTTGCAATTTGTCCTGAGGATGAACGGGAAGACGGGGAACCAATGAGAGACTAGCTCTTGGTGTTGGGACAGGCACAGGTCACTCTATTTTCCCATCAGGAAGAAGAATTAACCACAGGCACAGCCTGCCCCCCGGAACCAGAACAGGGCCTGAAGCCATCCTGCGCTTTTGCGGCCAGCTCCCAAAAAAGTGACTTGTAAAATGGAGCTTCAGGGCACTGCAATTCACAAACCTGCAGAGTTATAAATGATAACTCTCGTCCACAAATATATTGAGGGAAGGCAAAGAAGAGGATTTGAAATCAAGGCAGAATTGCAGGAAACAGATTTCAGGAGGTAGATTCGAATCGCCTTTAAAGCACATGAAAAGCGGCAAAACGTTGACAATGATGCCCTTGGCCAAAAAGGGCGTATGCGTTTTTTCCTGAATATATTCAGGAAAAAACGCATACGCCCTTTTTGGCCAACCATGCAACCTGGAAAGGCAAATCAGCGCTACAAAGAAGTCTCGCTTCCCATCGGTCAAAAGGGCCATGCTGAAAAAAGTGTCAAAACCAGAAATGCAGGACAGGCCATGGAGAAATGGGAGCCTTGCTACACTGATGGGGGTGATGTAAATTGCCAACAGCCACTCTGGAGAAGTGTACGGTGTGTCCTGAAACATCTAAAAAACACAGCTTAGAGAGCATAGGGCACTTCCACGCATGGGGGGATAAAGTGGGAAAATTGAAAATCAGCAAGACACAGGCACCCCAAAGTTTAGGGCTCCTCTGTTGACAAAGACCTCCACTTCATTCCACCTTAAATATCCCAGGAAAGCGAAAAATGGATCAAAAAGTTGTGGTCCTTATGTACAATGGAATATCACTCAGCCATGAAATCAATGTCATAAGGCTAGTAGCAGCATGATGAGTGGATTTAGGTAAGACGATTCTAAGTGAAATAAGTCACACAGAAAAGGACACTTCTCATAAGGTGTCACTTATAGAGGGAATGTAAAAACCGTTACACTTGAACTGAATTACAAAACAGAACAGAGTCACACATGCAGAAAACACACTATGGCTGCTTAACGGGAAAGGTGAGGTGGGGTGATACATAAAACAAGAGTTTCAAATTAGCTCAGATACAGTTCCATAAACCCAATATGTAATAGACAAGACCTACTCCTTGCTCAGAGAACTGGACTCAACACGCCCGATTCACCGCACAAGAATATATCTGACTAGTAATAATCTTAAAACCTATGTATTGATATCTCTCTGTTAGTGTGTCAAGTGGGTGTAAAGCGGCATAAACACAGCCGTGAAAAGCAGCTAAACCCCATTATAAAAATAAATTACTTTTAAAAACCCATGAAACAAAGACAGGGAAAGAGAGAGAAATTCTTACACAATTCGTTCAGGGGCTGTGATGCAACCTGGATTGACCATATCTAGACCCACAGCTGGATGAGACATAAGGGTGGACACTCTTGGGGCTGAGAGGTTTGGTGAGGTTGGGTGAGCAAACGCAGATCCTTTAAGTAATACTGCGTGCTACCCATCGCATGGGTCCCAAATCTCCAGGTTCAAGGGCATCTTCCTACATCGAAAACATGCATGAGAAACCCAGAAGATGGTACACCGTGTGATGGGGAAAGGTTTCTAAAACGCACCTCATTTCTCATCTCCTTGTGCTCGGGTTCGCCATTCCAGCCACTTTACTAGCAATCTCCCTACTTGGAGCCTCAGCACCTTTAACCTCCTGTTCCGTACAGGTTGCAATTTGTCCTGAGGATGAACGGGAAGACGGGGAACCAATGAGAGACTAGCTCTTGGTGTTGGGACAGGCACAGGTCACTCTATTTTCCCATCAGGAAGAAGAATTAACCACAGTCTCAGCCTGCCCCCCGGAACCAGAACAGTGCCTGAAGCCATCGTGCGCTTTTGCGGCCAGCTCCCAAGAAAGCGACTTGTAAAATGGAGCTTCAGGGCACTGCAATTCACAAACCTGCAGAGTTATAAATGATAACTCTCGTCCACAAATATATTGAGGGAAGGCAAAGAAGAGGATTTGAAATCAAGGCAGAATTGCAGGAAACAGATTTCAGGAGGTAGATTCGAATCGCCTTTAAAGCACATGAAAAGCGGCAAAACGTTGACAATGATGCCCTTGGCCAAAAAGGGCGTATGCGTTTTTTCCTGAATATATTCAGGAAAAAACGCATACGCCCTTTTTGGCCAACCAAGCAACCTGGAAAGGCAAATCAGCGCTACAAAGAAGTCTCGCTTCCCATCGGTCAAAAGGGCCATGCTGAAAAAAGTGTCAAAACCAGAAATGCAGGACAGGCCATGGAGAAATGGGAGCCTTGCTACACTGATGGGCGGGATGTAAATTGCCAACAGCCACTCTGGAGAAGTGTACGGTGTGTCCTGAAACATCTAAAAAACACAGCTTAGAGAGCATAGGGCACTTCCACGCATGGGGGGATAAAGTGGGAAAATTGAAAATCAGCAAGACACAAGCACCCCAAAGTTTAGGGCTGCTCTGTTGACAAGGACCTCCACTTCATTCCACCTTAAATATCCCAGGAAAGCGAAAAATGGATCAAAAAGTTGTGGTCCTTATGTACAATGGAATATCACTCAGCCATGAAATCAATGTCATAAGGCTAGTAGCAGCATGATGAGTGGATTTAGGTAAGACAATTCTAAGTGAAATAAGTCCCACAGAAAAGGACACTTCTCATAAGGTGTCACTTATAGAGGGAATGTAAAAACCGTTACACTTGAACTGAATTACAAAACAGAACAGAGTCACACATGCAGAAAACACACTATGGCTGCTTAACGGGAAAGGTGAGGTGGGGTGATACATAAAACAAGAGTTTCAAATTAGCTCAGATACCGTTCCATAAACCCAATATGTAATAGACAAGACCTACTCCTTGCTCAGAGAACTGGACTCAACACGCCCGATTCACCGCACAAGAATATATCTGACTAGTAATAATCTTAAAACCTATGTATTGATATCTCTCTGTTAGTGTGTCAAGTGGGTGTAAAGCGGCATAAACACAGCCCTGAAAAGCAGCTAAACCCCATTATAAAAATAAATTACTTTTAAAAACCCATGAAACAAAGACAGGGAAAGAGAGAGAAATTCTTACCCAATTCGTTCAGGGGCTGTGATGCAACCTGGATTGACCATATCTAGACCCATAGCTGGATGAGACATAAGGGAGGACACTCTCGGGGCTGAGAGGTTTGGTGAGGTTGGGTGAGCAAACGCAGACCCTTTAAAGTAATACTGCGTGCTACCCATCGCATGGGTCCCAAATCTCCAGGTTCAAGGGCATCTTCCTACATCGAAAACATGCATGAGAAACCCAGAAGATGGTACACCGTGTGATGGGGAAAGGTTTCTAAAACGCACCTCATTTCTCATCTCCCTGTGCTCGGGTTCGCCATTCCAGCCACTTTACTAGCAATCTCCCTACTTGGAGCCTCAGCACCTTTAACCTCCTGTTCCGAACAGATTGCAATTTGTCCTGAGGATGAACGGGAAGACGGGGAACCAATGAGAGACTAGCTCTTGGTGTTGGGACAGGCACAGGTCACTCTATTTTCCCATCAGGAAGAAGAATTAACCACAGGCTCAGCCTGCCCCCCGGAACAAGAACAGGGCCTGAAGCCATCCTGCGCATTTGGGGACAGCTCCCAAAAAAGCGAGTTGTAAAATGGAGCGTCAGGGCACTGCAATTCACAAACCTGCAGAGTTATAAATGATAACTCTCGTCCACAAATACATTGAGGGAAGGCAAAGAAGAGGATTTCAAATCAAGGCAGAATTGCAGGAAACAGATTTCAGGAGGTAGATTCGAATCGCCTTTAAAGCACATGAAAAGCGGCAAAACGTTGACAATGATGCCCTTGGCCAAAAAGGGCGTATGCGTTTTTTCCTGAATATATTCAGGAAAAAACGCATACGCCCTTTTTGGCCAACCAAGCAACCTGGAAAGGCAAATCAGCGCTACAAAGAAGTCTCGCTTCCCATCGGTCAAAAGGGCCATGCTGAAAAAAGTGTCAAAACCAGAAATGCAGGACAGGCCATGGAGAAATGGGAGCCTTGCTACACTGATGGGCGGGATGTAAATTGCCAACAGCCACTCTGGAGAAGTGTACGGTGTGTCCTGAAATATCTAAAAAACACAGGTTAGAGAGCATAGGGCACTTCCACGCATGGGGGGATAAAGTGGGAAAATTGAAAATCAGCAAGACATAAGCACCCCAAAGTTTAGGGCTGCTCTGTCGACAAGGACCTCCACTTCATTCCACCTTAAATATCCCAGGAAAGCGAAAAATGGATCAAAAAGTTGTGGTCCTTATGTACAATGGAATATCACTCAGCCATGAAATCAATGTCATAAGGCTAGTAGCAGCATGATGAGTGGATTTAGGTAAGACGATTCTAAGTGAAATAAGTCACACAGAAAAGGACACTTCTCATAAGGTGTCACTTATAGAGGGAATGTAAAAACCGTTACACTTGAACTGAATTACAAAACAGAACAGAGTCACACATGCAGAAAACACACTATGGCTGCTTAACGGGAAAGGTGAGGTGGGGTGATACATAAAACAAGAGTTTCAAATTAGCTCAGATACAGTTCCATAAACCCAATATGTAATAGACAAGACCTACTCTTGCTCAGACAACTGGACTCAACACGCCCGATTCACCGCACAAGAATATATCTGACTAGTAATAATCTTAAAAAATATGTTTTGATATCACTCTGTTAGTGTGTCATGTGGGTGTAAAGCGGCATAAACACAGCAGTGAAAAAAAAAAAAACACAGCAGTGAAAAGCAGCTAAACCCCAGTATAATAAGAAATTAAAAACCCATGAAACAAAGACAGTTATAGAGAAAGAAATTCTTACAAAATTAGTTCAGGGGCTGTGATGCAACCTGGATTGACCATATCTAGACCCACAGCTGGATGAGACATAAGGGTGTACACTCTTGGGGCTGAGAGTTTTGTGAGGTTGGGTGAGCAAACGCAGACCCTTTGAAGTAATACTGCGTGGTACCCATCCCATTGGACCCAAATCTCCAGGTTCAAGGGCATCTTCCTACATCGAAAACACACATGAGAAACCCACACGACGGTACACTGTGTGATCGGGAAAGGTTTGTAAAACGCACCTCATTTCTCATCTCCTTGTGCTCGGGTTCACCAGTCCAGCCGCTATACTAGCAATCTCCGTACTTGGAAAATCAGCACCTTTAACCTCCTGTTTGGTACAGGTTGCAATTTGTCCTGAGGATGAACAGAAAGAGGGGGAACCAATAATAGACAAGCTCTAGGTTTTGGGACAGGCACAGGTCACTCTATTTTCCCAACAGGAAGAAGAATTAACCACTGGCTCAGCCTGCCCCCCGGAACCAGAACAGGGCCTGAAGCCATCCTGCGCTTTTGCGGCCAGCTCCCAAAAATGCGACTTGTAAAATGGAGCTTCCGGGCACTGCAATTCACAAACCTGCAGAGTTATAAATGATAACTCTCGTCCACAAATATATTGAGGGAAGGCAAAGAAGAGGATTTGAAATCAAGGCAGAATTGCAGGAAACAGATTTCAGGAGGTAGATTCGAATCGCCTTTAAAGCACACGAAAAGCGGCAAAACGTTGACAATGATGCCCTTGGCCAAAAAGGGCGTATGCGTTTATTCCTGAATATATTCAGGAAAAAACGCATACGCCCTTTTTGGCCAACCAAGCAACCTGGAAAGGCAAATCAGCGCTACAAAGAAGTCTCGCTTCCCATCGGTCAAAAGGGCCATGCTGAAAAAAGTGTCAAAACCAGAAATGCAGGACAGGCCATGGAGAAATGGGAGCCTTGCTACACTGATGGGCGGAATGTAAATTGCCAACAGCCACTCTGGAGAAGTGTACGGTGTGTCCTGAAACATCTAAAAAACACAGCTTAGAGAGCATAGGGCACTTCCACGCATGGGGGGATAAAGTGGGAAAATTGAAAATCAGCAAGACACAAGCTCCCCAAAGTTTAGGGCTGCTCTGTTGACAAGGACCTCCACTTCATTCCACCTTAAATATCCCAGGAAAGCGAAAAATGGATCAAAAAGTTGTGGTCCTTATGTACAATGGAATATCACTCAGCCATGAAATCAATGTCATAAGGCTAGTAGCAGCATGATGAGTGGATTTAGGTAAGACGATTCTAAGTGAAATAAGTCACACAGAAAAGGACACTTCTCATAAGGTGTCACTTATAGAGGGAATGTAAAAACCGTTACACTTGAACTGAATTACAAAACAGAACAGAGTCACACATGCAGAAAACACACTATGGCTGCTTAACGGGAAAGGTGAGGTGGGGTGATACATAAAACAAGAGTTTCAAATTAGCTCAGATACCGTTCCATAAACCCAATATGTAATAGACAAGACCTACTCCTTGCTCAGAGAACTGGACTCAACACGCCCGATTCACCGCACAAGAATATATCTGACTAGTAATAATCTTAAAACCTATGTATTGATATCTCTCTGTTAGTGTGTCAAGTGGGTGTAAAGCGGCATAAACACAGCCGTGAAAAGCAGCTAAACCCCATTATAAAACTAAATTACTTTTAAAAACCCATGAAACAAAGACAGGGAAAGAGAGAGAAATTCTTACACAATTCGTTCAGGGGCTATGATGCAACCTGGATTGACCATATCTAGACCCACAGCTGGATGAGACATAAGGGTGGACACTCTTGGGGCTGAGAGGTTTGGTGAGGTTGGGTGAGCAAACGCAGACCCTTTAAAGTAATACTGCGTGCTACCCATCGCATGGGTCCCAAATCTCCAGGTTCAAGGGCATCTTCCTACATCGAAAACATGCATGAGAAACCCAGAAGATGGTACACCGTGTGATGGGGAAAGGTTTCTAAAACGCACCTCATTTCTCATCTCCTTGTGCTCGGGTTCGCCATTCCAGCCACTTTACTAGCAATCTCCCTACTTGGAGCCTCAGCACCTTTAACCTCCTGTTCCGTACAGGTTGCAATTTGTCCTGAGGATGAACGGGAAGACGGGGAACCAATGAGAGACTAGCTCTTGGTGTTGGGACAGGCACAGGTCACTCTATTTTCCCATCAGGAAGAAGAATTAACCACAGGCTCAGCCTGCCCCCCGGAACCAGAACAGGGCCTGAAGCCATCCTGCGCTTTTGCGGCCAGCTCCCAAAAAAGTGACTTGTAAAATGGATCTTCAGGGCACTGCAATTCACAAACCTGCAGAGTTATAAATGATAACTCTCGTCCACAAATATATTGAGGGAAGGCAAAGAAGAGGATTTGAAATCAAGGCAGAATTGCAGGAAACAGATTTCAGGAGGTAGATTCGAATCACCTTTAAAGCACATGAAAAGCGGCAAAACGTTGACAATGATGCCCTTGGCCAAAAAGGGCGTATGCGTTTTTTCCTGAATATATTCAGGAAAAAACGCATACGCCCTTTTTGGACAACCAAGCAACCTGGAAAGGCAAATCAGCACTACAAAGAAGTCTCGCTTCCCATCGGTCAAAAGGGCCATGCTGAAAAAAGTGTCAAAACCAGAAATGCAGGACAGGCCATGGAGAAATGGGAGCCTTGCTACACTGATGGGCGGGATGTAAATTGCCAACAGCCACTCTGGAGAAGTGTACGGTGTGTCCTGAAACATCTAAAAAACACAGCTTAGAGAGCATAGGGCACTTCCACGCATGGGGGGATAAAGTGGGAAAATTGAAAATCAGCAAGACACAAGCACCCCAAAGTTTAGGGCTGCTCTGTTGACAAGGACCTCCACTTCATTCCACCTTAAATATCCCAGGAAAGCGAAAAATGGATCAAAAAGTTGTGGTCCTTATGTACAATGGAATATCACTCAGCCATGAAATCAATGTCTTAAGGCTAGTAGCAGCATGATGAGTGGATTTAGGTAAGACGATTCTAAGTGAAATAAGTCACACAGAAAAGGACACTTCTCATAAGGTGTCACTTATAGAGGGAATGTAAAAAGCGTTACACTTGAAGTGAATTACAAAACAGAACAGAGTCACACATGCAGAAAATACACTATGGCTGCTTAACGGGAAAGGTGAGGTGGGGTGATCCATAAAACAAGAGTTTCAAATAAGCTCAGATACCGTTCCATAAACCCAATATGTAATAGACAAGACCTACTCCTTGCTCAGAGAACTGGACTCAACACGCCCGATTCACCGCACAAGAATATATCTGACTAGTAATAATCTTAAAACCTATGTATTGATATCTCTCTGTTAGTGTGTCAAGTGGGTGTAAAGCGGCATAAACACAGCCGTGAAAAGCAGCTAAACCCCATTATAAAAATAAATTACTTTTAAAAACCCATGAAACAAAGACAGGGAAAGAGAGAGAAATTCTTACACAATTCGTTCAGGGGCTGTGATGCAACCTGGATTGACCATATCTAGACCCACAGCTGGATGAGACATAAGGGTGGACACTCTTGGGGCTGAGAGGTTTGGTGAGGTTGGGTGAGCAAACGCAGACCCTTTAAAGTAATACTGCGTGCTACCCATCGCATGGGTCCCAAATCTCCAGGTTCAAGGGCATCTTCCTACATCGAAAACATGCATGAGAAACCCAGAAGAGGGTACACCGTGTGATGGGGAAAGGTTTCAAAACGCACCTCATTTCTCATCTCCTTGTGCTCGGGTTCGCCATTCCAGCCACTTTACTAGCAATCTCCCTACTTGGAGCATCAGCACCTTTAACCTCCTGTTCCGTACAGGTTGCAATTTGTCCTGAGGATGAACGGGAAGACGGGGAACCAATGAGAGACTAGCTCTTGGTGTTGGGACAGGCACAGGTCACTCTATTTTCCCATCAGGAAGAAGAATTAACCACAGGCTCAGCCTGCCCCCCGGAACCAGAACAGGGCCTGAAGCCATCCTGCGCTTTTGCGGCCAGCTCCCAAAAATGCGACTTGTAAAATGGAGCTTCAGGGCACTGCAATTCACAAACCTGCAGAGTTATAAATGATAACTCTCGTCCACAAATATATTGAGGGAAGGCAAAGAAGAGGATTTGAAATCAAGGCAGAATTGCAGGAAACAGATTTCAGGAGGTAGATTCGAATCGCCTTTAAAGCACATGAAAAGCGGCAAAACGTTGACAATGATGCCCTTGGCCAAAAAGGGCGTATGCGTTTTTTCCTGAATATATTCAGGAAAAAACGCATACGCCCTTTTTGGCCAACCAAGCAACCTGGAAAGGCAAATCAGCGCTACAAAGCAGTCTCGCTTCCCATCGGTCAAAAGGGCCATGCTGAAAAAAGTGTCAAAACCAGAAATACAGGACAGGATATGGAGAAATGGGAGCCTTGCTACACTGATGGGCGGGATGTAAATTGCCAACAGCCACTCTGGAGAAGTGTACGGTGTGTCCTTAAACATCTAAAAAACACAGCTTAGAGAGCATAGGGCGCTTCCACGCATGGGGGGATAAAGTGGGAAAATTGAAAATCAGCAAGACACAGGCACCCCAAAGTTTAGGGCTGCTCTGTTGACAAGGACCTCCACTTCATTCCACCTTAAATATCCCAGGAAAGCGAAAAATGGATCAAAAAGTTGTGGTCCTTATGTACAATGGAATATCACTCAGCCATGAAATCAATGTCATAAGGCTAGTAGCAGCATGATGAGTGGATTTAGGTAAGACGATTCTAAGTGAAATAAGTCACACAGAAAAGGACACTTCTCATAAGGTGTCACTTATAGAGGGAATGTGAAAACCGTTACACTTGAACTGAATTACAAAACAGAACAGAGTCACACATGCAGAAAACACACTATGGCTGCTTAACGGGAAAGGTGAGGTGGGGTGATACATAAAACAAGAGTTTCAAATTAGCTCAGATACCGTTCCATAAACCCAATATGTAATAGACAAGACCTACTCCTTGCTCAGAGAACTGGACTCAACACGCCCGATTCACCGCACAAGAATATATCTGACTAGTAATAATCTTAAAACCTATGTATTGATATCTCTCTGTTAGTGTGTCAAGTGGGTGTAAAGCGGCATAAACACAGCCGTGAAAAGCAGCTAAACCCCATTATAAAAATAAATTACTTTTAAAAACCCATGAAACAAAGACAGGGAAAGAGAGAGAAATTCTTACACAATTCGTTCAGGGGCTGTGATGCAACCTGGATTGACCATATCTAGACCCACAGCTGGATGAGACATAAGGGTGGACACTCTTGGGGCTGAGAGGTTTGGTGAGGTTGGGTGAGCAAACGCAGATCCTTTAAGTAATACTGCGTGCTACCCATCGCATGGGTCCCAAATCTCCAGGTTCAAGGGCATCTTCCTACATCGAAAACATGCATGAGAAACCCAGAAGATGGTACACCGTGTGATGGGGAAAGGTTTCTAAAACGCACCTCATTTCTCATCTCCTTGTGCTCGGGTTCTCCATTCCAGCCACTTTACTAGCAATCTCCCTACTTGGAGCATCAGCACCTTTAACCTCCTGTTCCGTACAGGTTGCAATTTGTCCTGAGGATGAACGGGAAGACGGGGAACCAATGAGAGACTAGCTCTTGGTGTTGGGACAGGCACAGGTCACTCTATTTTCCCATCAGGAAGAAGAATTAACCACAGGCTCAGCCTGCCCCCCGGAACCAGAACAGGGCCTGAAGCCATCCTGCGCTTTTGCGGCCAGCTACCAAAAAAGCGACTTGTAAAATGGAGCTTCAGGGCACTGCAATTCACAAACCTGCAGAGTTATAAATGATAACTCTCGTCCACAAATATATTGAGGGAAGGCAAAGAAGAGGATTTGAAATCAAGGCAGAATTGCAGGAAACAGATTTCAGGAGGTAGATTCGAATCGCCTTTAAAGCACATGAAAAGCGGCAAAACGTTGACAATGATGCCCTTGGCCAAAAAGGGCGTATGCGTTTTTTCCTGAATATATTCAGGAAAAAACGCATACGCCCTTTTTGGCCAACCAAGCAACCTGGAAAGGCAAATCAGCGCTACAAAGCAGTCTCGCTTCCCATCGGTCAAAAGGGCCATGCTGAAAAAAGTGTCAAAACCAGAAATACAGGACAGGCCATGGAGAAATGGGAGCCTTGCTACACTGATGGGCGGGATGTAAATTGCCAACAGCCACTCTGGAGAAGTGTACGGTGTGTCCTGAAACATCTAAAAAACACAGCTTAGAGAGCATAGGGCGCTTCCACGCATGGGGGGATAAAGTGGGAAAATTGAAAATCAGCAAGACACAGGCACCCCAAAGTTTAGGGCTGCTCTGTTGACAAGGACCTCCACTTCATTCCACCTTAAATATCCCAGGAAAGCGAAAAATGGATCAAAAAGTTGTGGTCCTTATGTACAATGGAATATCACTCAGCCATGAAATCAATGTCATAAGGCTAGTAGCAGCATGATGAGTGGATTTAGGTAAGACGATTCTAAGTGAAATAAGTCACACAGAAAAGGACACTTCTCATAAGGTGTCACTTATAGAGGGAATGTAAAAACCGTTACACTTGAACTGAATTACAAAACAGAACAGAGTCACACATGCAGAAAACACACTATGGCTGCTTAACGGGAAAGGTGAGGTGGGGTGATACATAAAACAAGAGTTTCAAATTAGCTCAGATACCGTTCCATAAACCCAATATGTAATAGACAAGACCTACTCCTTGCTCAGAGAACTGGACTCAACACGCCCGATTCACCGCACAAGAATATATCTGACTAGTAATAATCTTAAAACCTATGTATTGATATCTCTCTGTTAGTGTGTCAAGTGGGTGTAAAGCGGCATAAACACAGCCGTGAAAAGCAGCTAAACCCCATTATAAAAATAAACTACTTTTAAAAACCCATGAAACAAAGACAGGGAAAGAGAGAGAAATTCTTACACAATTCGTTCAGGGGCTGTGATGCAACCTGGATTGACCATATCTAGACCCACAGCTGGATGAGACATAAGGGTGGACACTCTTGGGGCTGAGAGGTTTGGTGAGGTTGGGTGAGCAAACGCAGATCCTTTAAGTAATACTGCGTGCTACCCATCGCATGGGTCCCAAATCTCCAGGTTCAAGGGCATCTTCCTACATCGAAAACATGCATGAGAAACCCAGAAGATGGTACACCGTGTGATGGGGAAAGGTTTCTAAAACGCACCTCATTTCTCATCTCCTTGTGCTCGGGTTCTCCATTCCAGCCACTTTACTAGCAATCTCCCTACTTGGAGCATCAGCACCTTTAACCTCCTGTTCCGTACAGGTTGCAATTTGTCCTGAGGATGAACGGGAAGACGGGGAACCAATGAGAGACTAGCTCTTGGTGTTGGGACAGGCACAGGTCACTCTATTTTCCCATCAGGAAGAAGAATTAACCACAGGCTCAGCCTGCCCCCCGGAACCAGAACAGGGCCTGAAGCCATCCTGCGCTTTTGCGGCCAGATACCAAAAAAGCGACTTGTAAAATGGAGCTTCAGGGCACTGCAATTCACAAACCTGCAGAATTATAAATGATAACTCTCGTCCACAAATATATTGAGGGAAGGCAAAGAAGAGGATTTGAAATCAAGGCAGAATTGCAGGAAACAGATTTCAGGAGGTAGATTCGAATCGCCTTTAAAGCACATGAAAAGCGGCAAAACGTTGACAATGATGCCCTTGGCCAAAAGGGCGTATGCGTTTTTTCCTGAATATATTCAGGAAAAAACGCATACGCCCTTTTTGGCCAACCAAGCAACCTGGAAAGGCAAATCAGCGCTACAAAGCAGTCTCGCTTCCCATCGGTCAAAAGGGCCATGCTGAAAAAAGTGTCAAAACCAGAAATACAGGACAGGCCATGGAGAAATGGGAGCCTTGCTACACTGATGGGCGGGATGTAAATTGCCAACAGCCACTCTGGAGAAGTGTACGGTGTGTCCTGAAACATCTAAAAAACACAGCTTAGAGAGCATAGGGCGCTTCCACGCATGGGGGGATAAAGTGGGAAAATTGAAAATCAGCAAGACACAGGCACCCCAAAGTTTAGGGCTGCTCTGTTGACAAGGACCTCCACTTCATTCCACCTTAAATATCCCAGGAAAGCGAAAAATGGATAAAAAAGTTGTGGTCCTTATGTACAATGGAATATCACTCAGCCATGAAATCAATGTCATAAGGCTAGTAGCAGCATGATGAGTGGATTTAGGTAAGACGATTCTAAGTGAAATAAGTCACACAGAAAAGGACACTTCTCATAAGGTGTCACTTATAGAGGGAATGTAAAAACCGTTACACTTGAACTGAATTACAAAACAGAACAGAGTCACACATGCAGAAAACACACTATGGCTGCTTAACGGGAAAGGTGAGGTGGGGTGATACATAAAACAAGAGTTTCAAATTAGCTCAGATACCGTTCCATAAACCCAATATGTAATAGACAAGACCTACTCCTTGCTCAGAGAACTGGACTCAACACGCCCGATTCACCGCACAAGAATATATCTGACTAGTAATAATCTTAAAACCTATGTATTGATATCTCTCTGTTAGTGTGTCGTGTCAAGTGGGTGTAAAGCGGCATAAGCACAGCCCTGAAAAGCAGCTAAACCCCATTATAAAACTAAATTACTTTTAAAAACCCATGAAACAAAGACAGGGAAAGAGAGAGAAATTCTTACACAATTCGTTCAGGGGCTGTGATGCAACCTGGATTGACCATATCTAGACCCACAGCTGGATGAGACATAAGGGTGGACACTCTTGGGGCTGAGACGTTTGGTGAGGTTGGGTGAGCAAACGCAGACCCTTTAAAGTAATACTGCGTGCTACCCATCGCATGGGTCCCAAATCTCCAGGTTCAAGGGCATCTTCCTACATCGAAAACATGCATGAGAAACCCAGAAGATGGTACACCGTGTGATGGGGAAAGGTTACTAAAACGCACCTCATTTCTCATCTCCTTGTGCTCGGGTTCGCCATTCCAGCCACTTTACTAGCAATCTCCCTACTTGGAGCCTCAGCACCTTTAACCTCCTGTTCCGTACAGGTTGCAATTTGTCCTGAGGATGAACGGGAAGACGGGGAACCAATGAGAGACTAGCTCTTGGTGTTGGGACAGGCACAGGTCACTCTATTTTCCCATCAGGAAGAAGAATTAACCACAGGCTCAGCCTGCCCCCCGGAACCAGAACAGGGCCTGAAGCCATCCTGCGCTTTTGCGACCAGCTCCCAAAAAAGTGACTTGTAAAATGGAGTTTCAGGGCACTGCAATTCACAAACCTGCAGAGTTATAAATGATAACTCTCGTCCACAAATATATTGAGGGAAGGCAAAGAAGAGGATTTGAAATCAAGGCAGAATTGCAGGAAACAGATTTCAGGAGGTAGATTCGAATCGCCTTTAAAGCACATGAAAAGCAGCAAAACGTTGACAATGATGCCCTTGGCCAAAAAGGGCGTACGCGTTTTTTCCTGAATATATTCAGGAAAAAACGCGTACGCCCTTTTTGGCCAACCAAGCAACCTGGAAAGGCAAATCAGCGCTACAAAGAAGTCTCGCTTCCCATCGGTCAAAAGGGCCATGCTGAAAAAAGTGTCAAAACCAGAAATGCAGGACAGGCCATGGAGAAATGGGAGCCTTGCTACACTGATGGGCGGGATGTAAATTGCCAACAGCCACTCTGGAGAAGTGTACGGTGTGTCCTGAAACATCTAAAAAACACAGCTTAGAGAGCATAGGGCGCTTCCACGCATGGGGGGATAAAGTGGGAAAATTGAAAATCAGCAAGACACAGGCACCCCAAAGTTTAGGGCTGCTCTGTTGACAAGGACCTCCACTTCATTCCACCTTAAATATCCCAGGAAAGCGAAAAATGGATCAAAAAGTTGTGGTCCTTATGTACAATGGAATATCACTCAGCCATGAAATCAATGTTATAAGGCTAGTAGCAGCATGATGAGTGGATTTAGGTAAGACGATTCTAAGTGAAATAAGTCACACAGAAAAGGACACTTCTCATAAGGTGTCACTTATAGAGGGAATGTAAAAACCGTTACACTTGAACTGAATTACAAAACAGAACAGAGTCACACATGCAGAAAACACACTATGGCTGCTTAACGGGAAAGGTGAGGTGGGGTGATACATAAAACAAGAGTTTCAAATTAGCTCAGATACCGTTCCATAAACCCAATATGTAATAGACAAGACCTACTCCTTGCTCAGAGAACTGGACTCAACACGCCCGATTCACCGCACAAGAATATATCTGACTAGTAATAATCTTAAAACCTATGTATTGATATCTCTCTGTTAGTGTGTCAAGTGGGTGTAAAGCGGCATAAACACAGCCGTGAAAAGCAGCTAAACCCCATTATAAAAATAAATTACTTTTAAAAACCCATGAAACAAAGACAGGGAAAGAGAGAGAAATTCTTACCCAATTCGTTCAGGGGCTATGATGCAACCTGGATTGACCATATCTAGACCCACAGCTGGATGAGACATAAGGGTGGACACTCTTGGGGCTGAGAGGTTTGGTGAGGTTAGGTGAGCAAACGCAGACCCTTTAAAGTAATACTGCGTGCTACCCATCGCATGGGTCCCAAATCTCCAGGTTCAAGGGCATCTTCCTACATCAAAAACATGCATGAGAAACCCAGAAGATGGTACACCGTGTGATGGGGAAAGGTTTCTAAAACGCACCTCATTTCTCATCTCCTTGTGCTCGGGTTCGCCATTCCAGCCACTTTACTAGCAATCTCCCTACTTGGAGCATCAGCACCTTTAATCTCCTGTTCCGTACAGGTTGCAATTTGTCCTGAGGATGAACGGGAAGACGGGGAACCAATGAGACACTAGCTCTTGGTGTTGGGACAGGCACAGGTCACTCTATTTTCCCATCAGGAAGAAGAATTAACCACAGGCTCAGCCTGCCCCCCGGAACCAGAACAGGGCCTGAAGCCATCCTGCGCTTTTGCGGCCAGCTCCCAAAAAAGCGAGTTGTAAAATGGAGCTTCAGGGCACTGCAATTCACAAACCTGCAGAGTTATAAATGATAACTCTCGTCCACAAATATATTGAGGGAAGGCAAAGAAGAGGATTTGAAATCAAGGCAGAATTGCAGGAAACAGATTTCAGGAGGTAGATTCGAATCGCCTTTAAATCACGTGAAAAGCAGCAAAACGTTGACAATGATGCCCTTGGCCAAAAAGGGCGTAGGCGTTTTTTCCTGAATATATTCAGGAAAAAACGCCTACGCCCTTTTTGGCCAACCAAGCAACCTGGAAAGGCAAATCAGCGCTACAAAGAAGTCTCGCTTCCCATCGGTCAAAAGGGCCATGCTGAAAAAAGTGTCAAAACCAGAAATGCAGGACAGGCCATGGAGAAATGGGAGCCTTGCTACACTGATGGGCGGGATGTAAATTGCCAACAGCCACTCTGGAGAAGTGTACGGTGTGTCCTGAAACATCTAAAAAACACAGCTTAGAGAGCATAGGGCACTTCCACGCATGGGGGGATAAAGTGGGAAAATTGAAAATCAGCAAGACACAGGCACCCCAAAGTTTAGGGCTGCTCTGTTGACAAGGACCTCCACTTCATTCCACCTTAAATATCCCAGGAAAGCGAAAAATGGATCAAAAAGTTGTGGTCCTTATGTACAATGGAATATCACTCAGCCATGAAATCAATGTCATAAGGCTAGTAGCAGCATGATGAGTGGATTTAGGTAAGACGATTCTAAGTGAAATAAGTCACACAGAAAAGGACACTTCTCATAAGGTGTCACTTATAGAGGGAATGTAAAAACCGTTACACTTGAACTGAATTACAAAACAGAACAGAGTCACACATGCAGAAAACACACTATGGCTGCTTAACGGGAAAGGTGAGGTGGGGTGATACATAAAACAAGAGTTTCAAATTAGCTCAGATACCGTTCCATAAACCCAATATGTAATAGACAAGACCTACTCCTTGCTCAGAGAATTGACTCAACACGCCCGATTCACCGCACAAGAATATATCTGACTAGTAATAATCTTAAAACCTATGTATTGATATCTCTCTGTTAGTGTGTCAAGTGGGTGTAAAGCGGCATAAACACAGCCGTGAAAAGCAGCTAAACCCAATTATAAAAATAAATTACTTTTAAAAACCCATGAAACAAAGACAGGGAAAGAGAGAGAAATTCTTACACAATTCGTTCAGGGGCTGTGATGCAACCTGGATTGACCATATCTAGACCCACAGCTGGATGAGACATAAGGGTGGACACTCTTGGGGCTGAGAGGTTTGGTGAGGTTGGGTGAGCAAACGCAGACCCTTTAAAGTAATACTGCGTGCTACCCATCGCATGGGTCCCAAATCTCCAGGTTCAAGGGCATCTTCCTACATCGAAAACATGCATGAGAAACCCAGAAGATGGTACACCGTGTGATGGGGAAAGGTTTCTAAAACGCACCTCATTTCTCATCTCCTTGTGCTCGGGTTCGCCATTCCAGCCACTTTACTAGCAATCTCCCTACTTGGAGCCTCAGCACCTTTAACCTCCTGTTCCGTACAGGTTGCAATTTGTCCTGAGGATGAACGGGAAGACGGGGAACCAATGAGAGACTAGCTCTTGGTGTTGGGACAGGCACAGGTCACTCTATTTTCCCATCAGGAAGAAGAATTAACCACAGGCTCAGCCTGCCCCCCGGAACCAGAACAGGGCCTGAAGCCATCCTGCGCTTTTGCGGCCAGCTCCCAAGAAAGCGACTTGTAAAATGGAGCTTCAGGGCACTGCAATTCACAAACCTGCAGAGTTATAAATGATAACTCTTGTCCACAAATATATTGAGGGAAGGCAAAGAAGAGGATTTGAAATCAAGGCAGAATTGCTGGAAACAGATTTCAGGAGGTAGATTCGAATCGCCTTTAAAGCACATGAAAAGCAGCAAAACGTTGACAATGATGCCCTTGGCCAAAAAGGGCGTATGCGTTTTTTACTGAATATATTCAGGAAAAAAAGCATACGCCCTTTTTGGCCAACCAAGCAACCTGGAAAGGCAAATCAGCGCTACAAAGAAGTCTCGCTTCCCATCGGTCAAAAGGGCCATGCTGAAAAAAGTGTCAAAACCAGAAATGCAGGACAGGCCATGGAGAAATGGGAGCCTTGCTACACTGATGGGCGGGATGTAAATTGCCAACAGCCACTCTGGAGAAGTGTACGGTGTGTCCTGAAACATCTAAAAAACACAGCTTAGAGAGCATAGGGCACTTCCAGGCATGGGGGGATAAAGTGGGAAAGTTGAAAATCAGCAAGACACAAGCACCCCAAAGTTTAGGGCTGCTCTGTTGACAAGGACCTCCACTTCATTCCACCTTAAATATCCCAGGAAAGCGAAAAATGGATAAAAAAGTTTTGGTCCTTATGTACAATGGAATATCACTCAGCCATGAAATCAATGTCATAAGGCTAGTAGCAGCATGATGAGTGGATTTAGGTAAGACAATTCTAAGTGAAATAAGTCACACAGAAAAGGACACTTCTCATAAGGTGTCACTTATAGAGGGAATGTAAAAACCGTTACACTTGAACTGAATTACAAAACAGAACAGAGTCACACATGCAGAAAACACACTATGGCTGCTTAACGGGAAAGGTGAGATGGGGTGATACATAAAACAAGAGTTTCAAATTAGCTCAGATACCGTTCCATAAACCCAATATGTAATAGACAAGACCTACTCCTTGCTCAGAGAACTGGACTCAACACGCCCGATTCACCGCACAAGAATATATCTGACTAGTAATAATCTTAAAACCTATGTATTGATATCTCTCTGTTAGTGTGTCAAGTGGGTGTAAAGCGGCATAAACACAGCCGTGAAAAACAGCTAAACCCCATTATAAAAATAAATTACTTTTAAAAACCCATGAAACAAAGACAGGGAAAGAGAGAGAAATTCTTACACAATTCGTTCAGGGGCTGTGATGCCACCTGGATTGACCATATCTAGACCCACAGCTGGATGAGACATAAGGGTGGACACTCTTGGGGCTGAGACGTTTGGTGAGGTTGGGTGAGCAAACGCAGACCCTTTAAAGTAATACTGCGTGCTACCCATCGCATGGGTCCCAAATCTCCAGGTTCAAGGGCATCTTCCTACATCGAAAACATGCATGAGAAACCCAGAAGATGGTACACCGTGTGATGGGGAAAGGTTTCTAAAACGCACCTCATTTCTCATCTCCTTGTGCTCGGGTTCGCCATTCCAGCCACTTTACTAGCAATCTCCCTACTTGGAGCCTCAGCACCTTTAACCTCCTGTTCCGTACAGGTTGCAATTTGTCCTGAGGATGAACGGGAAGACGGGGAACCAATGAGAGACTAGCTCTTGGTGTTGGGACAGGCACAGGTCACTCTATTTTCCCATCAGGAAGAAGAATTAACCACAGGCTCAGCCTGCCCCCCGGAACCAGAACAGGGCCTGAAGCCATCCTGCGCTTTTGCGACCAGCTCCCAAAAAAGTGACTTGTAAAATGGAGTTTCAGGGCACTGCAATTCACAAACCTGCAGAGTTATAAATGAGAACTCTCGTCCACAAATATATTGAGGGAAGGCAAAGAAGAGGATTTGAAATCAAGGCAGAATTGCAGGAAACAGATTTCAGGAGGTAGATTCGAATCGCCTTTAAAGCACATGAAAAGCAGCAAAACGTTGACAATGATGCCCTTGGCCAAAAAGGGCGTAGGCGTTTTTTCCTGAATATATTCAGGAAAAAACGCGTACGCCCTTTTTGGCCAACCAAGCAACCTGGAAAGGCAAATCAGCGCTACAAAGAAGTCTCGCTTCCCATCGGTCAAAAGGGCCATGCTGAAAAAAGTGTCAAAACCAGAAATGCAGGACAGGCCATGGAGAAATGGGAGCCTTGCTACACTGATGGGCGGGATGTAAATTGCCAACAGCCACTCTGGAGAAGTGTACGGTGTGTCCTGAAACATCTAAAAAACACAGCTTAGAGAGCATAGGGCGCTTCCACGCATGGGGGGATAAAGTGGGAAAATTGAAAATCAGCAAGACACAGGCACCCCAAAGTTTAGGGCTGCTCTGTTGACAAGGACCTCCACTTCATTCCACCTTAAATATCCCAGGAAAGCGAAAAATGGATCAAAAAGTTGTGGTCCTTATGTACAATGGAATATCACTCAGCCATGAAATCAATGTCATAAGGCTAGTAGCAGCATGATGAGTGGATTTAGGTAAGACGATTCTAAGTGAAATAAGTCACACAGAAAAGGACACTTCTCATAAGGTGTCACTTATAGAGGGAATGTAAAAACCGTTACACTTGAACTGAATTACAAAACAGAACAGAGTCACACATGCAGAAAACACACTATGGCTGCTTAACGGGAAAGGTGAGGTGGGGTGATACATAAAACAAGAGTTTCAAATTAGCTCAGATACCGTTCCATAAACCCAATATGTAATAGACAAGACCTACTCCTTGCTCAGAGAACTGGACTCAACACGCCCGATTCACCGCACAAGAATATATCTGACTAGTAATAATCTTAAAACCTATGTATTGATATCTCTCTGTTAGTGTGTCAAGTGGGTGTAAAGCGGCATAAACACAGCCGTGAAAAGCAGCTAAACCCCATTATAAAAATAAATTACTTTTAAAAACCCATGAAACAAAGACAGGGAAAGAGAGAGAAATTCTTACCCAATTCGTTCAGGGGCTATGATGCAACCTGGATTGACCATATCTAGACCCACAGCTGGATGAGACATAAGGGTGGACACTCTTGGGGCTGAGAGGTTTGGTGAGGTTAGGTGAGCAAACGCAGACCCTTTAAAGTAATACTGCGTGCTACCCATCGCATGGGTCCCAAATCTCCAGGTTCAAGGGCATCTTCCTACATCAAAAACATGCATGAGAAACCCAGAAGATGGTACACCGTGTGATGGGGAAAGGTTTCTAAAACGCACCTCATTTCTCATCTCCTTGTGCTCGGGTTCGCCATTCCAGCCACTTTACTAGCAATCTCCCTACTTGGAGCATCAGCACCTTTAATCTCCTGTTCCGTACAGGTTGCAATTTGTCCTGAGGATGAACGGGAAGACGGGGAACCAATGAGACACTAGCTCTTGGTGTTGGGACAGGCACAGGTCACTCTATTTTCCCATCAGGAAGAAGAATTAACCACAGGCTCAGCCTGCCCCCCGGAACCAGAACAGGGCCTGAAGCCATCCTGCGCTTTTGCGGCCAGCTCCCAAAAAAGCGAGTTGTAAAATGGAGCTTCAGGGCACTGCAATTCACAAACCTGCAGAGTTATAAATGATAACTCTCGTCCACAAATATATTGAGGGAAGGCAAAGAAGAGGATTTGAAATCAAGGCAGAATTGCAGGAAACAGATTTCAGGAGGTAGATTCGAATCGCCTTTAAATCACGTGAAAAGCAGCAAAACGTTGACAATGATGCCCTTGGCCAAAAAGGGCGTAGGCGTTTTTTCCTGAATATATTCAGGAAAAAACGCCTACGCCCTTTTTGGCCAACCAAGCAACCTGGAAAGGCAAATCAGCGCTACAAAGAAGTCTCGCTTCCCATCGGTCAAAAGGGCCATGCTGAAAAAAGTGTCAAAACCAGAAATGCAGGACAGGCCATGGAGAAATGGGAGCCTTGCTACACTGATGGGCGGGATGTAAATTGCCAACAGCCACTCTGGAGAAGTGTACGGTGTGTCCTGAAACATCTAAAAAACACAGCTTAGAGAGCATAGGGCACTTCCACGCATGGGGGGATAAAGTGGGAAAATTGAAAATCAGCAAGACACAGGCACCCCAAAGTTTAGGGCTGCTCTGTTGACAAGGACCTCCACTTCATTCCACCTTAAATATCCCAGGAAAGCGAAAAATGGATCAAAAAGTTGTGGTCCTTATGTACAATGGAATATCACTCAGCCATGAAATCAATGTCATAAGGCTAGTAGCAGCATGATGAGTGGATTTAGGTAAGACGATTCTAAGTGAAATAAGTCACACAGAAAAGGACACTTCTCATAAGGTGTCACTTATAGAGGGAATGTAAAAACCGTTACACTTGAACTGAATTACAAAACAGAACAGAGTCACACATGCAGAAAACACACTATGGCTGCTTAACGGGAAAGGTGAGGTGGGGTGATACATAAAACAAGAGTTTCAAATTAGCTCAGATACCGTTCCATAAACCCAATATGTAATAGACAAGACCTACTCCTTGCTCAGAGAATTGACTCAACACGCCCGATTCACCGCACAAGAATATATCTGACTAGTAATAATCTTAAAACCTATGTATTGATATCTCTCTGTTAGTGTGTCAAGTGGGTGTAAAGCGGCATAAACACAGCCGTGAAAAGCAGCTAAACCCAATTATAAAAATAAATTACTTTTAAAAACCCATGAAACAAAGACAGGGAAAGAGAGAGAAATTCTTACACAATTCGTTCAGGGGCTGTGATGCAACCTGGATTGACCATATCTAGACCCACAGCTGGATGAGACATAAGGGTGGACACTCTTGGGGCTGAGAGGTTTGGTGAGGTTGGGTGAGCAAACGCAGACCCTTTAAAGTAATACTGCGTGCTACCCATCGCATGGGTCCCAAATCTCCAGGTTCAAGGGCATCTTCCTACATCGAAAACATGCATGAGAAACCCAGAAGATGGTACACCGTGTGATGGGGAAAGGTTTCTAAAACGCACCTCATTTCTCATCTCCTTGTGCTCGGGTTCGCCATTCCAGCCACTTTACTAGCAATCTCCCTACTTGGAGCCTCAGCACCTTTAACCTCCTGTTCCGTACAGGTTGCAATTTGTCCTGAGGATGAACGGGAAGACGGGGAACCAATGAGAGACTAGCTCTTGGTGTTGGGACAGGCACAGGTCACTCTATTTTCCCATCAGGAAGAAGAATTAACCACAGGCTCAGCCTGCCCCCCGGAACCAGAACAGGGCCTGAAGCCATCCTGCGCTTTTGCGGCCAGCTCCCAAGAAAGCGACTTGTAAAATGGAGCTTCAGGGCACTGCAATTCACAAACCTGCAGAGTTATAAATGATAACTCTTGTCCACAAATATATTGAGGGAAGGCAAAGAAGAGGATTTGAAATCAAGGCAGAATTGCTGGAAACAGATTTCAGGAGGTAGATTCGAATCGCCTTTAAAGCACATGAAAAGCAGCAAAACGTTGACAATGATGCCCTTGGCCAAAAAGGGCGTATGCGTTTTTTACTGAATATATTCAGGAAAAAAAGCATACGCCCTTTTTGGCCAACCAAGCAACCTGGAAAGGCAAATCAGCGCTACAAAGAAGTCTCGCTTCCCATCGGTCAAAAGGGCCATGCTGAAAAAAGTGTCAAAACCAGAAATGCAGGACAGGCCATGGAAAAATGGGAGCCTTGCTACACTGATGGGCGGGATGTAAATTGCCAACAGCCACTCTGGAGAAGTGTACGGTGTGTCCTGAAACATCTAAAAAACACAGCTTAGAGAGCATAGGGCACTTCCAGGCATGGGGGGATAAAGTGGGAAAGTTGAAAATCAGCAAGACACAAGCACCCCAAAGTTTAGGGCTGCTCTGTTGACAAGGACCTCCACTTCATTCCACCTTAAATATCCCAGGAAAGCGAAAAATGGATAAAAAAGTTTTGGTCCTTATGTACAATGGAATATCACTCAGCCATGAAATCAATGTCATAAGGCTAGTAGCAGCATGATGAGTGGATTTAGGTAAGATAATTCTAAGTGAAATAAGTCACACAGAAAAGGACACTTCTCATAAGGTGTCACTTATAGAGGGAATGTAAAAACCGTTACACTTGAACTGAATTACAAAACAGAACAGAGTCACACATGCAGAAAACACACTATGGCTGCTTAACGGGAAAGGTGAGATGGGGTGATACATAAAACAAGAGTTTCAAATTAGCTCAGATACCGTTCCATAAACCCAATATGTAATAGACAAGACCTACTCCTTGCTCAGAGAACTGGACTCAACACGCCCGATTCACCGCACAAGAATATATCTGACTAGTAATAATCTTAAAACCTATGTATTGATATCTCTCTGTTAGTGTGTCAAGTGGGTGTAAAGCGGCATAAACACAGCCGTGAAAAACAGCTAAACCCCATTATAAAAATAAATTACTTTTAAAAACCCATGAAACAAAGACAGGGAAAGAGAGAGAAATTCTTACACAATTCGTTCAGGGGCTGTGATGCCACCTGGATTGACCATATCTAGACCCACAGCTGGATGAGACATAAGGGTGGACACTCTTGGGGCTGAGACGTTTGGTGAGGTTGGGTGAGCAAACGCAGACCCTTTAAAGTAATACTGCGTGCTACCCATCGCATGGGTCCCAAATCTCCAGGTTCAAGGGCATCTTCCTACATCGAAAACATGCATGAGAAACCCAGAAGATGGTACACCGTGTGATGGGGAAAGGTTTCTAAAACGCACCTCATTTCTCATCTCCTTGTGCTCGGGTTCGCCATTCCAGCCACTTTACTAGCAATCTCCCTACTTGGAGCCTCAGCACCTTTAACCTCCTGTTCCGTACAGGTTGCAATTTGTCCTGAGGATGAACGGGAAGACGGGGAACCAATGAGAGACTAGCTCTTGGTGTTGGGACAGGCACAGGTCACTCTATTTTCCCATCAGGAAGAAGAATTAACCACAGGCTCAGCCTGCCCCCCGGAACCAGAACAGGGCCTGAAGCCATCCTGCGCTTTTGCGACCAGCTCCCAAAAAAGTGACTTGTAAAATGGAGTTTCAGGGCACTGCAATTCACAAACCTGCAGAGTTATAAATGATAACTCTCGTCCACAAATATATTGAGGGAAGGCAAAGAAGAGGATTTGAAATCAAGGCAGAATTGCAGGAAACAGATTTCAGGAGGTAGATTCGAATCGCCTTTAAAGCACATGAAAAGCAGCAAAACGTTGACAATGATGCCCTTGGCCAAAAAGGGCGTAGGCGTTTTTTCCTGAATATATTCAGGAAAAAACGCGTACGCCCTTTTTGGCCAACCAAGCAACCTGGAAAGGCAAATCAGCGCTACAAAGAAGTCTCGCTTCCCATCGGTCAAAAGGGCCATGCTGAAAAAAGTGTCAAAACCAGAAATGCAGGACAGGCCATGGAGAAATGGGAGCCTTGCTACACTGATGGGCGGGATGTAAATTGCCAACAGCCACTCTGGAGAAGTGTACGGTGTGTCCTGAAACATCTAAAAAACACAGCTTAGAGAGCATAGGGCGCTTCCAAGCATGGGGGGATAAAGTGGGAAAATTGAAAATCAGCAAGACACAGGCACCCCAAAGTTTAGGGCTGCTCTGTTGACAAGGACCTCCACTTCATTCCACCTTAAATATCCCAGGAAAGCGAAAAATGGATCAAAAAGTTGTGGTCCTTATGTACAATGGAATATCACTCAGCCATGAAATCAATGTCATAAGGCTAGTAGCAGCATGATGAGTGGATTTAGGTAAGACGATTCTAAGTGAAATAAGTCACACAGAAAAGGACACTTCTCATAAGGTGTCACTTATAGAGGGAATGTAAAAACCGTTACACTTGAACTGAATTACAAAACAGAACAGAGTCACACATGCAGAAAACACACTATGGCTGCTTAACGGGAAAGGTGAGGTGGGGTGATACATAAAACAAGAGTTTCAAATTAGCTCAGATACCGTTCCATAAACCCAATATGTAATAGACAAGACCTACTCCTTGCTCAGAGAACTGGACTCAACACGCCCGATTCACCGCACAAGAATATATCTGACTAGTAATAATCTTAAAACCTATGTATTGATATCTCTCTGTTAGTGTGTCAAGTGGGTGTAAAGCGGCATAAACACAGCCGTGAAAAGCAGCTAAACCCCATTATAAAAATAAATTACTTTTAAAAACCCATGAAACAAAGACAGGGAAAGAGAGAGAAATTCTTACCCAATTCGTTCAGGGGCTATGATGCAACCTGGATTGACCATATCTAGACCCACAGCTGGATGAGACATAAGGGTGGACACTCTTGGGGCTGAGAGGTTTGGTGAGGTTAGGTGAGCAAACGCAGACCCTTTAAAGTAATACTGCGTGCTACCCATCGCATGGGTACCAAATCTCCAGGTTCAAGGGCATCTTCCTACATCAAAAACATGCATGAGAAACCCAGAAGATGGTACACCGTGTGATGGGGAAAGGTTTCTAAAACGCACCTCATTTCTCATCTCCTTGTGCTCGGGTTCGCCATTCCAGCCACTTTACTAGCAATCTCCCTACTTGGAGCATCAGCACCTTTAATCTCCTGTTCCGTACAGGTTGCAATTTGTCCTGAGGATGAACGGGAAGACGGGGAACCAATGAGACACTAGCTCTTGGTGTTGGGACAGGCACAGGTCACTCTATTTTCCCATCAGGAAGAAGAATTAACCACAGGCTCAGCCTGCCCCCCGGAACCAGAACAGGGCCTGAAGCCATCCTGCGCTTTTGCGGCCAGCTCCCAAAAAAGCGAGTTGTAAAATGGAGCTTCAGGGCACTGCAATTCACAAACCTGCAGAGTTATAAATGATAACTCTCGTCCACAAATATATTGAGGGAAGGCAAAGAAGAGGATTTGAAATCAAGGCAGAATTGCAGGAAACAGATTTCAGGAGGTAGATTCGAATCGCCTTTAAATCACGTGAAAAGCAGCAAAACGTTGACAATGATGCCCTTGGCCAAAAAGGGCGTAGGCGTTTTTTCCTGAATATATTCAGGGAAAAACGCCTACGCCCTTTTTGGCCAACCAAGCAACCTGGAAAGGCAAATCAGCGCTACAAAGAAGTCTCGCTTCCCATCGGTCAAAAGGGCCATGCTGAAAAAAGTGTCAAAACCAGAAATGCAGGACAGGCCATGGAGAAATGGGAGCCTTGCTACACTGATGGGCGGGATGTAAATTGCCAACAGCCACTCTGGAGAAGTGTACGGTGTGTCCTGAAACATCTAAAAAACACAGCTTAGAGAGCATAGGGCACTTCCACGCATGGGGGGATAAAGTGGGAAAATTGAAAATCAGCAAGACACAGGCACCCCAAAGTTTAGGGCTGCTCTGTTGACAAGGACCTCCACTTCATTCCACCTTAAATATCCCAGGAAAGCGAAAAATGGATCAAAAAGTTGTGGTCCTTATGTACAATGGAATATCACTCAGCCATGAAATCAATGTCATAAGGCTAGTAGCAGCATGATGAGTGGATTTAGGTAAGACGATTCTAAGTGAAATAAGTCACACAGAAAAGGACACTTCTCATAAGGTGTCACTTATAGAGGGAATGTAAAAACCGTTACACTTGAACTGAATTACAAAACAGAACAGAGTCACACATGCAGAAAACACACTATGGCTGCTTAACGGGAAAGGTGAGGTGGGGTGATACATAAAACAAGAGTTTCAAATTAGCTCAGATACCGTTCCATAAACCCAATATGTAATAGACAAGACCTACTCCTTGCTCAGAGAATTGACTCAACACGCCCGATTCACCGCACAAGAATATATCTGACTAGTAATAATCTTAAAACCTATGTATTGATATCTCTCTGTTAGTGTGTCAAGTGGGTGTAAAGCAGCATAAACACAGCCGTGAAAAGCAGCTAAACCCAATTATAAAAATAAATTACTTTTAAAAACCCATGAAACAAAGACAGGGAAAGAGAGAGAAATTCTTACACAATTCGTTCAGGGGCTGTGATGCAACCTGGATTGACCATATCTAGACCCACAGCTGGATGAGACATAAGGGTGGACACTCTTGGGGCTGAGAGGTTTGGTGAGGTTGGGTGAGCAAACGCAGACCCTTTAAAGTAATACTGCGTGCTACCCATCGCATGGGTCCCAAATCTCCAGGTTCAAGGGCATCTTCCTACATCGAAAACATGCATGAGAAACCCAGAAGATGGTACACCGTGTGATGGGGAAAGGTTTCTAAAACGCACCTCATTTCTCATCTCCTTGTGCTCGGGTTCGCCATTCCAGCCACTTTACTAGCAATCTCCCTACTTGGAGCCTCAGCACCTTTAACCTCCTGTTCCGTACAGGTTGCAATTTGTCCTGAGGATGAACGGGAAGACGGGGAACCAATGAGAGACTAGCTCTTGGTGTTGGGACAGGCACAGGTCACTCTATTTTCCCATCAGGAAGAAGAATTAACCACAGGCTCAGCCTGCCCCCCGGAACCAGAACAGGGCCTGAAGCCATCCTGCGCTTTTGCGGCCAGCTCCCAAGAAAGCGACTTGTAAAATGGAGCTTCAGGGCACTGCAATTCACAAACCTGCAGAGTTATAAATGATAACTCTTGTCCACAAATATATTGAGGGAAGGCAAAGAAGAGGATTTGAAATCAAGGCAGAATTGCTGGAAACAGATTTCAGGAGGTAGATTCGAATCGCCTTTAAAGCACATGAAAAGCAGCAAAACGTTGACAATGATGCCCTTGGCCAAAAAGGGCGTATGCGTTTTTTACTGAATATATTCAGGAAAAAAAGCATACGCCCTTTTTGGCCAACCAAGCAACCTGGAAAGGCAAATCAGCGCTACAAAGAAGTCTCGCTTCCCATCGGTCAAAAGGGCCATGCTGAAAAAAGTGTCAAAACCAGAAATGCAGGACAGGCCATGGAGAAATGGGAGCCTTGCTACACTGATGGGCGGGATGTAAATTGCCAACAGCCACTCTGGAGAAGTGTACGGTGTGTCCTGAAACATCTAAAAAACACAGCTTAGAGAGCATAGGGCACTTCCAGGCATGGGGGGATAAAGTGGGAAAGTTGAAAATCAGCAAGACACAAGCACCCCAAAGTTTAGGGCTGCTCTGTTGACAAGGACCTCCACTTCATTCCACCTTAAATATCCCAGGAAAG
Organism: Balaenoptera physalus; assembly: GCF_965194825.1. Lineage (NCBI taxonomy): Eukaryota > Metazoa > Chordata > Mammalia > Artiodactyla > Balaenopteridae > Balaenoptera > Balaenoptera physalus. The sequence goes on from NW_028126021.1 coordinate 472,034, forward strand.
CGAAAAATGGATAAAAAAGTTTTGGTCCTTATGTACAATGGAATATCACTCAGCCATGAAATCAATGTCATAAGGCTAGTAGCAGCATGATGAGTGGATTTAGGTAAGACAATTCTAAGTGAAATAAGTCACACAGAAAAGGACACTTCTCATAAGGTGTCACTTATAGAGGGAATGTAAAAACCGTTACACTTGAACTGAATTACAAAACAGAACAGAGTCACACATGCAGAAAACACACTATGGCTGCTTAACGGGAAAGGTGAGATGGGGTGATACATAAAACAAGAGTTTCAAATTAGCTCAGATACCGTTCCATAAACCCAATATGTAATAGACAAGACCTACTCCTTGCTCAGAGAACTGGACTCAACACGCCCGATTCACCGCACAAGAATATATCTGACTAGTAATAATCTTAAAACCTATGTATTGATATCTCTCTGTTAGTGTGTCAAGTGGGTGTAAAGCGGCATAAACACAGCCGTGAAAAACAGCTAAACCCCATTATAAAAATAAATTACTTTTAAAAACCCATGAAACAAAGACAGGGAAAGAGAGAGAAATTCTTACACAATTCGTTCAGGGGCTGTGATGCCACCTGGATTGACCATATCTAGACCCACAGCTGGATGAGACATAAGGGTGGACACTCTTGGGGCTGAGACGTTTGGTGAGGTTGGGTGAGCAAACGCAGACCCTTTAAAGTAATACTGCGTGCTACCCATCGCATGGGTCCCAAATCTCCAGGTTCAAGGGCATCTTCCTACATCGAAAACATGCATGAGAAACCCAGAAGATGGTACACCGTGTGATGGGGAAAGGTTACTAAAACGCACCTCATTTCTCATCTCCTTGTGCTCGGGTTCGCCATTCCAGCCACTTTACTAGCAATCTCCCTACTTGGAGCCTCAGCACCTTTAACCTCCTGTTCCGTACAGGTTGCAATTTGTCCTGAGGATGAACGGGAAGACGGGGAACCAATGAGAGACTAGCTCTTGGTGTTGGGACAGGCACAGGTCACTCTATTTTCCCATCAGGAAGAAGAATTAACCACAGGCTCAGCCTGCCCCCCGGAACCAGAACAGGGCCTGAAGCCATCCTGCGCTTTTGCGAACAGCTCCCAAAAAAGTGACTTGTAAAATGGAGTTTCAGGGCACTGCAATTCACAAACCTGCAGAGTTATAAATGATAACTCTCGTCCACAAATATATTGAGGGAAGGCAAAGAAGAGGATTTGAAATCAAGGCAGAATTGCAGGAAACAGATTTCAGGAGGTAGATTCGAATCGCCTTTAAAGCACATGAAAAGCAGCAAAACGTTGACAATGATGCCCTTGGCCAAAAAGGGCGTAGGCGTTTTTTCCTGAATATATTCAGGAAAAAACGCCTACGCCCTTTTTGGCCAACCAAGCAACCTGGAAAGGCAAATCAGCGCTACAAAGAAGTCTCGCTTCCCATCGGTCAAAAGGGCCATGCTGAAAAAAGTGTCAAAACCAGAAATGCAGGACAGGCCATGGAGAAATGGGAGCCTTGCTACACTGATGGGCGGGATGTAAATTGCCAACAGCCACTCTGGAGAAGTGTACGGTGTGTCCTGAAACATCTAAAAAACACAGCTTAGAGAGCATAGGGCGCTTCCACGCATGGGGGGATAAAGTGGGAAAATTGAAAATCAGCAAGACACAGGCACCCCAAAGTTTAGGGCTGCTCTGTTGACAAGGACCTCCACTTCATTCCACCTTAAATATCCCAGGAAAGCGAAAAATGGATCAAAAAGTTGTGGTCCTTATGTACAATGGAATATCACTCAGCCATGAAATCAATGTCATAAGGCTAGTAGCAGCATGATGAGTGGATTTAGGTAAGACGATTCTAAGTGAAATAAGTCACACAGAAAAGGACACTTCTCATAAGGTGTCACTTATAGAGGGAATGTAAAAACCGTTACACTTGAACTGAATTACAAAACAGAACAGAGTCACACATGCAGAAAACACACTATGGCTGCTTAACGGGAAAGGTGAGGTGGGGTGATACATAAAACAAGAGTTTCAAATTAGCTCAGATACCGTTCCATAAACCCAATATGTAATAGACAAGACCTACTCCTTGCTCAGAGAACTGGACTCAACACGCCCGATTCACCGCACAAGAATATATCTGACTAGTAATAATCTTAAAACCTATGTATTGATATCTCTCTGTTAGTGTGTCAAGTGGGTGTAAAGCGGCATAAACACAGCCGTGAAAAGCAGCTAAACCCCATTATAAAAATAAATTACTTTTAAAAACCCATGAAACAAAGACAGGGAAAGAGAGAGAAATTCTTACCCAATTCGTTCAGGGGCTATGATGCAACCTGGATTGACCATATCTAGACCCACAGCTGGATGAGACATAAGGGTGGACACTCTTGGGGCTGAGAGGTTTGGTGAGGTTAGGTGAGCAAACGCAGACCCTTTAAAGTAATACTGCGTGCTACCCATCGCATGGGTACCAAATCTCCAGGTTCAAGGGCATCTTCCTACATCAAAAACATGCATGAGAAACCCAGAAGATGGTACACCGTGTGATGGGGAAAGGTTTCTAAAACGCACCTCATTTCTCATCTCCTTGTGCTCGGGTTCGCCATTCCAGCCACTTTACTAGCAATCTCCCTACTTGGAGCATCAGCACCTTTAATCTCCTGTTCCGTACAGGTTGCAATTTGTCCTGAGGATGAACGGGAAGACGGGGAACCAATGAGACACTAGCTCTTGGTGTTGGGACAGGCACAGGTCACTCTATTTTCCCATCAGGAAGAAGAATTAACCACAGGCTCAGCCTGCCCCCCGGAACCAGAACAGGGCCTGAAGCCATCCTGCGCTTTTGCGGCCAGCTCCCAAAAAAGCGAGTTGTAAAATGGAGCTTCAGGGCACTGCAATTCACAAACCTGCAGAGTTATAAATGATAACTCTCGTCCACAAATATATTGAGGGAAGGCAAAGAAGAGGATTTGAAATCAAGGCAGAATTGCAGGAAACAGATTTCAGGAGGTAGATTCGAATCGCCTTTAAATCACGTGAAAAGCAGCAAAACGTTGACAATGATGCCCTTGGCCAAAAAGGGCGTAGGCGTTTTTTCCTGAATATATTCAGGGAAAAACGCCTACGCCCTTTTTGGCCAACCAAGCAACCTGGAAAGGCAAATCAGCGCTACAAAGAAGTCTCGCTTCCCATCGGTCAAAAGGGCCATGCTGAAAAAAGTGTCAAAACCAGAAATGCAGGACAGGCCATGGAGAAATGGGAGCCTTGCTACACTGATGGGCGGGATGTAAATTGCCAACAGCCACTCTGGAGAAGTGTACGGTGTGTCCTGAAACATCTAAAAAACACAGCTTAGAGAGCATAGGGCACTTCCACGCATGGGGGGATAAAGTGGGAAAATTGAAAATCAGCAAGACACAGGCACCCCAAAGTTTAGGGCTGCTCTGTTGACAAGGACCTCCACTTCATTCCACCTTAAATATCCCAGGAAAGCGAAAAATGGATCAAAAAGTTGTGGTCCTTATGTACAATGGAATATCACTCAGCCATGAAATCAATGTCATAAGGCTAGTAGCAGCATGATGAGTGGATTTAGGTAAGACGATTCTAAGTGAAATAAGTCACACAGAAAAGGACACTTCTCATAAGGTGTCACTTATAGAGGGAATGTAAAAACCGTTACACTTGAACTGAATTACAAAACAGAACAGAGTCACACATGCAGAAAACACACTATGGCTGCTTAACGGGAAAGGTGAGGTGGGGTGATACATAAAACAAGAGTTTCAAATTAGCTCAGATACCGTTCCATAAACCCAATATGTAATAGACAAGACCTACTCCTTGCTCAGAGAATTGACTCAACACGCCCGATTCACCGCACAAGAATATATCTGACTAGTAATAATCTTAAAACCTATGTATTGATATCTCTCTGTTAGTGTGTCAAGTGGGTGTAAAGCAGCATAAACACAGCCGTGAAAAGCAGCTAAACCCAATTATAAAAATAAATTACTTTTAAAAACCCATGAAACAAAGACAGGGAAAGAGAGAGAAATTCTTACACAATTCGTTCAGGGGCTGTGATGCAACCTGGATTGACCATATCTAGACCCACAGCTGGATGAGACATAAGGGTGGACACTCTTGGGGCTGAGAGGTTTGGTGAGGTTGGGTGAGCAAACGCAGACCCTTTAAAGTAATACTGCGTGCTACCCATCGCATGGGTCCCAAATCTCCAGGTTCAAGGGCATCTTCCTACATCGAAAACATGCATGAGAAACCCAGAAGATGGTACACCGTGTGATGGGGAAAGGTTTCTAAAACGCACCTCATTTCTCATCTCCTTGTGCTCGGGTTCGCCATTCCAGCCACTTTACTAGCAATCTCCCTACTTGGAGCCTCAGCACCTTTAACCTCCTGTTCCGTACAGGTTGCAATTTGTCCTGAGGATGAACGGGAAGACGGGGAACCAATGAGAGACTAGCTCTTGGTGTTGGGACAGGCACAGGTCACTCTATTTTCCCATCAGGAAGAAGAATTAACCACAGGCTCAGCCTGCCCCCCGGAACCAGAACAGGGCCTGAAGCCATCCTGCGCTTTTGCGGCCAGCTCCCAAGAAAGCGACTTGTAAAATGGAGCTTCAGGGCACTGCAATTCACAAACCTGCAGAGTTATAAATGATAACTCTTGTCCACAAATATATTGAGGGAAGGCAAAGAAGAGGATTTGAAATCAAGGCAGAATTGCTGGAAACAGATTTCAGGAGGTAGATTCGAATCGCCTTTAAAGCACATGAAAAGCAGCAAAACGTTGACAATGATGCCCTTGGCCAAAAAGGGCGTATGCGTTTTTTACTGAATATATTCAGGAAAAAAAGCATACGCCCTTTTTGGCCAACCAAGCAACCTGGAAAGGCAAATCAGCGCTACAAAGAAGTCTCGCTTCCCATCGGTCAAAAGGGCCATGCTGAAAAAAGTGTCAAAACCAGAAATGCAGGACAGGCCATGGAGAAATGGGAGCCTTGCTACACTGATGGGCGGGATGTAAATTGCCAACAGCCACTCTGGAGAAGTGTACGGTGTGTCCTGAAACATCTAAAAAACACAGCTTAGAGAGCATAGGGCACTTCCAGGCATGGGGGGATAAAGTGGGAAAGTTGAAAATCAGCAAGACACAAGCACCCCAAAGTTTAGGGCTGCTCTGTTGACAAGGACCTCCACTTCATTCCACCTTAAATATCCCAGGAAAGCGAAAAATGGATAAAAAAGTTTTGGTCCTTATGTACAATGGAATATCACTCAGCCATGAAATCAATGTCATAAGGCTAGTAGCAGCATGATGAGTGGATTTAGGTAAGACAATTCTAAGTGAAATAAGTCACACAGAAAAGGACACTTCTCATAAGGTGTCACTTATAGAGGGAATGTAAAAACCGTTACACTTGAACTGAATTACAAAACAGAACAGAGTCACACATGCAGAAAACACACTATGGCTGCTTAACGGGAAAGGTGAGATGGGGTGATACATAAAACAAGAGTTTCAAATTAGCTCAGATACCGTTCCATAAACCCAATATGTAATAGACAAGACCTACTCCTTGCTCAGAGAACTGGACTCAACACGCCCGATTCACCGCACAAGAATATATCTGACTAGTAATAATCTTAAAACCTATGTATTGATATCTCTCTGTTAGTGTGTCAAGTGGGTGTAAAGCGGCATAAACACAGCCGTGAAAAACAGCTAAACCCCATTATAAAAATAAATTACTTTTAAAAACCCATGAAACAAAGACAGGGAAAGAGAGAGAAATTCTTACACAATTCGTTCAGGGGCTGTGATGCCACCTGGATTGACCATATCTAGACCCACAGCTGGATGAGACATAAGGGTGGACACTCTTGGGGCTGAGACGTTTGGTGAGGTTGGGTGAGCAAACGCAGACCCTTTAAAGTAATACTGCGTGCTACCCATCGCATGGGTCCCAAATCTCCAGGTTCAAGGGCATCTTCCTACATCGAAAACATGCATGAGAAACCCAGAAGATGGTACACCGTGTGATGGGGAAAGGTTTCTAAAACGCACCTCATTTCTCATCTCCTTGTGCTCGGGTTCGCCATTCCAGCCACTTTACTAGCAATCTCCCTACTTGGAGCCTCAGCACCTTTAACCTCCTGTTCCGTACAGGTTGCAATTTGTCCTGAGGATGAACGGGAAGACGGGGAACCAATGAGAGACTAGCTCTTGGTGTTGGGACAGGCACAGGTCACTCTATTTTCCCATCAGGAAGAAGAATTAACCACAGGCTCAGCCTGCCCCCCGGAACCAGAACAGGGCCTGAAGCCATCCTGCGCTTTTGCGACCAGCTCCCAAAAAAGTGACTTGTAAAATGGAGTTTCAGGGCACTGCAATTCACAAACCTGCAGAGTTATAAATGATAACTCTCGTCCACAAATATATTGAGGGAAGGCAAAGAAGAGGATTTGAAATCAAGGCAGAATTGCAGGAAACAGATTTCAGGAGGTAGATTCGAATCGCCTTTAAAGCACATGAAAAGCAGCAAAACGTTGACAATGATGCCCTTGGCCAAAAAGGGCGTAGGCGTTTTTTCCTGAATATATTCAGGAAAAAACGCGTACGCCCTTTTTGGCCAACCAAGCAACCTGGAAAGGCAAATCAGCGCTACAAAGAAGTCTCGCTTCCCATCGGTCAAAAGGGCCATGCTGAAAAAAGTGTCAAAACCAGAAATGCAGGACAGGCCATGGAGAAATGGGAGCCTTGCTACACTGATGGGCGGGATGTAAATTGCCAACAGCCACTCTGGAGAAGTGTACGGTGTGTCCTGAAACATCTAAAAAACACAGCTTAGAGAGCATAGGGCGCTTCCACGCATGGGGGGATAAAGTGGGAAAATTGAAAATCAGCAAGACACAGGCACCCCAAAGTTTAGGGCTGCTCTGTTGACAAGGACCTCCACTTCATTCCACCTTAAATATCCCAGGAAAGCGAAAAATGGATCAAAAAGTTGTGGTCCTTATGTACAATGGAATATCACTCAGCCATGAAATCAATGTCATAAGGCTAGTAGCAGCATGATGAGTGGATTTAGGTAAGACGATTCTAAGTGAAATAAGTCACACAGAAAAGGACACTTCTCATAAGGTGTCACTTATAGAGGGAATGTAAAAACCATTACACTTGAACTGAATTACAAAACAGAACAGAGTCACACATGCAGAAAACACACTATGGCTGCTTAACGGGAAAGGTGAGGTGGGGTGATACATAAAACAAGAGTTTCAAATTAGCTCAGATACCGTTCCATAAACCCAATATGTAATAGACAAGACCTACTCCTTGCTCAGAGAACTGG